>NC_033794.1:15569525-15629364 GCF_001876935.1 Asparagus officinalis | reverse complement strand
ATTGGATATGGCGAGTGCAAAAAAAGTTCCTTTCAATTAATAGCATAAGACACAATATTTTATATGCTAAGAGTGAATCTTCAAGCAATTTAACGACCTCAAAATAGCTTGCCGTACTGTATATTTAATGACAGTTCATGACTCTCTTTCAAAAGCAGACACATTCATTATATCAATTTTCTTTTATGTGCATGCGACTCCTTGAAAGTTAGTAAGTTACTTAGAAAGATTGTTAAGACAGAAATGCTCTATTTCTTTTATTTAGTAAAAGTCCTTAAAACTTCATTAGACCTGTACTAAGAACATGTTCTCTCGGACTAGTTTTTGATTACTTTCAAACAGGAGAATTGGGTATAAACTGCATGTTAATATTATTTGGCTGATTGCATCTATCGATGCAAGGCCCAGGGCTTTGATTGAAAGGTAAATTTCAGATACACCCCCTGTAGTTTTATAGTTGCAGATAGACCCCTTGACTTATTTTTTTCGCTTTTACTGTTAGGATGTCTGTTTGTCAAAAAACAATTCTCTTTATCTAAGGGTAAAAGATTTTACTGTTAGGATGTCTGTTTGTCAAAAAAACAATTTTCTCTTTATCTGAGGGTAAAAGATTTTACTGTTAGGATGTCTGTTTGTCAAAAATCAATTTTCTTTGTCAAAAAACAATTAACCGCTTTTTTATGAAAGGCTAAGATTTTAAAGAATTTGTTAGCTTTACATTTATTGCGGAGTTTTTCTTTAACATGATTCCATCTGCAATATGAAGCTTCCTATTCATATATCAAATTACAACAACAACAAAGCTTTTGTCCCAAATTTTTCGGGTCAAGTACATAAATTCTATTCTTTCATTTAGTTCTCTGAAGGGTAATCTCCTACGTTCCTTGACTTCCATATAGGATAAAAAAGAAACCCCAGATATTTGCTATCTTTCTTTGAATGAGATCTCAATTCTAGCTATGGTTTCGTTAGCTATCTTACAACTAGAATCCCTCTTTTTTCCGATTCGGTTCCTCCACCACCGCGAACCCCGGTTTGATTCAGGCACAATACACTTTTTATTTATTAGGAGAACCCAAGTACTCTTGTGGATCCATGAAACAACTCTCAAAAATCGATTTCCCTTTTGGAAGATCCAGCTACGCCTTCCAATACGCCCCCCCCCCCTTCCAGTACGGCTACCTTGTTACGACTTCACTCCAGACACTAACCCCACCTTCGACATCCCCTCCTTGCGGTTAAGGTATCTTCGGTCATCGCCAGCTCCCATAGTGCGATGGGCGGTGTGTACAAGGCCTGGGAACAAATTCACCGTCGTATGGCTGACCGGCGATCACTAGCAATTCAGGCTTCATGCAGGCGAGTTGCAGCTTGCAATCTGAACTGAGGACGGGTTTTTGGAGTTAGCTCACCCTCGCGGGATCACAACCCTTTGTCCTGCACATTGTAGCATGTGATATATCAATCTGGAAAGAATGTGGAACATGTATAAAGTAATAACGAAAAATAAAGTACAAAACTGCAAATTCGTCCACAACATGCCTTTTTGGACAGGGGTCATGATAGTTTCTGACCACCATCAAGAGTTCATGATAGTTTTGAACTGCCAAAATTCATGGTGGTTTTGTGAAATTTATCTTTTTTGCAACATGAATCCATCTACAATATGAAATCTTACTATTCATATATCAATCCACAACAGCAGCAACAACAACAACATCAAAGCCTGTTTCCCAATTTTTGGGGTCGGCAATATTTTTCCTATTCTTCCATTCTCCGCCGGTTAAGAATGATATCTTCTTAAATTTGAAATATCTGCAGAACTGGAATAGCATACATATCAAACGTCGCAGTTCGAGAGACGGATAGAAGAAAGGGAATCGCCAAGATGCTGATTGCCAAGGCAGAGGCAAAAGCTCGCAGCTGGGGCTGTCGTTCTGTTGCATTGCACTGTGACATAAAAAACATCGCTGCCGTAAGACTGTATAAAGGCCAGGGATTCAAGATCATCAAAGTTCCAGAGCAAGCAAAATGGCCTCAGCCTAAGACTGCTCCTGGAATGCAGTTTGATTTCATGATGAAGCTGTTGTCATCAAGTTGAGCCACCCACTTCAGTACAAACTACCACTACAGAGATGGATGCTTCGAACTGTGTATATTGTCTATGTATAGAAAGTAGGATGTATTTGTGATGAAATGTAAACAAAAAGTGATATTTATTTGTGTAGATGTAGTTGTTTGTACAGGGCAATACTTTATGGTTAATGTCTATGGCTCAAAGGGAACTAACGTTGTGAATACATATTATGCTTTTGCATGGTGATTTACCCCCCTGTTATGCCTTATGAAGCTAATAATTTTGGCTTCTATGCAGATTGGTGGTATGTACTTATATCCATGTATTAAATAATTGGAGCTTTTGTACGGGCGCTCCTTCTAATGGCTTTCAAGCATTTATTTTCGTGGACTGGAAAGGGAAGGGGTTATACTTGGCAGCTGTAGACATGAACAATACAAGTGCAGCTTAAGTGTAATAAGCACATCGAATCTTAGACCAAGTCTAGGTTCAAATGTTATGCGTGAATCATGGAACGATGAGCAACTTTTGCTACCATAGTTTAGGGGAGTAAAGAGCGATACTAGAGTTTTTTCTTTTCGCGATCTCATCCTCTTTCGAAAAATCTAAGTCACAATAGGTTTAGTTTTTTTTAGGCCAAAAATGCCTTGAAAAGTGGCTAGATTTTAATCAATTTCTTTTCCGGATCAAAAGCAAATTTAGTTTACATCTTAAAATTAGGCTAGGATCGATTCTGACTCAGTATTGAACAGCTTATCAAAAAAAAAAAAAAAAAAAAATCTTTACCATACAGTGTCCCTGACTCTCACGTCCTTGTCGTCTGCTCTGCCCCCCTGTTTAGCTCATTAATTATTCAATTTGTTTATTTATTTTGTTAAAATATAATAATAATTGTAGTACGTGCAACAAACTTAGATCATACGTCCTGTCATCGCTTGGTCAGAGAATTCTTCTATTGTCAGCATTTCGAAACTTCGATAAAGTTAACACTCTGATATTATAATAATTTGTTAACTTTTCCACACCCCCCATGATTCTGAAACCGCAATCAGTTAGATTCCGTCTGCAATATAAAGTTTACAAATTCGTCTATAATTTTAGTTTACACATAAATTATTTTTAAAATATCTTTTTATTGCAATTGATCACATGAACTCACTTTTATATCAAATTTTTTTTCAATCCGTGGATAATTAGTTGAGAAATACCAAATATATTAAGAGAGATGATTCTTAGTGGAGATTAGACGTGATCAATTACCGAAAAAAATGTAACTAAAAAGTGAGCACGACTAGTTGATTGCAACAAAAAATTGTTTAATATAGTTTATATATAAATTAAAAACTAAAAATACTTTTTATAAAATGATCCTATTTTAAACATGGTTTCTAGAAGGGGAAAAAAAATTCATTTTTAAAGATAGATAGAATAATATGGTCTTAATAAATTGAACAATTTCTTCATGAGTTAGTACCTGAATTTCTATGCGAGATATTTTCTTTTTAAATCTTCCATTCTTAATATATGTCTTTGGTAGGAACTTGGATGATTTCAGTGACATCTTATTAAGATATTAAGGATGTTATCGCAACAATCATAATTTCATATTTTAACATACTCTTGCACATTGTTGCCCATAAAATTTCTTGAGCAAACAAGATCATTTAAATATAAGTTTAGCTCAATCCCGCCAATATACGGTTCAAGCAACACCACTTCGTTCTCCTAAAGCTCAATTTTTCAATTAGTTACCAATGAAAATGATCACAACTTCAAAACACATTTCAATCAGAAAATAATGAGAGACATAGCCCTCTGCATTGTTGTAGAAAAAAATCAATATTTGAAGTAAAATTGAAATAAAATGCAACAACACTCTCAGATAGAAAAACTGCCTGACATTTCACTGAAATAAAATGCCATCGAAAACACAAATTACATAGTAAAGAGCTGATATTGATATGTCGTAAGTTTTTCAAAGTTCAGATAGCATTTTTTGATAAGCAAAAAAAATGTATCACGTGAGCTATCATACTCTAAAAACACACTTCAAATAACAATCTGAACAATAAATGAGTGCGGCAACATACGATATAAAAGATAGTGGTTTTTATTGAACACACACACCACAAAATAGAGGAAAGCAAAAGAAGAGTAACACATATTACATTTGATGAGATAATCATGGTCTAGTTCCAAAATCCTAACTTTAGGGGCAATTGAAATGATAGATCAAAGTTCTCTGGAAGCTTAGCACAAATACATAACAAAGGGAATAAAAGAAAATAGAACATAACTATTTGCAATATTTTGTGTCGCCCGCCTACTAAGATTGAACGATATATCCTCGGATGATGTTGTCGCTGCTTGAATCCATAAGCACCGTCAGCCTAGTAAGAGTGAACGATATGTCCTCCAACGATGTTGTCACTGCTTGAATCCATAAGCACCGTCAGCCTCCGTGCTGTTTTCATAAACTCGCTGCATCGAAAGAATTTAGAAAAGAATTGAAGAATGTAGAAAAGAAATAGTAAAATAATGTGCTGATATGGACAATGGCAGTAGATAAAAATTCAAATGTCCAAAAATGGATAATTATTAAAACGTCGTGAAGGGCTAGGTTACTATTGATAGTATCCACAATGTGGATACGCTGATCCAAATTTAAAATTCAGACTCAAGCAACTTATGTTGTCAAATCAACATTTTAGAACTTTTATAAAATCAAATAAAATTTTACCCCTTGTTACATGATTAAAAACACGTTGAAATTGTTGAAATTTTGTTTCTGGTCATGCGTATTACATCACATACCACGCATGGATTTTCAAATTGAAAATCCAAATTTCAAATTCATATACTATAGTATCCACATCTTTGATACTATTTTTAGTAACCTAGCTCAACTCAAGTGACATTACTGATTAAAGAGAAGCTCGTGGAACTGTTTAAAATTTCCAGAAGACTATTAAAGCAGCAAAAAGGACTATTTATTCATAAACAGAAAGACCAAATGCTAAGGCACATTCCAAATAGGCAAATAGTAGTTCACCTTAAAAAAAAGCCAAAACCTGATGAAACTCAACGAACCGTGATACACTAAATACGCGATAAATTTCTGAGAGAAATTTACAAAAGAAAGGGATACGTCATTCTACCACACCACATACACTATCACTATACAACACTTATATGGGATATACTATAATGTATTGGTTTCAGAAAATTCAAATAAAAAACAAGTAAATTCTGCACATAAAAAAGGCCATAACTGTCACCTGAATGGTTCGTCTCCCGTATGTTTGACAGCACCAAATGCATCACAATAAACCACATGGCTCATTATCTCAGATTTCTCAATGCCAAACATACCACCCAATTTCTCATAAAGCTCCTCATAAGAATCAAGAGCAGAGAGATCAAGGGTTCGGCCAACATCCTCTGATTCCATGAAAACTTTGCAATGTTTGTAGCATGGAAAATCTTCACAGGACCAGTTTGCTACCTTTTCATGATTATCATCAGACGAACTGTTCAAAGAGTTGCTTAGAGAGATTTGTTCTTCAGTGAGTATGGGCTGCCCAAATAGCACAAATTGAGGGGCTTTTTTGTCAAAAGGTTTCTTCAAGGCCTGAGGAGGGGTACCAATAGTGAGCAAGCAGGAGACATTGTTATGAACTGGGGGGTTGTTCATGAAGAGGCTTGTGGAGATTCTTGAGGGCGGAGTTGGGTGAAAATTAGATGGAAATAGAGCGGGATGAAGTTTGTTAAGATGGATATTTGGTAGGGAAATAGTACCAAATTGAGAATGCCTGGCTCCCTGTATGCCTGCAGGTCTACTGCTGGGCCCGAGGAGGTGGTTTTCCGGGAAAATGGTTGGAGTTGGATATTGACTTTCAAGGGGGAAGTCGGGATGATGGGGAAGTCGTAGTTTCTTCCTAGGTGATGAGAAGGGGGTTAAGTGGATGGATGGAATGTTGGACACTAGTTCTACGAGCCATGGGCTAACCCGTTTCACATTCTGTAACAAATCTGGTTCATCCCACGTCACCTGAAATATTAAAAAATAAAAATAAAATGAAAAATGAATGGCATACTAACTACCAATAAATAGCTTGTGCAGGTCAAAACTTTGAAGTTTTGGTATAGTTGAATGGACCATTAACATGGTACCAAAGCAACCCCAGACATAAATTCAAAGCGAATTAAAAAAATATATATACAAGGTGGTTGAAAAATAATTCGGGCTGCAGCTCATGAAAGGGCCCTCAAGCTGCGAGACATGTTAAAGAGTAAAATTATAAACCTCACAACCCCCAGTAAGAAACTTGGAATTTTCCTGAATCGTGACCATTGCTCATGTGACCTCTAATGTACTGTTATTCCTTATGTGACCTCTAATCTTCTGTTATAATGAAAGGTTGGTGGTTGGACATAAACTGAGAGAAGCTAGAATCTCCTTGAGCAATATGCTATTAATTCCTTACGAAAAGACAATAAATTGAATGAACTGTGACAGCTTCTACTCGAGTAGCTTATATTTTTATGGCCATTTTCATTGTTCTCTTAGCCAAAAAAAAAAAGTAAACGTAGTTAAAGCTGTTAACAGGTTGAGATAAGTCATCCATTAAGCTTTTTCAATGGTCAGAAAATAACAAACACAACTACTATTATCATATACTAGAATAAGGCATGTCAAATATAATTCATTAGTTAACTATGGCATTAGCAACGTTACAATACACTTCCAACATTGTTCAAAAAGTTTCACTTATATCATTAGCAGGTTGAGTTCACTCAGATTTACATCATCCATCTACATTTACATGGTTACCTATGACATAGTAAGTGGAGAAGTTACCTTAAATATAAAATAAATAAATAAGAGATTCGGTTTTGTTTAATTAGAAGCAACAAGTGTACTTGTGTCATAATCTTGGATGATATTTGGACGACCCTCAACAAAGAACGTTGAGACTCATAGTTACTATATGTGAGTTTCAGATGTCCCCTGAAAAATCTTCCTTGTTTCACATCACATTTTTTCTATTTTGAAATAACCCTTTTAAAAATTATGTCAAGGTCCCTATTGAATATTCTAACTAATGCTAACTGAATAATTTATTTTCCCCATTTTACCTTACACAAGCTTTTTAATTGACACTATGTAGAGGGAAAAGGGTTCTCTTTCAAACATAGTCAAGGACATGCGAAGTATTTTAACTCTTGACTATCACATTTAAAAGAAACCACCATATTCAATGCCAAATTGCTAACTGACTTCAGAATTTTCATTAACAAGAATATCACATCCTGGCATCACCGAAGAAAGTAAAACTTAGATACATTCCCTAAAGAGCTCAAGTAATAAAATCGAACCAACGTTTTAGAATAATGTCATTTTGGATTCTTCTTGTCGTCAATTGAATCTTATATGCTCTGACCATCTACTTCTCTATTTCACACGATTTATTTTTTCAAATCAGTACAGCTAAACTGCGCATTTCAAGGTTCTCAATTATTTTACGTTCACAAGTACGACATAGGTGCTTAAAAGCTGATCAAAAACCTATATTGATGTCGCTGCATTAAACAGAAAGTAAATTATATAGCCTAACTAAAGCAAAGGGAAAACGAAACATCAAAAATTCAGACTTTATGCAGTCAAAAGGAAAACAAGTGGTACCTCAAGTAGCCTCCATGGTGAATTAGGCCAACGGAGAGGATCAGCAACTTGCACCGAAGATATCGTACCCATGAACCAGCTTATCCTCGACGAATCCTCTGTTTCAAAAGGCATTTTAAACCTCATACCTGGGCACCACCGTATCCTCATCGCTGCTCTCACTGCTGATGCTTTCACACAGAACTCTGGGGTGCTAGCCCGCGGATAGTAAACTACCTCAAAAGCCTGTCCACTCGCTGCCAAAGTTGCTGCCTCAGTCACAGACTCAGCCTTCACTCTCCCTCTCCCTCTGATATTAGCGAACCCTCCACAATTGATACCGTTGTTGCTGTTCCCTCTCATTAGCTTGCTCTCTTCTTCCCTTAAAAACATCGAAAACCCCCCATAAGGGGGAGGGTTCCACCCTGAAATGGAGTTAGGACCATTGCCCATTTCTCTCTTAGCTCTTCGGATTCCAACACATAGCTCTCCGTTCTCGGTTCTCAAGAAAACAATTGAATCCCCGGCCACTAGCTTTTTCTGATTGACGAAAGTACTCCAACCGGTTGTAAGCAAATGACGGCGAGGGGTACCCCTATAAATGTGCCTAAACTTCCAAACTTCACCGTGCACATCCTTAGCAAGAACAGTTTGTACAGGAGGGTCAGCTGAGTAGTCCAAACGAGGGAAAATGGTTTCAGCACAATAACGAGGCACGGAGAAACCCCCACCGTTGTTAGCATCAGATTGAGTCAGTGTCTTGGCAAAAGATGCAGGTTTCTCTTGTAAATCTGGACCGTTGCCATTTAGGCTCAACTGATCATCGGCTTCACTATAATCGGACTCATTATCCCGAACCGGGATTAGTTTTATCTTGGAAAAAACCTCATCAGTTTCGCGGTCAGCCAAGAATTTCACAGAAGCTACACGACAATGAACGAGGGCAGGGATTCGAGCATTACCAAAATCTACATTAGTGACGGCATGTTCAGCTTGGCCTTGAGGGAAATAGTAAATCTTAGAGTTAACAGGTGGCATTTGAATCATACCACCAGCACAAACGTGCCAAAGCTGGGAGTCCAAGCATTTCTCAGAGTCCTTCAGCAGTTCTTTGGTGGAATTCCCAAACATGATTATATCGACAAGCACTATTGATTTTGACCCGACAAATATCACAAATTCGATGAAGAGATCCAATAGTTTTTGCAGGCAATTAGATCACTGGAAAGTGCAAACAATAGAGAAATGAAACCTGAACTTAGTTGAATAGGAATTAGAAGATGAAAAAAAAAAATTATCCTGATTTGATAAAAGGTAGGATTTCTTACCTTGTTTCTAGCTGAATAGTTGCTAACTTAGAAGGGAAACCAGAAACCTGCCTTTTGATTTGGAGAAATATAGGAAAATCCACATGCTTCTGTACTCTTTCCTTGATCAAAATCGTAAAATCCCAAATCTCATTCCTCCACTGATACTAATAAACCAAATTCCAGCTCCTGAAACCCTAATCCTCCAAAATTTTAGAAACCCACCTCATATCCTCCAGAAGTACAGCAACCAACAATCCAACACAAGCCCATTTGTTGAAAATTGAACAAACAATCTTTTCCTCACCAAAGTTTTCTCATAAATCACCAGAAACATCACACAGCTTTCTCAGTGAAATATTTCCACAAAGCACCGCTCTCACTTTCATGGCAAAATAAACACAACTCTGGCTTCAGCTACAACAGATAATGATGCTAAAATAAGAAATTTACACCAAAATCAAATCTTTCCGCTAGCTTCCAACTCCTTCACCCTGTAATCAAAACATCAGACAAAAAGTTGGGATTTTTACAGCATAAATCAGTTCGAGGATCAAAATGAAAAGATACCCAGAAAGGGAAAACAGAAACTAAAGTGAATTTGGTGAGGATATACCTTCAGTCTTAATCCCTTATCCATTTCCCCCCACTCTTCAGATCCCCCCCTCCCTCTGTCTCTCTCTAAAGACGGCAGAAATCCCACAGTGAGAATTAAATACAGAGTGCAAACAAAATAACAACTTTCAAATGAGAATTATTGTTTTAATTTGTTGGCTGTTGCTGCTTCTAAACACTGTGCACTGATGTTAGTGCGTGTGTGCGCGTCTTCAATCGAACAGATCAGCTGCTCCTCACAAAACAGGGAACAGCCTTTTATTTAGAGAGCACATGGTAGACATGTTTTTAATGCGGAAGTGGGACCAGGAGAGCACAAAATCCGGG
Source organism: Asparagus officinalis (assembly GCF_001876935.1). Taxonomy (NCBI): domain Eukaryota; kingdom Viridiplantae; phylum Streptophyta; class Magnoliopsida; order Asparagales; family Asparagaceae; genus Asparagus; species Asparagus officinalis. Next base: position 15,619,373 of record NC_033794.1, on the reverse strand, counting down.
CTGTTACTTGGATTCGATAATTAGCCTCGTAATTAGGCTTAGAGTGAGAATGGTTGAGCTTTAATTATCAAGGAGAGGGATCGGCCTGAGAATTTGCACGCATATGGATTTTCTTTGAGAGCAATCAATATGCGGTGATTCGTCGAGGAGAAAGAAAGCAATCGAAGTGTTTTGTTCATTTTGATTGGTACTTGTCATCTAATCTAGTTAGTATATATATTGTTTGAATTGTTTGTTTTCATAATTTAAGTTAGATATGTAGAACTCATCTCTAATAGTAATCAAGCTACATTGACTTCTCGTTTAGTGTCCCTAAGTACTAAATCAGCCCTTAAAAAGTTAAAACCCTACCACTCTAGAAGTGTGAGGTTGATTTGGGTATCATTTGAACGCACCTTTCTTATTTTCTTAATATGGGACTAAATGTATCCTACTAGTTCATGACAAATATAACAGGAAGTTCAGTAGAAAGGAAAATGTAAATTTTTAATGAAGCACACACCCAAAATTTTTTTCAAGAAAGACGGTATCTAATTTCACGCCATAGTCATCTAGCAAATTAATCAAAACATACAACATTGATTTGTTTATAGATGAAAATGATATGGGTCCATTTAGTTATGCATTGACAAAATAGAGATTTCGTGGGTTTAAGACGTTAAGATTGTTGTGTCTAATTGAGACTGGATTGGTATAAAATCAGCTCGTATGGACGATGATATCGCGCGAACATAGTAGTATATCCTAGGTTCCATTTAATTGCATGTTGACTTAATGGAGATATTTAGATTTTCGGTACGATGTTTTCTTACATCTTTAACAATAATATTCATTAATCTTGTTTAAAGTTTCACTAGATAATATCAAATTAATAATATCACAAAATCTTCTTTCGTCAAAGATCACATTCCAACCTCGAATCTGAGACTTCACAAGCTCAATGGCCTAAGCGATCTTCTAATGATGCTCAAATCTAATTACTATAACTAATGAAACGCTTAACAATTTGATCAAAGCTTGGGCTTTGCGGAAAAACGCTCCGTTTGAACCGGAACCTGCCATTATTTCCTCTTCTTTTTTCGCTTCATTCCCATAATTTTTTTTTTCGGGCGACTCTACGACTTGAGATTCACTTTATTTGCGGTATTGCCACGATGGTAGGAATTTATAGATTTGATTCCTATGTTTGGTAAACTGAACCATCTTCCATGGATGGTACTTGAGAATTCTGTTCATCAACAATTATAATTTTTTGAAAAATACTTGTGCGTGCAGATACGATTATAAATCTTATTTTCATTATTATTCTAGTACTTTAATTTACAGCCTCGATATAAATGTATTCTATTGCGACTGTATTTTACAAAGATATAAATGTATTCTATTCTTTATCACCGGCAGTGAAACGATATAAGGGACCTCAAGTTATAATAACATTTATTAGATTGAAATTTGTATAAAGGAACTTCCCAATTTCAAAGAATTTCAAGAAAAATTTTCAACATAAGTAATTAGGAATAACACCCCAAGCTAACACAAAGTAAAAGGACGCAAATTTGGCTCACGGGATGACATTGACCTGCTTTTTAAGTCAAAAGAACTTAAATAGCGCACTATCGTGGTTTAATAAAGGCCTGAAAAATCAAGCGGTTGTTTACCAAATAATTCACGTCGGGGGGCATGTCTTTTTTCTTGATAGGAATAAATGAATAATGTATTTACTCATCCGTATATCCATGACATCCTTGTTTTTTTTTCTCTCTTTTTTTCTGAAGTGTAGCTTATTATACAAGAAAACTTTGAATTATATATGTTCCAAAAGTGACTTCTCCTTATGCTACGATGATAACGATTATTACTACTTCTCATGAAGGATGATTTTTTTTCAGATCTCCATTGTCAGCCTCTAGATGCGAGAAACAGATAAACGAGAAGATCGATGAAAAAAATATTTTCCTCCGGATATCCATCATATACTGTCTCGCTTGCCAACGTATTCCTACACGCATACAACAAAATTACAAAAAAATAGACATCAAAGGACCAAACTAAAACGGAAATTTCCAAAATTTCAAGTTGACAAGAGAACAAGAAAAACATAGAGAAGGTGGGAGTCACTTCCATCTCACTAACAAAAAAAGAAAAAAAAGCTACAAAACACACAAAGTAGCTAGCTAGCTTGAACAAGCGTGCGTCTAATCCCATCACAACGTCATAATCCTCTCTATTAAAGGATTTTCGGATGCGGTGTCCCTATTCCAGGAACTATTCCTCTTGCTGTCGACTAAGACTGTTTGACGACAAGTTCAACTCTCCCCCGAGGGAATAAGGACGGTATAGGGATAAGACTTGGAATAAATTTGGACTCCACATAAATTTGGCTTCTCAATTCTGCCACGGCTTTTGCTGAGGCGAGAATGCTACGGCTAGGGTCGGGGATAATTTGGTTTTATGGGGTTATTTATTTCGGGTCTAAATCAAAGCGGGTGTCTTGGGTTCAATTGTCCCCCGTGAGGAGAAGGGTTGATTTGGCTACTGGCTGTTTGGTTCGTTTCTTAAAATAACATCAGTACGAAAGAGATGCTAAAATAGTCTCTCCAATGGTTTCCATGTATTTCTATAAGAAATTTTTTTGGGGGGTTTTGTTTCAGGTCAGAAGAAACAGCTTTGTTTTGTATGTTGCGCGCCGTGCGGAAGCGTGCTCGCAAACCAAATGAGTCGGCGAGCGATGAGAGAATAACCAAAATCAAACGCGAGTGCAATCCATCAAATTGACGGCCAAAATCACACAAACACAGAGATATACGTGGTTCGGTAATTGCCTACGTCCACGGGGAGAGGATGGGGAGATTTCACTATATGGAGGAGAATTATAACGGGTTACAACTCACACAAACTCTTAAATATAATCCTAACCAAAGATCTCAACTCTCTCACAATAGATATCTCTCTCAAAGTGCTCAAAACAATGCTAATTCTCTAGTTAAGAAACCCTAAAAACGTGTTTTTATTTATAACAAAACACAATCCAAAATAAGGTGGGAATCTGAAAACGCGTCTGCCACACCCGGGTGTGGTACGCACCACACCCCTGAATTGTAGCAGATAGCTTCTGCCACACCCGGGTGTGACACGCACCACACCCATGCTGTTGAATTTTCATGTTTTCAACACTTTGAACAATTCGTCTTTTCTACAATTCTCCACCTCGGCGAAGTGTTTCCAAAACTGAGTCGACACCATCATGAATGCGTCGTCTCGCCAAATCCCGCTATACTAATGTGGTTGCCTACGTACCCCCTCTCCCAAGGATCAAGCCGTACGTAGTTTATCCAAATGGCCGCGAAAGGCCTCAACAATCACAAATTTGCAATAAGTTTCTACAATTATCGAACTTATTGCTCAGAACCACCTTCGTGAGCATATCCGCTGGATTATCTTTTATGTGAATCTTCATAAGCTCCACATCCCCTTCTGTTAGACCCTAGAGGGGGGGTTATTAGGGTCTTATGCTAATCTAATCCGATTAAATGCCAATTAAAATTAATTAATGAGTTATCATAGCAAGTATGAAATATAACAACTATATAAGCTAGGATAAGCAATATGAACAATGAGATATATCCTATATGATGAAATATATATGCAGGGATATATAAACTAATACAAGGGTAAACAAAATGAATGATATAGTGGATGAAGTAAACAATGAGAGAAAGGCTATAAAGATGAACAAATATAAGTGCTAAGCCAAACTCAAACAAGCAATATGATCACGGAGTTCGGACCTTCCGTCCTACGTCTCCGCTCCCCACTCCCGGGGAGAAATCCACTATCACAACCGGGTTTTCTACGTTCACCCGAATAACGTTTACACCTCACACTCGGTTTTCTAGCTAACCGAAAACTTTACAATCAACACTCTTGCAATCCCACTCTACACCCACTAAGTGTTGAACTAGACGTGTCTCCCTCAAGTGCTCGGATACAACCTCTCCCTAGGTTCGTCAACCGACGCCACTCCTCTTGGGACGATCCCCGACTCTCGTCACACACTTCTCTCTTGGTGTACAAGTGTATTACAAAGTGAATCTCACAATAAGCACAATATAAAATAGTTGATTGCTCAAACTCTAATAGATGATCTCCTCAAGCTCTTGTGGAATTTTCTTCACAAACAAACTCTTGAAACAAACTTAAAAACCCTTCAACAAACTTGTAAAACTCTTTTTAAAACTCTCTTAAACATCCATAAGAAACAATGAAAGTTAAGGGTTTTTTATAGCCTCTTAAACCAGCCACAAACCCCCAAAAACCGAAAATATCAAAAACTAGCCGTTACTAGCCGTTATAGGCTGAAAAGACCAAAATACCCCAAAATCCAGCATTCTGGAAATTTACGTATCTGGCTTTGTAAAATCAATTAAAAATAGTAAATCAGCTCTAAAAATTATGAAATTTTGTGGGAAGGTTCTAGACATATATAATGACATGTTAGAGAAAGAATTTATAAAAAATCATTTTCCAGTTGAGATAAATAAATGTTTGAACACAGATATACAGTTTCTGAAAATCTGCTGACATACCCGATTTTATGAAATCAATTGGGCATAGTAAATCAACTCCAAAAATAGTAAACTTTTGAGAGAAGTTTCTAAACATGTATATAAACATATAAAAGAAAGAATTTCTTGAATATCATTTCCCATTTATGAAAACTCATCTATTTTGTAAAACATGCACGAACATGCACGAATGAAAATTATGATTTTGTAAATTCCATTAAACATAAAAAATCAATTCCAAACTTGATGAAACTTTAAGAAATGTTTGTAAACATGAAAACAAACATGTTAGAAAAAGAATTTCTCAATTTGCATTTATAATTTGTGAAAAACACTGTATTCTGCAAAAGCACTAAAAGACGTATATATGAAAAAACATGTGATTGTTATTTTTGACTCAAAACAAGTTTTGAAAACTTATGGAATATTTATATGGACATAATAAAAGTTGTTTATGATGTAAATATAGTCCAAAACTTATTTTGCATAAAAACACTTATAGTTACGAAAATCACAAATATATATGTGTGTGTATGTTTGAGCTTGAAGTATTAACACACATAATATAAGCTCTAAACTAATTTACCCAAGCTTGATTGGTCTTCAATATGCTTGACTTGGTAATCTCGCGGATGAAGCTTAAACTTGATCTTTAACTTTGAATTGCAAGGCTTCACTCCACTATTCCGCCAACCTCCATTGGATATCATCGTTGAAGCTCTATTCCATCCATCCTCCAACTACGTTGTTTGTCTATAATACATAGGAAAACACAAATACTAGACAAACAACATTAGTGGTAAATTGTTTGTTAAACATCATCAAAACAAGAAGGCCAACACCTTCTTCAAAAACATCCCGAACGAAGTGATAATGAATGTCAATGTGCTTCGTCTGTGCATGGAAAATCTAATTTTTTGCCAAATAAATAGCACTCATGCTATCACAATAAATGGTAACGGATCGCTGCGAAACACCAAGATCCTTGAAGCCAGATTGCCTCCTTAATAGCCTCCGTAATCGCCATATACTCTGCCTCCATCGTCGACAAAGCCACCGTAGACTGCAAAGTGCATCTCTAACACATCGCCGTACGGGTCAAAGTGAACGCATACCCCATCGTCGACCGGCGTTTATCCAAATCTCCAGCGTAGTCTGAATCTATGTATCCAATACATAGCTGTCAACCGCTAGTGTCCCGCTTAAAAACTAAATCAACGTTGGGAGTACCTCGAATGTACCTCAAAATTCATCTCACAGCATCCCAATGATCCGGACCCGGGTCGTGCATGTATCTCGAAACTATACTAAATGCCTGTGATAAATCCGGCCTCGTACAAACCATGTCGTACATCAAACTTCCCACTGTACTCGCATATGGAGTCTTTAACATCAATTCTCTATCTTTAACCATCTTTAGTGAAAGGTCAGGTGAAAGCTTTAAATGGGCTCCCAATGGTATACTAACTGGCTTCGTCTCCATACTCACATTAAACCGTTGTAGCACATTCTTCAAATAAGCCACCTGTATCAAACAAATTCTGCCCCTATCTCTGTCTCCGCTGATCTCTATCCCCAAAATACGCTTCACTTCACCTAAATCCTTCATGTTGAACTCTTTCGAAAGTTGTACTTTCAACTCATCTATAACAGATCTGAAAATAGAAGTGTAGGCGTCTAAAAATGCCTATAGGTGTCCGTACACAGCTTGAGACAGAGAGAAGACGACGAACATCGTTATCCGAGTCTAAGAGGATTATCTGACGCCGACAAGCGCCTTTAGCAAAACGGCGAATCAAGTGACCTACACGCTCGACAGTCAGCTCGTGCGCGAGCTGATCAGCTCGCATGCGTCAATCAACACGCGCGCGTCAATCAGTTCATGCGCGTCGATCAACACGCGCGTGACAATCAATTCGTGCATGTCGATCAACACGCGCGCGTTAATCAGCTTGCACGTGTCAGTCAACATGCGTGCGTCAATCAACACGTGTGTATCAACCAACGTGCGTTCTACAGTTAATCTCGCAACGAAGCGTGCAAGTCAACAAGACGATCAAATATGTAAAACGGGAAAAAAATACAAGTCACGGAAGAACCGGAAAACACGAAAGTCAGCGAAGCACAAAAGCGCGCCGTGCGGTACGGACCAAACCGACCCGCGGAGGCGCGGGTCGGCCGAAGCCGACCCGCGTGACTAAAGATAAGGCCAAATCACTTGTTCTCATCCAAATAACCGCTTCCGAAGCCCTATAAATACAAGCTTAGGGCCTCTTTTCAGCGGGGGCGATTGATTATCAAGACGAGGAGGTGCTGCCAGATTGTGGAGTCAAAGGAGCACGAATTTCAGCGAGGGTTGACAGATCTTGGCGAGTTCTTCGGCATAAAGAAGGAGAGTTCGAGAGATCTGACGCTCGTTCCCGTCCATCCCTTGAGATTAGGCTTGGTCTTAATCTCGAGAAGAGCACTGATTTCGCTTGGTCGATTTCAACGCTTCAAATCAAATACTTCCTCGGCGAAGGCGAAGCTCTGCCGAATTTTTCATCAACCGGATCCAGATCTAAGGCGGTCCACGGATAAACCCCGACATAGGCAAAGATCTCACGCAAAGCAGCGGGTGATAAACGTCCTCTGCGTTTGTTTTGACGAGAGTTGTAAACTTTTGTTTTCATTGTGTAAAAGTCTTATAAAAAGACAATCTTTTTTTTTGTTTTCATTGTAACGATCGAAGTTGTAATGAATACCGCAATGAATACATTAATTTTCGACGCAAACAAGAAGCAACTAACATATCATCGACATAAAGCAACAAATAAATGTACGCATCTCCTCGCAACTTGCGGTAGTACACACAAAGATCAAACTAGCTCCTAATATACGAATGATCGAGCATAAACCCATCGAATCGCCTATACCACTGTCGCAGAGATTACTTCAAATCGTATAGCAATTTCTTTAATCTGCAAACCAATTTCTCCTTCCCTACAGCTCGAAACCCTAATGACCGAGTCATATAGATTTTCTCATCAAGATTGCCATGAAGAAATATCATTTTCACATCCAATTGATCCAATTTCAAACCATACTGTGCCACCAAAGCTAGCAAGATCCGAATCGAAGAGTGCTTCATCACCGAAGAAAAGACCTAATTGTAATCAATACCTTCTTCCTGTGCATACTCTTTGCTACTAACCTAGCTTTGAATCTCACCGGAATGCTTTCAGTGCCCTCCTTCTTCGTATACACCCATTTGCAACCAATAGCCTTCCGTCCTTTTGGAAGCTCAACAAGCTCTCATGTGTCATTCTTCTGAAGAGATTCCATCTCCTCCCGCATAGCTTCCTGCCACAAATCAGTCTCTGAACTCTGCTCAACCTCTCTAAATGTAGTAGAAACCATTACATCGACACTCTGCACCTAAAGTGTATAAGCAATGACTGTATTCGTATACCTAGCTGGCAACCGTATGTCTCTCTTGGGTCTCCGAATCGTAATCGAATCCTAAACCTGAGCCGTTGGTCCCTGATTCTGCTATGCTAAACATGTATCCTCTAAATCATCATTGTGCTTGCCTGACGTCACCTCAGTCGGTACTCTAATGGATATGGTACAATCTGAACATTGTAGAGCTTCATCAATCTCCACCACCTGCGATATCTCCTCTGTCGGGGTGCTCTCCACCTGATGAGAGCTGAGAAGCTTTAAGATTGAAGCCTTATCAAAAGTGACGTCCCTACTCAGTACAATCTTCTTATTAACTGGATCCCAAAACTTATATCCTTTCACACCATGCTTGAATCCAATAAATATAGTCTTTCTAGCTTGAGGTTCCAATTTATCAGTCTTCACATGATAAAATGCAGGACACCCAAAAACCTTGAGCTGATCATAGTCATGTACTGACTCTCCCGACCACATCTCCGCAGGGGTTTCCCCTCCAACCGCAGATGAAGGTAGCCTATTAATAAGGTGGCTCACATATGAAAGTGTCTCAGCCCAAAAAAACTTTTCCAAACCACTCTGCGATAACAAACATCAGACCTTCTCCAATAAAGACCGATTCAATCTCTTTGTCACCCCATTCTGTTGTGACGTATGACTAACTGTGAAGTATCTCTCTATGCCTTCGTCTCGACATAGCTGCTGAAAGGGGTCTGAAGTGTACTCGCCGCCGTTATCGAATCTCAACGTCTTGATCTTTCTCACAGTCTACAGTTTTAATCTCCTCTTCTACTCCACAAATAATTCTAGGACTTCATTCTTATACTTCATAGTGTACACCTAACAATGCCTAGAATAGTCATCCACAAACGTGACGAACCAATATCAACCACCAAGTGATACCGTCTTGGTGGGACTCTAAATATCTGTGTGCACGTAGTCCAAGATACTCGTCGTCCTATGTACGGCTGTCTCGAACTTCACCTTTGTCTTCTTGCCTAGAATACAGTACTCACAGAATTCAATCTTCCCACTCTTGTCTCCTTTTAATAGCCCCTGCTTACTCAGCGCTTGCAGTGACTTTTTACCTGTGTGCCACAATCTGTAGTACCAAAGTCTGCTCGCGTCCGTCTCTGAAACAGCTGAAGCTACCTGGCCAATCTCGGTGTTTCCCTTCAGATAATAAAGATTCCTACCGCGGACTCCCTTCATCACTACCAAAGATCCCCTAGTAACTTTTGCTACAACGTTTTCAAAAGTTATATTGAATCCCTTTGCCTCCAAAGCTCCAACGAAAATAAGATTCTTCTCAACTAAGGATTAAATCTCACTTCATTGATCTCTCGAACAACTCCATCATGCATCTGAATCCTGACAGTACCTATCCCACAAATGCCACAGGATTGATCATTTCCCATGACTACCACACCCCCATCGAACTTCTCGAAAGATGCAAACCAATCTCGCCATGGAGTCACATGATAAATAGCACCAGAATTCAGCATCCAATCTGATGCATTCGCATGATTAACCTCTGGAGTAATCAATAGAGAAAAGCATGAATCGTCAGAATCGTCACCTTTAACGATATTCACCTCATTGGCCTTCAGGCCCTTCTTCTTGCTATTCTCATTCTCTTTGAGCTTCGGGCAATCTCTCTTCCAATGCCATTGTCCTTTGCAGAAAGCACACTGGTTCTTTGCTAATTGGTAGTGGTCCCTTGACTTTGACTTGCTTCGATTACCACCTCTCAGATAGAGACTCATTCCTCTTGTCGACAAGACCTCTCTTGAAATGCTAGCTCTGGAAGTCTCTTCCTCCTCAGATATTAATTCGTCAACGCATTAGTCACTTTACTATAGATGATGAAAGATCTATCGTTCAACAAAGTGAGCACGAATGTATCATACTTCTCATTGGGTAAGGAGCCTAACAAAATAATCGCCTTATACTCATCCGTTATCTTCTTATCAATATTCGCCTAGTCCGACAATAACTTTGTGTAGTTATTCACATGATCTGTAAGTGAGGTACCCCTAGACATCTAGAATTTAAACAATCTTCGCAACAAGTACAAACGGTTCTCAACACTCTTCGTAAGGTACTTATTATTGAGAATCTCTCACATCTTCATCGCAGACATCACGCCAATCACATCGTACTTCAACTCTTGTTCCAAACAAGATTTAATTACCCTATAAGTGTTTTAATTCATCTTGTCTCATATCGCATCATCATACTTCGGTGGCCTCTCATGGACCATGATGGTCTCTTCTAAATTTTGAGCATTCAATGCATCTTGCACATCACTCATCCACAAATCAAAGTTGATTTTGCCGTCATACTTCACAACACCGATCTTCGTATTTTGAAGTGCAACCTGAACTATACTCGTCATCGCCTTGCCGCTTTCACCAACTTCTTCCACCATTGCAAACTAACTCCAAATTGTAAAAAAAAAAGATTCGAATTTGATATAATTGAGAAATTACCCAACCAAACCTTAAATAGGGTTCCAACACGATCTCCTAGCCACACGAGGAAAGCGAGATCTTTAACGGCAACTACGCAATGCTATCTCGATCCACCGAAGCCTAAATCTGTAAACACCAAGCTTCCAACAACGAATCTTCCTCCACCCAATGCGAAAATCCTAGATCTGAAAATATGAGCTCTTATACCAATTGTTGCACGCTGCGCGGAAGTGTGCTCGCAAACCAAACAAGTCGGCGAGCGATGAGAGAAGAACCAAAACCAAACACGAGTGCAATCCACCAAATTAATGGCCAAAATTACACAAATACAGAGATATACGTGGTTCGGCAATTGCCTACGTCCACAGGGAGAGGATTCACTATATGGAGGAGAATTACAACGAGTTATAACTCACACAAACTCTCAAATATAACCCTAACCAAAGATCTCAACCCCCTCATAATATCTCCCTCTCGAAGTGGTTAAACAATGCTAATTCTTTGGTTAAGAAACCCTAAAAATGTGTTTTTATTTATAACAAAATACAATCCAAAAGAGGGTGGGAATCTAAAAACGCGTCTGCCACACCCGGGTGTGGCACGCACCACACCCCTGAATTGTAGCAGACAGCTTCTTCCACACCCGGGTGTGGCACGCACCACACCCAGGTTGCTGAATCTTCACGTTTTTTACACTTTGAACAATTCGACGCCGTTTTCTACATTGTATTCTTTAGTTTAATTGGATCCATGTGAACGGAATTAGTCGGATAAAAGGTGTGGGGATTTATAAATGGGGAAAAAAGAACAAATGTCACATTTCTATCCAACATCCACCCAGAATAAGGGACATCGTGTTTATAGAAAACACATCATTCCATAAACAAGGTGCGAAGCAAACTGAGTTTTAAGAAAACATGGCATACGTTGTAATTACCTTTTCGCCACAGTAGTCGAAGGACATAAAATTTATTCTGAGCCCGGTTAATCCTCTGTGATTTATCTCAACAAACAGAAGTCGATCACTTTCATACTCCCTAAGGACAACAGCTTTTAGAATTAACATATGTTACGATGCAAATTAATAATGTTACTTCTAAAAAATCAAGGACCAAAAGCCGTAGCAAATTAATCACTTGGAAATAAAGGAATCATCCAATATATCTATATATATGTTCTTGCTCTAGTGGGTTCATAGCCATGTGAGTAGACAACCCACGCCATTTGACCACATGCAACCAAAATGCCCCTCCGCTCGATCTCATGGCTTCATCATGCACGCGCAAATTCTCTCAAGGACCACCTAAAGTAACTCTTTTTTCTCATTAAATCTGTACCTCGCAGAATAATAAATATTAGAGCCGTAGATGGAGGAAGACACATGCACACGGAGAGTGCAGTCGGTATCGCAGCGACGTGAAACCAAAGCATGTCGGTGTCGGTATCGGAGTCGTTATCCCTCATAATTAATTGCTGTCCTATCTTTCTGTCTCTCAATTATTTTACTTGACAATGGAAAAGGAGGACATGGGCCTACTCAAGGTGGTAGCTAATCATTTATGATGCTCTCTCCTTCATGTCCTTCAATGGTGGCAAACGTCGTTTGGGTGCGCAACCAATCAATTCCATCAAGAGATTTTTTCCCCCCTTCCCCCTCTTCTGTTGTTTGCCTGTAACTGTAATTGCAATGTAATTGACGGTTGTATGCAACTGCAATTGTTATAAATATTTTTATATAGTTGCATTGTACGTAATTGCTTGGTTCGACTTTAAAATTATGTAACTTATACCCGTGATTTCAGTAGTATGTTCGGGTTTGTGGTTAACGGTTTTTAAATTTGAGAAGAAAATATGTTGCAACTGCTGATGCAAGTCAAGACCTTCGTTCAAGCTAATCACTTGAGTTGCAGCTACGCTTTACGTTCAAATTAACTTGTGTAAGTCGTAAGGTGCAACTGCAAATTACCTGCAACACTTGCGACTCAACTATTTGTGGCCATGAAATCAATGGTTATGATTGATTTAAAATGCTCTAGTTACAAGTATTGCAGTACTGGCAATCGCTCCAGTGTATGCACAAAACAACCCCGAGGGTAAAAAAGGTTTACCTTTGCAAAAGTTTTGCGTTGGGTGATTTTGGGATTAATTAATTGAGCCCAATAACTCTAGCTTTCTATGATTGCATCAGATACTATTGTATTTGCTATATCATATCATGTACGGCTAAGAAACTTCCATACCTTATAAAGAGGATAAAGTTAGTCTTTGAAACACTAATGGCATCAAAATATTGTAAACGAACAAGAGAACATGCGCTTTTTGAGTAATAGGATATGCATTGATTTTTGAGATTTTGCTATTATAATATATATAAAAGTAGTCATATGCTTATTCATTCTGTCTAAGAAACATTGAAAAGCCAAAGTAATTTACTAATTGTTACCTCTAATTAATTTCAGCACACCACTCACATATGAGAGGAATATCCTATATTATATATGAGTGAAAAGATGAATTGTCACTTTTGATGCCTAGACCTTTTCTCTTCTGCCTCATAATCAAGTAGTGAAAAAATTTCACATATAGTGAAAATACTATATATATCGTTTGCCATTTGTTTACACAGAATCTGTATAGGAGAAGAATTTAGTTTCTACTTTAAGTGGGGCATGAAAAGCAATGTCACCTTAAAAAAGCAAATTAAGAAAGAATATTATAGAGTTCTAAGTTATTCTTCCAAATATATATTTTTTTTCTTCATTGAGGAAGACATTTCAGCTGCACATGACATAACAAAAAAAAAACAATAACAATAAAAAGGAAATATCAGATTTTGAAAAAGAACAAACAAGTACATATAAAATTATTGCTACTTTTCAAGAATGTTAGTAACTATTTCATATTTCAAACTTTATGACCCTTTTTGACTCATTCTGCCAATGTCACCTCCAGCTAATTAAATATTATTGAACCCCATTTGAGAAAATACTAAATTAGTAATTACTTTTAGACAAAGAAACAAGCTGCAATTATTTCAGAGCCATTCTTAATTCAAAAGCAATGAGATCATCGCCCACTAAACTAAATCAACAAATAGTTGCCGAGACCCCACGCTTGCGCCGCGAGCGTGGGGTGGATCAAGCATTGAGATGACTAAACAACTGCGTCAAACTTTAATTTATATCACATTAATTACAACCTCAAACTTTGGTGTATTACTCATAAATTAGGGAAACAAACATAGGATAAAGATTATATTTTAAGATCAAGTGAACTAAGGGAGTGAGGTGGCTCACGTGGTCAGTCCGGATCCATCGCAATGGTTCTGCTGTCGGATCTTAGACGTGTAGAAGTAATTTTGAATACTAATTTTTAAAGTTTATGGAGGTTTTCTGTGAAAATCACAAAAGTCAAGTGAATTTATAAACTAAAAGTAAGTTGTACATCTTTAGTTGTGGAGAGATCTTATGACAGTATTTGAGAAATCGCTTGACAAGGGAATAATGGGGAATGGGGAAGGGAAATGACTAACTTAGTTAACTCTGCATGTGTAAAATAATTTAATTTCATCTAGATTTAATAGTCAAAATAAAGAGTTAAGTTGTTTGTGTTTGACAAATAGAGAAGGATTAATAAAGTTTTTTTTAGTTGCGCCTTTAGCATACACGGGAATCGAACCCAGGCTCTCTACGAGAGAGCGACACGACATTGTCATGTAACCTACCGGGTCGCTCAAGAAGGATTAAGAAATGTAGTTGCTATAAGATCCTCAAGTATATTTATTTTTAAAGTTTTATTTCTTATCTCAGCCCCATTTGGCAAGGGATTAAGAGAACAATTAAGAGGGGTTTAACCTATTCTTAACCATCTAAATGGGTTAACTTGGTCAAAGGGTTAACAAACCCTTTACAAGGGTAAAGTTAGTTAACCCCTCATTTAGAGGGGTTTAAAAATTTGCTTACATAGGAGGATTAAGAGAAATAAAAATTTAAAAGGTAATATACTTTCGAATATATATGACAACTAACCTATTTTTATTTGCCAAACAAAAAAAAATTTAACCCTTCATCTTAACTATCAAATACAAACCCTCAACCCCTTGCCAAACAACACCAGAGGGAGTAACTCTTAACATTCCTATTTAAGTGGATTTGTTAACCTCTCTCTAAATAAGGGGTTCATTTACTTTAATACCTCTAAAGGCTTTGTAAGCCCTTTGACCAAATTAATTCATTTCGATGGTCAATAAGGGGTTAAACCCTCTTAACACTTCTCTTAACCCCTCGCCAAACATCATAAAGTTCATGTAAATTTTTTGTGATAACAAAACACTTATAGACCCCGCATGAATTTTGACTCTTTTATGCAGGAGATCTATTTTTAAAAGAACGATTTTCTCTTTATCTGAGGTAAAAAAGTAAAAAGAGAGTCAATCCATAATAATAAAACTATAGACGCTTTATCTGTAATTAGGAGATAGTAAAGGGGTTTATCCACAAATCAACTAGAAAATTTGTGGCAGTTTCTTAAGGCGCCGTTTTGGCAAAGGGTTAAGAGAGGGGTTAAGTCTTCTTAACCCCTTCTTAACCCGCCAAACATAAAAAACCTACACAAGAATTAAAGTGAGTTAATCCTCTATAATTTGTCAAATGCAAAAAATACAAAAGGATTAAGCTAACCCCTCTAGAAAGATTATAATGAGTTAACCCTTTAAAATGAGGGGTTTATTAATACTCCTATTTAGATGAATTATTAATTAATCCCTCAAATTATAAAGAAAATATTCAAAATCCTTGTTATTACCAAACACTAAAAATGAGCATAAGGGCTAAAACAAAACTTATATAATAAATTAATAATTTAGTCATTCGAATTATCAAATAGGCTAATTATGTTAATCCTTCTCCTTATTCCCTCTTCCTTAACCTTTTGCCAAACGGGACCAAAGAATTTTGATATTAGGCCCCAAATCTTCAATATTTCAATATTACCCCCCCCCCCCCCCAAATCTTTGAAATTGTTTCAGACCCTCAAATCTTTAATTTTGATATTTGCCCCGAAATCTTTGAAATTGATCTCAGGCCTCCCAAATCCTATTGTATGTTAAAATATGTTTCATAGTTAAAATATCATTTTTTTTGGGGGGGGGGGGGGGGGTTGGATATTCTGTTTACTTTAAATTTTTAGTGATTGCGGTCATGTCCTCTCACGCAAACCAGAACGAACCTATTCCATTAACCACTTTAACTTATACTCGTTTAATTTCTCCAAATTCATTTATTAAAATCCTAACTCAAACTAATTTGGGATCAGGGTCAAAGGGAGTTGTTAAGAAAGACACCGAAGAAGATAAAGTGAAAAATGAATTTATGTTGGGGTTTTATTAAATATATTTGGGGAGCTAAACACATATAAGTTTAAGTGGTTAGTGGGTTTAGATTATGGTTTGTGTGAAAGGAGTACAAATAGCAAATAGGGGTGCCAAACCGTATCCGTATCCGAGGAAATATCCGTAACCGTATCCGTTAGGATACGAATATGGTTACTCAAATCTATAACGGATAGGATATGGTTACGGATATGGTTTTGTAGTGAAATATCTGTATCCGTATCCGAAAATATCCGAATACATATTGGTCATACTCTTACGATAGTTTCGATTCTTAGATTATGGATTTGTGGTTAATTTTGATGATCAAGATGTCTAATCTTAGCTTTTCAATCATAATGAACATATTAACGAACTCTCTTTGCATCACATGACTATATTTTTCTGAATACTATCTAGTTTTCTCATATCCTTTTTGTATCCGCATGCATATCCGTTTATATATCCGCATCTATATCCGTAACCGTATCCGATTTTAGCGGATATGGATATGAATTTTTTTACCGACGTATCTCTGTATTCGTATTCGTATCCGAGATGAGTAAATGGATATGGATATGGTAAGTGCCATATCCGAGCCGTATCTGCTCCGTTAACACCCCTAATAGCAAATCACCAAAAAAGGTAAGTAAACAAAATATTCCCCCATTTCAACTAGATTTTAACTAGAGGACTTATTTCAACATCCTAATAAGATTTCGAGGGCTTGAGATCAATTTCAAAATTTTGGGAGCTAATATCGAAATAACCCTTTCTTAAAACGTAGTAGCATGGTTTGAAGGAAAGTTAGTGACAATAAGCAAAAGTTTATTTAAAGGTCTTGTATGACACTAATTGGATATGAACTCGAGATCTTGTTAAGTATTGAAGATTTGAGGGAGTAATATCGAAATAACCCTTTCTTAAAACGTAGTAGCATGGTTTGAAGGAAAGTTAGTGACAATAAGCAAAAGTTTATTTAAAGGTCTTGTATGACACTAATTGGATATGAACTCGAGATCTTGTTATGCTAAACTAGTGGTTTAGGCCTTTATTGTGGAGACTTGTTTAGAAGAAAAACCCTATTGGAAATCGCATTGGTGCTAGGGTGTCTATTGCTAGCTTGGGTTGAGTGTGTTTTCGTATAATTTAAACATCAATTGCTAGGGATTAGAGCTTTTATTGTGTTTGCTTGTGTTAAAACATCATGTCTGATTTCATTGACTCGTGAATTAGAGGAGGTGATGTCGATTGATTATTTGAGGGTCATTAGTTCAACTTGAGTACTGCTTCTGTTAACCCATGGGTTGTAGATTAATTTCAGTGCTTTATTACTTCAAAGGTAGAAGATAGTTTTGAGTAGAAAGAATTAGTTTGATTTTGCCAACATAAAATCTAATTTACAACTTGATTTTCCAAGGGAAAAGAAAGAAATTTAACATCTAACACAAACAACAATCTCATGGACTCAAAATCGATCATTGAAATGCAAAACAAAAAAAAGGAAAAAAAAATTATGAACCCAATTTGCTTATGGTCATAAAATTTAAATGAAAACGTTTATGAACTCAACAAGTAAAAAGTTATTTTTCTTTGTTATTTTGTGCTGATGAACTTGGGTGCCGGGCTCATTTAGCACCATACGGGCTATTTCGTCTTGTTTAGAAATTCATGGATAATTTTCGGCCCTGCTTAGGCCCGTCCTGTTGAGCTGAACACTGACTATCTAGTTATTGCTTTATTTTTCTTAAAAGGCCTACGTTGCTCATACAATTTGTTTAAAACCCACTGAAATATAATTTGGGTTCTAACGTAAATTTCACATCTTGAGTAAAATAGATTTAAATTAAATCTCTTAACCAAATAAAAAAGAAAAGGAAAAAAAGGTTAAATGAAAAAAAATTAATGCCTTTATCTCTAACCACTAAATTAAGCACTGGAAGGTATGGTGGGCCAAAGCCAGTAATTTTACTAACCCTAGAACTAACGAGAGCCTTTCGAGTTGCACTTGTTTGTGCTTCGTCATTAAGCCACTAACATCTTTGGCACTATTATTGGGCTTTAGCCCATTAGATTTATTGAGAGAAATAGCCGTGACCGTAGTAGCTTCATGAAGGTTTTCTTTTTGGCATATATACCCCTCATATGTTCAATATTAGCAAGTTTATACCTCAAATTTTAATATTTACAAAACGTGAATGAAAACAGAGAAGAAGAAAGAACAAATTTTGAGGGGGATTCCGTTAATGGGTAAGAGGTTTTTCACTTCCTTTTGTTGTGATTTCTCAAGGAGATTTCTCCTCAATTTATAGGGGCTGAACCCACTAACTCCACCCCCCAGATCCGCCCCAATGAGAGATTTTCTCTCAACAACCCTTCCACGTTTTCACTTTCCACAATTCTCTCTACTGAGAATTGTTGATTTGGCCATCTTAGACCAGGTCAAGCTAACATCTCCCACTTGACCAAATCAACCAAGTGATATGCCTCCCACTATCCGTGAGATCAGATGTTTCTGCTTACCATTACTCTCACTATCCGTAGAGAGTAACTCTTATTTCATTATTCATGAAATTTTACTTGGACTTATTTATTCCTAAGTCCCATCAAACTTACATGTTTGATAAAAGATTCTGCTGGTATTCCTTTTGTCAAAGGATCAGCAATCATATCTGTAGTAGGGATATAAGTCACTCTGATTTCTCCATTTTCTACAATATCTCGAATATAGTGATACTGGATCTTAATATGTTTTCCTTTGGAGCTATTCGCGCCACTATTGATTAAGCTAATTGCTGCTTGATTATCACAATAAATATCAATAGGTCCTTCTAACAAATTAAGATCATGATCAATCAAAAACCGTCTTATCTAGACAGCATGTGTAGTTGCCATACTGCAAGCTATATATTCAGCTTCTTGCGTATATCTAGCAACACACCCTTGTTTCTTGCTGCTCCAAGAAACAGCTCCTCCTCCAAAGATAAATAAGTGTCCCGAAGTGGACTTTCCATCATCTTTATCACCTCCGAAATCAGCATCGGAATAACCGAGGAGTTCAAGCGAATCAGCTTGATAAACTAATCTATGAGTCAATGTACCTCTGATATACTTCATAATCCTTTTAACAGCTTCCCAATGTGCTGGTCCTGGATTACTTTGATATCTACTGACTAGACTCACAGCATAAGCTATATCAGGTCTGGTGCACAACATTGCATACATCAAGCTTCCAATTGCTTGAGCATAAGGAACATCTAATGGCTTCTGCCCCTCTCCAGGGCTTTGCTCTTTACATAATCTCTTTCCCATAACCAACGGAGTTGGTGCCGGATTGGAATTCTCCATTCCAAACCTTTTAAGAACTGATCTTAAATATTTTTCTTGGTTTAAACTTAGCATTCTAGACTTTCTATCTCGAATTATTTGAATTCCAAGAATATATGATGCATCTCCCATGTCTTTCATCTCAAACTTTTCGCTGAGATCTGCCTTGGTTTTATTCAACATTTCTATGTCATTTCCAGCGAGCAATATATCATCCACATATAAGGATAATATAGTAAACTTGCTCCCACTTTTCAAGACATATACACAATTATCTAATTTATTTTGAATAAAACCAAGTTTAGTAACTGCATCATGAAATTTGAGATACCATTGTCTAGAAGACTGTTTTAAACCATATAGAGATTTCATTAATTTGTAAACTTTATGTTCCTGTTCTTTCACCTGAAAACCTTCAGGTTGTTGCATATATATTGCTTCCTTCAACTCTCCGTTAAGGAATGCAGTTTTAACATCCATTTGGAATAACTCCAAATCAAGATATGCAACAATAGCCAAAATAATTCTAATGGATGCAAATTTAGCTACAGGAGAATACGTCTCCTGAAAATCTATTCCTGTCTTCTGGTTATAACCTTTGGCAACTAACCGTGCTTTGAATTTATCAATAGATCCATCAACACGATATTTCTTTTTGAGCACCCATTTGCATCCTATGGCTTTTCTATTTTCTGGTAGATCACATAACTCCCATACTTTATTCTTTTCTATGGAATCAAGTTCTTCTCTCATAGATTCTAGCCATGAAGCTGATTCATGCGATTTCATCGCATCAGAAAAAGTTAAGGGATCTTGTTCTTCTATATTTGTATCTACCGAAAAACAGGATGATTCACATGAATACAAATAGTAATCATCCATCCATGAAGGTTGTGTTCTTGGTCTTTTGTTGCCTACAACCGGTTGATTAGGTACATTATTTTCCATAGGTATTTTATCATTTTCAATGTTAGGTTCATTCACAATATCAGGATCATTAGTGAGAACAACACTGTAATAATCATCATCTACTACAGTTAGAGGTTCTGTTTCCCCTTGAACTTGTTCCTCTTCCTCTAGATTCTCTAGAAATGTAGCATCTCTGCTTTCAATGACACCTTTTTCTTTATTGTAGAACTTATAACCTTTTGACTTTTCTGAATACCCTATGAATCTACACTTTATTGTTTTAAAATCCAACTTATCTCTAAGTTGACATGGAATGAGAACATGGGCTATAGATCCCCACTTCCTGAGATGACTCAAATTAGGTTTCCTCCCATTCCATAATTCATAAGGTGTAGATATAACTGATTTGGTGGGAATTCTATTTAAAATGTAGTTTGCAGTTAACAATGCTTCTCCCCAAAAGTTTTTAGAGAGATCAGAATGAGACAACATGCATCTAACTACATTTAATAATGTTCTGTTCTTTCTTTCAGCAACACCATTCTGTTGTGGCGTATACGACATTGTTGTATGCCTTTTAATTCCATGCTGAATACAATAACTTTCAAATTCTTTAGAATTATATTCTCCACCTCTATCAGTTCTCAGAATTTTGATTTTCAATCCAAGTTGGTTTTCAACTTATGTCTTATATCTCTTAAAACAGTCAAAAGCTTCTGATTTTCTGGATATAAGATAGACGTGTGTAAACTTGGAATAATCATCTATAAAAGTAATAAAATATTCTTTATTACTATGAGTTTTGACACTTAGGGGACCACAAATATCCGAGTGTATCAACCCTAAAAGTTCATTGGCTCTATGTCCGCCAACAAAAGGTTTTCTAGTCATTTTACCAGTTAAACAATGTTCACATGGTGGCAATTGAACATTAGATAGTGCAGGAAGCAAGTTCATTCTGATAATTTCTTTCATTTTTGAAATACTAGCATGTCCTAGTCTAAAATGCCACAATTCAGATTCAGAAATATAACAGGACAAGTAGTTCAAATTCGAAATTTTATTATCAGAATTATTACAAACTACTGGAAGAATGCATAATTCATGCTCGGGCACATATTTTCCCATAGCATACACTTTATTATTCTTGCCTATAGAAACTCTGTTATTATAGAACCTAACTTCCAGTCCTTTCTTCATCAAGCTGGGAACAGAGATCAGATTGCATCGAATTCCTGGCGCATAGAACATATCTTTGAGGACAAGAATGCTGTCCCCAAGATCTAATCTATATGAACCAATACCTTCTACATCGAGATAGGTATTATTTCCCATATAGATTCTCCGTTCTCCTTTCTTCAGCTCAGTGAATTCTACGACTCCATTCTTATCCTTTGCAATATGCCTAGTCGCTCCGGAGTCGATCCACCAACCACTAATGTCCGTCATCACAGCATTACATTCCGTCACACCGACGAATTCTCTTTTGCTAGTACGCCTTGTTCTGGATGCTTATAGCCTCCTTTATTCTCCTGCTTTTCACCTTGTGGGCAATTGAGTTTGAAATGACCGAACTTTCCACAATTGTAGCAGGCTCCATGGGGTACTTTCTTTCTCTTGAACTGCTGCGATTTCGGTCCTCGTGGTTGTGGTTTACTAGAGCCAGGGTTTTTATAGCTTCCAGCATTATGCCTCTGGCGAACATAATTCAGCTCTTGCTGCACCATATTCAGTTCTGATTCCTTCCTACTGGCTATTAAGTTCTGTTCTATCGCTAGGTGCATAAGAAGATCAGTGACAGACTTAATGGCAGGATTCATTCTTAATGTGGTGGTAGCCACAGCAAGTGAAGGGGGAAGACTATTCAAAATGGTTGCCACTTGCATTCTTTCCGGGATTTCGGTCCCAGCAGTGGATAAGTCCTTAGCCATGACAATCATTTTATTTATATGCTCTACGACATTGTCTCCCTCTTGCATACGACAAGAATTATACTTATGCAAGAGGAGTTGAATGTTAACTTCAGAAGCAGTGTCGTATTTTTCTTTTATTGCATTCCACATGTCCATGGAAGTCTTATAAGTTTCAAAAACTTTGATTAAGTTATCTTCCATGAACATGAGCATAAGACTTTTCGCCTTTTTATCTTTCGACTTCCACTGTTCAAACCATTTCTTTTCTTCAGGTGTAGATTTATCAGTAAGGGTTGGAGCAGTGGTTTCGATTATATCATCAATATTGTCATGAATAAGAGCATACCCTATTTTTCTATGCCACATATCATAATTACTGCCATTAAATTTGTCAATTTTGCCTAGTTCTGATAGAACGAGTTTACTAGCCATTCGGTAAAGAACTAAAACTAAATTCAATTTTAAATATTTGTATAAGGTTGATATTTTAACAATAATACTAAAATAGAATAAAGTTAGATAATAAATAAATAAATAAATAAAAAAGAACCTGATTGTTCCAAGTTGGTGAAAGAAGTTCCAATTTGAGCGAGATTGTCACTCAACGGTGTTGATTGGATCAACACTTGTCGGAGTTTTGTCGTCGTTTCTGACTGGATCCGGAGATAATCTGCTGTTGTTGTTGAGTTCCACCGGATAGAATTTGCAAAGGAATATTCGGACAATCCCAATTGATTGAAAACAATATATTGAATTGTACAGGGGCTAAAGTGATTTTTTTTAATGGCTCTGGTTGTTTTAGATGAACGTCGGATAGTGGGAGATTGGGCCTTGTAAAGGTTAGTTACATGAACATGGGCCTGGCTTTGAAACAAAACAGATGGATTTGGCTTTGATAAAACAATGAATGGGATCTGTAACCTGGTTGTAGGGTATTGGGCCAGACTTTGATTCAAACAAATGGGCTTGGCTTTGATTTCAAAGAGAAACAGAAGAGATATAGGCTATATATAGTAGGACGAAAAAAAATAAAAGACCTGCTAGTTGGATGTAGACGTGGGTGGGGTTAGCTTGTAAACAATAGGCCTGTGACTATGAAAAGAGAGTAAACAATAGGTGTAGGCCTGTGGCTATGAACTAAAACCAAGGCAGAGAAATAAAAGAGAGCAGGCTGTGAACAATAGGACCGAAAAAAAGAGAGTAGGTTTTTCTTCTTCAAAAAAATTGCTGCTGGTTCTTCTTCTTCAACCCAACTATTCTTCTTCTTCAACAATGGTCTCGGCTTCTCTCTCTTCTCAAATTTTTTTTTTTAATCTTGAGCTCAACCGATGGCCTCCGATCTCTTTCAGTCGTCGACGTCGCAGCTCTCGTCGTCGCAGCTCTGGCTCTGATACCAGTGAATGAAAACAGAGAAGAAGGAAGAACAAATTTTGAGGGGGATTCCGTTAATGGGTAAGAGGTTTTTCACTTTCTTTTGTTGTGATTTCTCAAGGAGATTTCTCCTCAATTTATAGGGGCTGAACCCACTAACTCCACCCCCCAGATCCGCCCCAATGAGAGATTTTCTCTCAACAACCCTTCCACGTTTTCACGTTCCACAATTCTCTCTACTGACAATTGTTGATTTGGTCATCTTAGACCAGGTCAAGCTAACAACTTCCTCCTCAAAGCTAGCATCTTAGGTCTTTCTACCACTCAAACCCAAGAATGTCATATTAAAACAAGCCAATGTGAAAATTCCCAATAAAAATTTCAATAGCTTAGCAACGATTTCCTGTTTAAAATTTAAATTTGGTAAGTGGAATGGGTGGAATTGGGGGACAATTTTGCAAACAACAAGATTTGGGGAATAATTTTGCGAATAATTTTGCAAATATGAAATATTTGAGGGGTATATATGAAAGAACCTCTTTCACGATTCCTCTATAATAATTGGAGGATCCAAAGATTCGCTATTCATGCTACAGTAAACGGTGCGGTAAATTATTGTAGCATAAGCGAGGATTGTAGCGCTTAAAAATATTATTGTAGTATTATTACTGTAGCACAGGCGAGATAACACAACAGGGAAAAATGTTACTGTAGCACTTTACAAAAAACAATGTAGCATTTAAAATATTGTAGTATTTAAAAACAGAATTATTGTAGCAGAAATAAAAGAAGGAGGGTGTGCTTTGCACGGGGTGCACAGTAGTGACTTAAAAGCCAAAACACACTGACACACAACAAGAATACCATTACCAAAAATTCTCTCAAACACTAAAAAAGTTGAAAATTGTGATTAATCTTAGAAGATTAGTCAAATCATCAACTGAGTACAAACACACCAATAATTATAAGTTAGTGCTCAAACATGTTACTAGCATAGTATACACACGTGATCAAGTGACTTATCTTCTCCACTAAAATAATTTTTTTTTCTCGCAAGTTGCGCATAGACAATGCAAGCCATTAATCAATCCTACATACCACGTTAATTATCAAGCATAGTGGTGGATCCAGGATTTTCAGAAAGTGATGTCACGACATATTGTTAATGAAAAAAAATTTACTGAAAGTTTGGGGGGAGGGGGTATTACTAGAAGATCCTATAATTTTGCCGGCGGAGCGAGGGAGCGCGGTGTTCTGAAGCTTGTCCATCATGTCGGCTTCGTGGGTCCACCGTGAGCCGTTCATAAGGAGGTCCGCTATCGATCATTGCTCGCCTCGCCGGCGACCGCGAGGAACCCGAGGCACTGCGTCATTTATAGGAGATGGTCCGATGGATGATCCATGCATATATGGTTTGGAGCAAAAAGATGGTGAGGATGCCGTAGGCAAATATCGTTTTCCTGAGCACTTCAAGAGCAAGTTGTGACGAATTTTGAACGAAGCTGGTTCGCAAATGGTTGAATTAATAGCGCTTTCTATGTTTGCATAGCTTTCAAGCTTTATTCTTGCGGCAGATTATATAGTTTGAGAACCGGTGTACGGTTTTAACAATCAATGGAGAGGAACCAGCACCAAAATATATAAATATTCAAGGGACCAATTTCTATACAAAATCCCGTGGAGAAATCAGAAAAACCAGATTTTCTGGTATAAGTCGACTCATGCACAAGGCTAAGTCGACTTATGGTAAGTCGACTTGTCAGTGTGCACAAATCGACTTACGATCTGCACTGGAGTTGTGTTTTTTTTCTCTCTGCCAAGTCGACTTATCAGGCCTGATAAGTTGACTTACGAAGTGTGCTCCAGTTGCAGTTTTTCTCTCTGCCAAGTCGACTTATGCTCTCTGTTAAGTCGACTTACGATGGGTTTTTGCATAATCAGGTTTCCTGTTTGCAGTCTGATTGGGTTTTTGCTTTGATATAAATAGGGAAACGATTTGTTAGAGTTTTTATCAGAGATTGAGGAATCTTTTGAGCATTGTGAGAGGGAGATATTGTGATCAGCAAGGTGAGATCTTTGGTTGAGGGTTAGTTTGAGAGTTTTGTAATCCTTTGTACTCTCCTTGAATTAGTGAAATCTCCTCATCCTCTCCCCGTGGACGTAGGCAAGTTGCCGAACCACGTATATCTCTGTGTTTGGTTTGATTTGTCGTAATTGGCTTGATTTGTGCAAGAGTGTGGCTTTCTTCTTCCATGATCACAAGTTCGTTGTGTGTGCGTGCAACGCTTCCGCATAGGCGCACGACAAGTGGTATCAGAGCTCAGATTTCAGATATGGGGTTTTGGATTAGGTGGAGAAAGATTCAGTTGGAAGCTTGGTTCTTGGAGTTCTAGGCTTTGGTGGAGTTAGGGTTTGAAGTTGCCGTTGAAGATCTCGCTTTCCTCGTGTGGTTAGGAGTTCTATTTGGAATCCAATCTAGGGTTCAGTTGGGTAATTTCTTATTCTTTTCAAAGTTTGGATCTTTCTCTACAATTTGGAATTTGTGATTATGGGTGAAGAAGTTAGTGAAAGCAGTAAGATGACAGACACAGTTCAAGTGGGTTTTTAGAACACTAAGATTAGTGTAGTGAAATATGACGACAAGATCAATTTTGGTTTGTGGATGAGCGACGTACAAGATGCGCTCAATGCTCAAAATCTGGAGGAGACCATCATGGTCGATGTGAAGCCACCTAAATATGAAGAGGCGATATGGGAAAAGATGAATCGAAATGCTTGCGGGGTGATCAGGTACTGTTTGAAACAGGAACTGAAATATGATGTGATTAGGGTGACGTCTGCAATGAAGATGTGGGAGATTCTCAACAACAAGAATCTCACGAAGAGTGTTGAGAACAGGTTGCACTTGCTGCGAAGATTATTCAGATTTCAGATGTCCAGAGGCACCTCGCTTGCGGTTCATGTGAACAACTACACTAAGTTGTTGTCGGACTTGGCAAACGTGGATGAGAAGATCACAAATGAGTACAAGGCTATTATTCTTTTGGGCTCCTTACCGGATGAGGAGTATGATACCTTCGTGCTTACGTTGTTGAACGGGAGATCTTCTATCACTTATAGTGAAGTGACTAACGCATTGACGAACTATGATTTGAGGAGGAAGGATAAGGAGACTTCCCGCGCTAGTACTTCAGGAGAGGCCTTGTCGACGAGAGGTAGAAGCTCATATCAGAAAGATGGAAATAGAGGGAGGTCAAAGTCAAGAGGTAGTCACCAGCTTGAAAAGAACCAATGTGCATTCTGCAAAGAGCAGGGACATTGGAAGAGAGACTGCCCGAAAGTCAAAGAAAAGGAGAATAGCAAGAATAAGGGCCCGAAGGCCAATGAGGTGAATGTTACGAAAGGCGATGATTCCGATGATTCGAGCTTTTCTCTTTTGATTACTCCGGAGGTGAACCATTTGGATGCATCGGAGTGGATGCTTGATTCTGACGCTACTTATCATGTGACTCCTAGGCGAGATTGGTTTTCATCATTTGAGAGACTCGATGGGGGTGTTGTTGTCATGGGAAATGATCAATCCTGTGACGTTTGTAGGATAGGTACTGTGAGGATTCAGATGCACGATGGAGTAGTCCGTGAGTTAAAGGAGGTGAGATTTGTTCCTCAACTTAAGAAGAATCTTATCTCAGTTGGGGCTTTGGAGACGAAGGGATTCAGGGTGACCTTTGAGGATGCTGCAGCGAAGGTTACTAAGGGATCTTTGGTGGTGATGAAGGGAGTCCGCAGTCATATTTTATACTATCTAAAGGGGAGCACCGAGATTGGCCAGGTTACTTCGGCTATTTCAGAGGCGGACATGAGCAGACTTTGGCATTACAGGTTAGGGCACACAGGAGAGAAGTCACTGCAGGCTTTGTGCAAGCAGGGGCTATTGAAGGGAGCCAAGAGTGGAAAGATTGAGTTCTGTGAGCACTGTGTTCTTGGTAAGAAGACGAATGTGAAGTTCGGGACGACCATTCATAGGACGAGGGGCATCTTGGACTACGTGCACACAGATGTTTAGGGTCGCACTAAGACGGCGTCACTTGGTGGTCGATATTGGTTTGTCACATTTGTTGATGACTATTCTAGGCGTTGTTGGGTGTACACCATGAAGCATAAGAGTGAAGTCCTAGATTTGTTTGTGGAGTGGAGGAAGAGATTGGAACTGCAGACTGGGAGAAAGATCAAGACGTTGCGATCCGACAACGACGGTAAGTATACTTCAGACCCCTTTCAGCAGCTATGTCGAGACGAGGGCATAGAGAGGCACTTCACAGTTAGTCATACACCGCAGCAGAATGGGGTGGCGGAGAGATTGAATCGGTCTTTGTTGGAGAAGATTCGATATTTATTAGCGCATAGTAGTTTGGAGAAGATCATTTGGACTGAGGCACTTTCTTATGCGAGCCACCTCATTAATAGGTTGCCTTCATCTGCAATTGAGAGGAAGACCCCTATGGAGATGTGGTCGGGAGAGACAACGCATGACTATGACCAGCTTAAGGTATTTGGTTGCCCTGCATATTATCATGTTAAAACTGATAAGTTGGAACCTCGAGCTAGGAAGGCCATATTTGTAGGATTCAAGCATGGTGTCAAGGGATACAAGCTTTGGGATCCAGTTGATAAGAAGATTGTGTTGAGTAGAGACGTCATATTCGATGAGGCTTCTATCTTGAAGCTTCCCAGCTCTCATCAGATGGAGAACGGCCCGACAGAGGAGATATCGCAGGTGGTGGAGATTGATGCAGCTCCACAGAGTCTAGATAGTATAATATCCATTAGAGTGCCGACTGAGGTGACGCCAGGCGAGCACGACGGTGATGCGGATGATAGGGGTACTCATGAGCAGGATCAGGGACCAACGGCTTAGGTTCAGGATTCTATTGCGGCACGGAGACAGAGGAGAGACATACGGGTGCCAGCACGGTATGCCGACACAGTTGCATATGCACTTCAGGTGGAGAGTATCGATGAGATGGTGCCTACTACATTCAGAGAGTTCGGAGGCTGATTCATGGCAGGTGGCTATGCAGGAGGAGATGGAGTCCCTTCATAAGAACGATACATGGGAGCTTGTTGAGCTTCCAAAGAGGCGGAAGGCGATTGGGTGCAAGTGGGTGTACACGAAGAAGGAGGGCATTGAGGGCACTCCAGTGAGATTCAAGGCTAGGTTGGTTGCGAAGGGCTATGCACAGGAGGAAGGTATTGATTACAATGAGGTTTTCTCTCCGGTGGTGAAGCACTCTTCGATTCGGATTTTGATAGCTTTGGTGGCACAGTATGGTTTGGAGTTAGATCAGTTGGATGTGAAGACGGCATTTCTTCATGGTGATCTTGATGAAGAAATATATATGACTCAGCCATTGGGATTCCGAGCTACAGGGAAAGATAAGTTGGTTTGTAGGTTAAAGAAATCGCTATACTGTTTGAAGCAGTCTCCTCGACAATGGTATAGGCGATTCAATGGTTTTATGCTTGGTCATTCGTACGATCGGAGTCAGTTTGATCCTTGCGTGTATTTTCACAAGTTGAGAGGAGGTGCGTACATTTATTTGTTTCTTTATGTCGATGACATGTTGGTTGCCTCTAGTTCCAGGTCATCTATAGATGAGTTGAAAGTTCAGCTTTCGAATGAGTTTGAGATGAAGGACTTGGGCGAGGCGAAGCGCATTTTAGAGATGGAGATCGACAGAGACAAGAAGAAGGGCAGGATTTGTTTGACACATGTGGCTTATTTGAAGAAGGTTCTACAGCGATTCCATGTTAGCATGGATACGAAGCCAGTTGGTGTACCGTTGGGAGCTCATTTGAAGCTTTCACCTGGCCTTTCACCGAAGTCAGTTGAAGACCGTGAGTTGATGTTGAAGACTCCATATGCCAGCGTAGTTGGGAGCTTGATGTACGTGATGGAATGTACGAGGCCGGATTTGTCACAGGCAGTGAGCATGGTGTCGAGATACATGCACGATCCATGAGTGGGTCATTGGGATGCCGTGAGATAGATTTTGAGGTACATTCTAGGTACTCTCAATGTTGGTTTGGTTTATGAGCGGGACACTACAGGTGGGCAGCTATGCATTGGTTATGTTGATTCGGATTATGCCGGGGATTTGGATAAGTGCCGGTCTACGACGGGGTATGTGTTCACTTTGACCCGTGCGCCGGTGTGTTGGAGATGCACCTTACAATCGACGGTGACTTTGTCTATGACGGAGACAGAGTATATGGCAGTTACGGAGGCTGTGAAGGAGGCTATTTGGCTTCGAGGACTTTTGGAGGAACTTGGTATATCGCAGAGGTCCGTCACTATTCATTGTGATAGCATGATTGCTATCTATTTGGCGAAGAATCAGATTTTTCATGCGCGGACGAAGCACATTGATGTTCGTTATCACTTCGTTCGAGATGTTCTTGAAGATGGAGATGTGGAGATTGTGAAGGTTCACACGAAGGATAATCCGGCGGATATGCTCACAAAGGTGGTTCCGAGCAACAAGTTTGATCATTGCAGAAACTTGTTGAATATTTGTGATTGTTGAGGCCGTTAGCGGCCATTTGGATGAACTACGGGCGGCTTGATCCCTTGGGAGAGGGGGTACATAGGCAACCATGGTGGTGCAGCCGTATTTGGAGAGACGACACATTGATGCTCTTGGTTTGGTGTCGGCTCAGTTTTGGCAAAATTCGCCGAGATGGAGAATTGTGGAGAAATCAGAAAAACCAGATTTTCTGGTATAAGTCGACTCATGCACAAGGTTAAGTCGACTTATGGTAAGTCGACTTGTCAGTGTGCACAAGTCGACTTACGATCTGCACTGGAGTTGTGTTTTTTTCTCTCTGCCAAGTCGACTTATCAGGCCTGATAAGTCGACTTACGAAGTATGCTCCAGTTGCTGTTTTTTTCTCTGCCAAGTCGACTTATGCTCTCTGTTAAGTCGACTTACGATGGGTTTTTTGCATAATCAGGTTTCCTGTTTGCAGTCTAATTGGGTTTTTGTTTTGATATAAATAGGGAAACGATTTATTAGGGTTTTTTTATCAGAGATTGAGGAATCTTTTGAGCATTGTGAGAGGGAGATATTGTGAGCAAGGTGAGATCTTTGGTTGAGGGTTAGTTTGAGAGTTTTGTAATCATTTGTACTCTCATTGAATTAGTGAAATCTCTCCATCCTCTCCCCGTGGACGTAGGCAAGTTGCCGAACCACGTATATCTCTGTGTTTGGTTTGATTTGTCGTAATTGGCTTGATTTGTGCAAGAGTGTGGCTTTCTTCTTCCGTGATCACAAGTTCGTTGTGTGTGCGTGCAACGCTTCCGCATAGGCGCGCGACAAATCCTTCATTTTTTTTCAAATTAATGGAGCTGGAAAGTATATATATATTAGATGAGAGCCAAAAATTTGTTTGTTTTTTATAGATGGCGATGATCTGGTAGTGAAAGCTAATTTTGTGTATACATTTCAATGAGATCATTATATTTTGTGACACCACTTTCTCCAAGCTAGGTCTGCCAATGCTTGGTTGGTGTCCACGTGAGATACTGTGTTTTGTCACGTGATGCCCTCTTCTTGTGTCGCCAAATCCATGACTAGCCTTACAGATTTGGTGAGTAAAGTCGGTTGCAAGGCTTGAACATTAATTTAAGGAGGAGGAGAAAATAAAGTTCTTAATTACAGCCATTAATAGTTGGTTACAGTATTATCGATATTATATAGTAAGTAGAAATGGATTATATTGAGATATTTCGGGCTTGTTGCTAATGTGACCCCCATTCGACTTGTGAGGTATGATTTGAATATGCCGGTAACGTGCGTTTGTAAAAATTTAGATGTGTCATGTCAAGAACATACCATTTAAAAGCGTGATGAAACATACTAATTATTGTTTACTCTAATTATATAATCTATAAAAAAAATTCAAAATTACCACCTTTTATTAAGATACTTACATTTATTCATAATTGGAGAAACCGATATTTATACAGCCTTATCTTAATAAAATGACCCAAATTAGAAAGACCTTAGCGTAGGGATGTTAAAGTATCTGTATCTGATGAAATATTTGTAACAGTATCCCCATTAGGATACAGATGGTTACTCAAATATATAACCGTTAGGATATGGTTAATGATACGGTTTTGTAGTGAAATCTCTGTAATCGTATCCGAAATATCAGAATATATATATTAGTCATATTGTTACAATGGTTTTAATCTTTAGATTATGGATTTGAGGTTAATTTTGATGATCAAGATATCTAATCTTAGCTTTTCAGATATAATGTATATATTAATGAACTTTTTGTATCACATAAACTATATTTTTTTAACAGTATCTAATTTTTCATATCCGTTTTATATCTATTTATATATCCATGTTCCTATCTGATTTTAGCGGATATAAATATAAAATTGTCTTATCGAGATATATCCATATTCGAATTGAGTAGCGGATATGGATATAATAAAGGACAAATTTTCAAAATCAACCATTTTCGTAATTTAAATAGCAAAATCGACCTCTTAGAAATTAATTCAGCAAAACCGACCATTTTCTTCTGAAAAGGGTCGGTTTTGCTGCGGAAGAAATTTTACGACATACACGGGACTGCTAGTCCCGTGTATTTCGAGACAGTTTCGAATAACACGGGACTAGCAGTCTTGTGTTTTTTGCAGAGACTACAAAAATGAAGTGCACGAGACTAGCAGTCCCGTGCACTTTACAGAGAGTCACAAAAGAAGTGCACGGGACTGCTAGTCCCGTGCACTTCTTGGGCGCAATGAAATGCACGGGACTAGCAGTCCCGTGCATTTCCTGCACATTCACAACTGTGCATGTATTTCTGCTACGGGAAAATTCCCTGTACAAACTCATATTTCAAATGCAACAATCATAAATTACACCATTGCATAAACACATATATCAATTCCCTGTACAAACTCATATGTCAATTCCCTGTATAAACACATATCAAATCTAAAAATCATAAAATACACCACAAACTTACGAATCCAAATCCAACAAATCACGCCACAAACCCACTTACAAATCTAATAAGTCACACCACAGTCTCAGCTACAAATCCAAAAACCATCTATTGTCCCGAAATACGTTTGTAAGGTACATATCAAAATAGGATTGTAATTTATATAACAATACCGATTAGCTTACATACATCCAAGAACTCTTCTCCTCCTCCTTTTTCTTCGGCCTCCTCTATCCCGACCTTTGATGAGTTCATGATCCGGTTGCGTTTGTGGTTGTGACGGTCCAGCTCCATCGTCAACACGTTGGGAAGGCCCAGCTTCATTGTCGTTTCTGCGTCGTCCTCGTCTATGTCGTTGTTGACGTGTGTATACTAATTGCGCTACCTCTCGTCCATCATGAAGGTCTTCATGAGTTCGATGTAAGGCTTGGTGAAGCCTCTGCATTATCGACTGATATATTGATGCATGTTTCTGTGCTTCGGGATATGTACCTGCGAGAGATAATTCAAAAAAATCCGAAATGCAAAAATTACTTTAAAATTCAAATTACAATATGTAAATTTTATATTTAATTCTATATTACCTGCTCGAGCCAATTCCAAGCCACGATTTGCAATGGTTTGAACATCATCTATTGCTGATACCTGCAAATTAAAAAAAAACATAATTTAGCAATATTGAAATATTCTAATAAAAATGAACTTAAAATACATTTGAAAATACTTACTAATTCTCTCTCATCTATACCCCGAGGCACATATCCTCTTTGCAACTCAACCGGGGATGTGGTCGCATGGAGTATCCATCTTCTAGTTATCCTCCAATACCAAGTGTAGTAATCTGATTCCTTGGGAGTTGGCTCGATTTGCTCAACAATACAAAAATATCTATTATTTCATCTGTGTATATAATTTTGATGCTCAGCTGCCCAGTCCTTTTGTTGACCTCCTTTCTTCGCCTTCCTCTCTATTTTTTCAACAAATTGCGGAACATGTTGTGCAAGACCAAATTGTCGAAGCACGCGGTCTGGTACATGCATTTCTACTATCTCGAAACATATTAGAGGAACTCTGGCTCTCCATATAACTGGGTATTCTGTGCATATCGGGGGTAGATGATCGAGAAATGGGGTGTAGGGCTCCCATTCCATGTACAGAGTATTACATATAATTGTTGCATATCAATAAAACGAAAGTTGATATATAGAAGAAAAAACTCATTTTTATAGAAATGATACCTGAAAAATCTTCAT
Source organism: Asparagus officinalis (assembly GCF_001876935.1). NCBI lineage: Eukaryota > Viridiplantae > Streptophyta > Magnoliopsida > Asparagales > Asparagaceae > Asparagus > Asparagus officinalis. The sequence continues at coordinate 15,585,722 of NC_033794.1, read as the reverse complement.
GCGGTCAAGCTCATTTCGGTAGAAATATAACTGTCTAGCCAGGGTCTTGTCAAAACATTTTTGGACATTCCATCTGTGTTAGTTTCAAAATTCAGTACCAAATGAATAACTACAATTATATTTACTACGTTAAAAATATAATACATGCATCCTAGTGGAATTTGTCCGTCTAATTGTAAATTCACGCATAGTATCGGCTTCAAATGCAGCCTCCCCCATGCCCATACTTGTAGTAAGTTGAGACACCCTTTGAGGTCACTATTTTTCATGAATGCAACCTTAGACATCTCTCTATATAGGTACGCCAAAACCGCACTACCCCACGATAACGCACCACACGTGTCCAAGTCCCCGATAAGTGGTAACCACCTAGCATTTTCACAACATTTCAAGTTATCAAAATAAGCTAAATCAACAGACATAATTGTAAATACTGATAAAAATGATACCTGGCATGCACTTTATCTTTACTCGAATCTGGAAATAATATTGAACCGATCATGTGCATAATGTATGCACGTGCATGTTGCTCAATCAATATTGGCGGCGCATCAAAAGGCAACAGCACCGAGAAGGTATCTTTTAGCCACTTCAATTTAATATTTCCTCCAGGCATTGACTCTGGAGCTACACCTAACAACTCCTCACACTTGTCCGGCCAAAAATGTCTATCACTGCCGGTAACGCACGGACCATCTATGCGGAGACCAAGTATCATAGCTACATCCTGTAGCGTAATAGTAGACTCTCCCATTCGGAAGTGGAAAGTGTTGGATTCCGGCCTCTACCTATCTATCAAAGCGGTGAGTAGGGGACAATCGAGTCTCATCCAACGAAGCTTTGAACATGTCAAGAAGCCGGCCCGTCCTACAGCTGCTATTATGCGCTCATCCTCTAGATGCCAACGGCTATGGCTGAGGCTATGATCAACCATAACAATATCCGGGCCTCTCTATAAAGCAAATGAATATATAAGAATACAATATTATAAGAATGCAATATTGAAATTATAAGGAACTTAGTTACCTCTGTAAAGGATATAACATGTGAACGGTGTCGAAGCTGGTCATATAGGACCCCATCACTAATCGGTCCAGGCTCCATGGTGTATATACCTGCACATACAATTATAACATATCAATAACCGATCCACGACTAATTATATTGTCTACATTAAAATAAATCACAATTTGAATATGTCAATTATTACCAATTAATTGTTATCTATTGAGTCTAGCTGGACAACGAGGTCGAGTATGTCCCGGTTGTTTGTAAAGACTATATTTTTTATGCTTGACAATTCCTTCTAGTCCTTGATCCATGATTACCCTAATTCGTACAGATCGTGGTCGACCTGCTTGTCTCTTGTATTGAGGTGGAATTAGTCATGGTCCAGCCCTAATTCGTACAGATCGTGGTCGACCTGCTTGTCTCTTGTATTGAGGTGGAATTAGTCATGGTCCAGTATATTCGGGCCAATACCGACTATCATCGGGTGGATGAAAACTCTCACTGTATGTCTTTTGATAATGAATTGTTGAATACAATGGTGAACAATACCGATTATATGGAATTCTCGCACCACCCGACTGATTGGAGGAAGCCGCAAGAACATGTGCACAAGGTATTTTTTTGAAGTTGTGGTATGTTACATGTGCTAGTGCAATCAACATCAAACAGTTTAACGATGTAGATACCGTCATAATCCTGTACCTGCCATTCATTATCATTGAATACAGTAATTTGACATAATCTTGCCGCCTTAATTCTTCTATGCAAAATAGACTCATTCTTTGGTGTGTAACGCGTTGTCCAGTCTACACCGTCCTCACGACTTTTGTTGAAGTATGAGTTTAGCCTATAGAACGTTCTTGCAACCAATGATTGTATTGGCATAGCTCGTGCTCCTTTAAGAACGCCGTTAAAGCACTCAGAGCAATTAGTTGTCATCATGCAAAACCGCACACCCTCATCCTTACATAATGCCCACCGATGCTCGAATTGAGGCTTCAAGTTATGTTCAATCCAATTATGTGCATCTAATGACAAAGACTTGATCTTCTCTCTACAATGCTCATACACTAATGTATCGATTGCACACCCAGCTTGCCACAAAAGATTTTGCAAATTAATCTCACCGTGTTTTTTCTTGAAATTATCTCTTATATGCCTCAAACAATATCGATGGTGCTGTGGTGCACCAAAACCCTCATGTAATGCCCTTATAATTCATTTCATCCTATCCGAGATAAAAGTAATTAATCTGGGCGCACAGACACTAGGAATCCACTTGTATATAAGTTCAAAGAACCACTTCCAACTAGAAGTATCCTCTACCTCCACAACTGCAAATGCTAGAGGAAATAAACCGCCATTTGCATATACACAGGTTGCCACAAGAAGCACATCTTTGTACTTACCATATAGATGTGTATCGTCAATGCTCAATAACGGACGACAAAAAGTGAAGCCCTTAATAGCCGGACCAAATGGCCAAAATACTCGAGTGAACCTCTCCATCCCCGGTGCAATCTCTTCAGACAATATTTCATATTTAGTACCCGGATTATTTCGCTTGATAGCTTCAAGATACTGTGGAAGTAATTCATAAGATTTTTCCCAATCTCCAAATATTTTCGACAACGCTTTCCTCCTTGCATCATATGGCTTATATTTAGATATCTTAATGCCCCGCATATCATATACCCTTTGAAATATCTGACTTGCATTTAGATCAAGTTCAGCTCTAACTTCAGGCATAATTAGCTTACATATATAAGAGGAAGATGCAGAATAATGATCGATGTCCACCGGCGGATTGCAACATGTATGAAGCCCGCAATATCTAGATATTACAAATTGCCCATTTGTTGATTTCCTCACAGTGGTATTTAGCAACCAAGGACATTTCCTGTTTCTCTCATCTTGCTCATTTGCATGCTCTACTTCATTCTTCTCGTTGAAATAACATTTTACATAGTAGTTGGTTGCATTAGTTTTTACAGGCTTGAATTTGACCTGATTTTTTATAGACCATTCTCGCACCGCAAAGATCAATGCTTCCTTGCTCTCGAATAGGTCCCCTTTTTTAAAAGTGAAGTCCTCAGGCCGTTGAAAGTTTGGACCAACATCAACAAATTCAGCTTGTGAAGTATTTATCCAATCTTCATTATGAAACTTGTCCGGCAACGGATCTTCAGCTTCCACATAATCATTGTTAACATTAAATTGATCCATCCAACGAGAATCATCATCGATTCCAACTGCCACATGCATGCTATCAATTTGCACGTCTTCTTCTTCAATATCTTCTGAGTCATCATTTACTTCTTCTTCTACAATTGATCCGACCGGTAGATCACCCGTAACATAGCCCGATGCGTCGTTAAATATAGTACTTGACGTCCCACCAAGAGAATGCCCACTTAAATATTGTAGTTGGCACCACGGCTCTTGACTTGGAGATGTCATAAAACCACTCGACTCATTGTCTAAGTCCATCATCCGAGAAAACTCTCCTTGTGGTCGTGAAACTTGGGCAAATTCTTGAATCGGATACTTCTCAATGAACAACTCAACTGACACTTGCTTCTCCACTAATTGTTTCATGTCATTCAATTCCTCATCGTCGGTAATCGCCACAGCAATAGTTCTACTCTCATTTATCGGACAATTGAAGAACACTTTAATTGCATACCATGCTTTATTAATTTTTGTAACTCTGTGTATTTCATTCATCATTCCATCAAAATTTAATGACTTAGATAGCATAAATATTTTCCTAGAACCTCCCTCATACATCGACATACTATTCAATCCGACGCCAAGGCTCCCATTGAAGAAGCAAATAATGGGTATAGAGTTTGCCATCGAAGCTGAAAATCAACAGTCCATCATATGTAAATAATCTATTATAACTGGAAATATTAATCTTAATTTAAAGTCAAATTTAAAACCCTAATCTCAACTACAAAGCAAATAATTGCTAAATTCCCTAATCCCAAATCACATTATTCATGTCTAAACCCTAATTATGGTTAAACCCTAATATCAAATCACATTATTCATGTCTAAACCCTAGTCCCGTGTTATTCGAAACTGCCTCGAAATACACGGGACCAGCAGTCCCGTGTATGTCGTAAAATTTCTTCGACAGCAAAACCGACTCTTTTCAGAAGAAAAGGATCGGTTTTGCTGAATAAATTTCTAAGAGGTCGATTTTGCTATTTAAATTACGAAAATGGTTGATTTTGAAAATTTGTCCTATAATAAACATCATATCCGAGCCGTACGTATCCGAACCGAACGCACCTGTACTTACCTCAGCGGCTTAGCCTGGCTTACTCGACTGCTTTGAATTGAATGAATATCCAAAATGCAATGAACTTAAGCACTCACGTGAGTACGTGACTCGTGTTTTTAGTTACGGGGCCAATGCAGAGATCTCATCTAAAATTATTTTCGCCAGAGAATAACTCAGGTCCAGTTCGTGGGATCTTTGAACGACAATGGGTCAAACTACAGCTTGTGGTCATAGGATTACACCTTAAACACTTTTGATTATTTTTAGCATATCGATCATAATAGATTTTAATCAAGTATGACAACGAATATTGCTTACCACTTGCGAAGGATATTTCTATATAATACTTGCAAGTTTGGGAAAAATGTGTACATGCCCCAAAAACAGAAACTTCATGTGCTGCAGCCCCTCCTAGTTTTCCCCATGTGGTTCAGCTCCTTGAAGTGTGACATTTTGTGCTGCAGCCCCTTTTTAACAATTATTACATACCAACTAAGCTAAAATCCCCAAAATAACCTTATCCCTTCTTCTCAATCATTCAAACCCAGTTCTCTCTCTCTCTCTCTCTCTCTCTCTCTCCCCTCTCTCTTTAAAAACAAGGGCTTTCTAAAGCTCGTCGCTCTGGCCCTCTCCCTCCTCGCCGTCGCCACCTCCGCCCAGGCTCCCAAGCCTCCCCCGAGTTCGCCGCCGCCTCCCCTCCTCTCCTCCGCCCGACCTCGTCGCGGTAGCTCACCGTCGCTCCCCTTCTCGCCCTCGACTACGCCTTGATTGAGAGCTCTTGCTATTGGGCCTAGCTGCATTAACAGAGGCAACAGCATGTAGTGATGATGGGCAACCTGAAGAAAAATGAAGAAAATGGCAAAGAAGGAGATCATTAGACTCTACAGAACAAAACTCATTACAGAAAACTTTGCCTGGATTGAAAGTGTACCTTCAGTATTGGCTGCAACTGTGTCCAAAAATCCTCTTTTAGTGGGTTTAGAGGCTTTAGGAAAATAACCCAGAGAGAGGACTGACGGATCTTCTTCATCAATCCAATTTCTCTCCTTTGACGCCATCAGATTAAGTAGCTTTGGACAAACTTTACTTTTCTTTCTAAACTCTTCTCCCATTTTTTTACTCAGACTGGAAAAATAGAGCCCGATAGGAGGAGCTAAGAAAAAATGTCAAAAAAAAAGTTAGTTCTAACACGCGGCTACAGTGTTAGTTCTAACACGCTACAGTGTTAGTTCTAACACGCTACAGTGTTAGAACTAACATTGTAGCGTGTTAGAACTAACACTGTAGCCGCGTGTTAGAACTAACACTGTAGCCGCGTGTTAGAACTAACACTGTAGCTTGTTAGAACTAACATTGTAGCGTGTTAGAACTAATACTGTAGCCGCGTGTTAGAACTAACACTGTAGCTTGTTAGAACTAACATTGTAGCGTGTTAGAACTAACACTGTAGCCGCGTGTTAGAACTAACTTGTTAGAACTAACACTGTAGCTGCGTGTTAGAACTAACACTGTAGCTTGTTAGAACTAACATTGTAGCGTGTTAGAACTAACACTGTAGCCGCGTGTTAGAACTAACTTGTTAGAACTAACACTGTAGCCGCGTGTTAGAACTAACACTGTAGCGTTTAAGTCTCCTGATACTTCTCCCATTCCTTTGTAGGTGGTTTCATTTATGAAAGAAATTGGTTTTGATGGCAGAACCATAGGGAGAATATTATGTCGCTGCCCAGAGATATTTTCTGCTAATGTCGACAATACTCTCAGGAGGAAAGTACAATTCCTCACAGATTTTGGCATCTTGAGAGGTCAACTTCCTCGTGTTATTCGAAAGTATCCCGAGCTTCTTCTGTTAGACATCCATCAAACTTTACGTCCAAGGTATAAAAAGTGTCATGCTTATGAAGTTCTCTAACGTTTCTGTAATAAACATCATTTATGTTATTTTCCTTGAAGTTTTAGTTTCAAATGTGGAATTAGTCATATTACTTTACTCCTTGCACGACTCTTTCCTGCTTATTCTGCATATGAGGCCAAGTTTTTTGTGGAAAGATCGGATCATATACCTTCTTGTGCCCAAATGCAGAACATGGTGCTCCCAATAGAGGATTTTTTGTAAGATCGTTAGTGCACCAAGTAGACTTACTTCATTCTTTAATAAATTTATGGGGTTAAACTTGTAATTAGGTTTGTATGCCCGAAAATTCCATTAGGTCAATTACCATCAATTATTTCCCCCCAAAACCCCAGACCAATTATTTTTTTTCTGTAAAAAATCCAAATTAGTGCGTGTTAGTTCTAATCTGCACAGTGTTGGTTCTATTCCGTAGAGTGTTAGTTCTAATCTGCACAGTGTTAGTTCTGTTCTGTAGAGTGTTAGTTCTAATCTGTACAGTGTTAGTTCTATTCTGTAGCGTGTTAGTTCTAATCTGCACAGTGTTAGTTCTATTCTGTAGCGTGTTAGTTCTAATCTGCAGTGTTAGTTCTATTTTATACCATGTTAGTTCTAATTTATACCACGTTAGTTCTATTTTATACCGTGTTAGTTCTAATTAATAACAAGTTAGTTCTATTTTATACCACGTTAGTTCTAATTTTAACCATATTAGTTCTAATTTATAACAAGTTAGTTCTAATTTATAACAAATTAGTTCTAATTTATACCACGTTAGTTCTAATTTATACCAAGTTAGTTCTAATTTATACAATGTTAGTTCTATTTTATACCAAGTTAGTTCTATTTTATACTTCATGACAAAATCTAAGCAAAGATAAGAATACCAACATCAAATTTAGATTGCCTGTTACTTAGTCTTATGTGTACAAACCAATTTAGACTGCCTGATACTTTTGTAGGTATATAATGAAAAGACTGAAGGGAGTTTTTGTAACATTTCAAGGACCAATCAAAATTTCTCAATTTATCATAGAACACATGACGTCAAGCGGCATTAAGTCAAATTTTGATACACGAAACTTTTTGCAGGTCTGCATCTATAAGAAATCCAAATTATTTTGCCGGCGTAGTAAAGGGCGAGACGGGGAGCGACGGCGAGCTACCGCGACGAGGTCGGGCGGAGGAGAAGAGAGAGAGAGAGAGAGAGAGAGAGAACTGGGTTTGAAGGATTGAGGAGAGAGGATAAGGTTATTTTGGGAATTTTAGCTTAGTTGATATGTAATAATTGTTAAAAATGAGGTGCAACACAAAATGTCACACTTCAAGGGGCTGAATCATATGTGGGAAACTAGGAGGGGCTGCAGTATATGAAGTTTTTGTTTTTGGGGCCTGGACATATTTTTCCCTGCAAGTTTTCAATAAATATATTTCTAATGAAAATCTAGTTTTTTTTAGGCGAAGAGGCTACATGCTGCGTGCGGAGATTAATTCATTGCTGCTCGTTGATATACCTAGGTCTCCTCCGGTTTGTGCAAGGTCCCAAAGTTTTAAGAAAGGAAAAAAAAGAAAAAAAAGAAAAGGACAAAAAAATCTACATGCTGTATAATTTAAGATGTACACTGCATTAGCTGGACGATATGATATATTTTTAAATTTATCATGATGAATTTATAATATTTTTAAATTTGTGGTCCGCAGTGCTGGAGTTCTGTCCGTGTGGGGTATGGATTCAGATCCTCTTCACTACAAAAAAATAGTGGAAGGACCACTACATAATCACAGCCATTGATTATCTAATTGATGGTTATGATTTTTTCTTTTAATGCAAATTAGGAATGAGTGCAATACACGGGGGTATGGTAAGTATTAGATTTAGATTGTATCATAACCGCCGGTATGGTAAGTATTAGATTTAGATTGTATCATAACCGCCTACTAAATAATCAACGCTTGAGATTAAAAATAGTGGTCTCTCCTAATCAACGCTTGAGATTAAAAATAGTGGTCTCTCCACTACTTTTTTGTAGTGGAGAGGATCCAAATCCGTGGGGTATTTCTCCTATACGTGAGACCCAATCATGCTAAATTTGTAGTATTTTAATTTTCTCTTAGTTTTTATTTTTATCATTTTAGAGTTTGTACCCATAGTTCACTTTACCAATTATAATTGTCAACCATTTAATAAATGGTAATGACTCATCTGCACCACAAATAGAAATAACTACAATTCATGAAAGGTATGATATAACTATGATCCTATAACTATAGCTTGAAAAGGGTCAATTACAAATACACTCATTTGTTAGGTCTCATGTTTATGAGCCTACGGTCTTATCTTATTTTTATGATTTACAAACAATCCCTAACATCGTTTGTCTAGTGTTTGTATTTGTTTATTAGGTATTTTAGACAAACATCGATGTCGGAAGTTAGATGTAATTGAGCTTAACGATGATACCTTGGAGGTCAGAGGAAAATAGGAATGAAGCTTTGCGCAATTCAAGTCAAGATCCAATCTCGCTTCATCCGCAACCAAGACGAGCTTTATTGAAGATCAAGTTACTGTTGTGCACGACGGCCAAACCGATAGGGTGCCGAGAATAAATACCAACGCCAAGAGAGAAAGCCAAACAATCCAAAATAACGGCACAAACACAAACAAATGAATTTTACGTGGTTCGACAAGTTGCCTACGTCCACGGGGCTAGAAGGGGATGTGTTTTCACTAATAGATAAGAGTACAAATATAGATTACAAATCCACAAACTAATCTCTCACACAAAGCTCTCAATCTCTCAAACAAAACCCTAACCAATAGCTCCAGAAAAGACTCTTTTCTGTGCACAAAACAAACCCCTTTTTAGCTCCAAAGAAACACAAAAACGTGATTGCTATTTATATCAAACAACACCCAAACAGAATAGGAAATCGCAATTAGGCCCAAAATCCCGATCCGGTCGACCGACCTTGAAGCCCGGTGACCGGGCTGAAACACGAAATCTCAACAAAATAAATTATAGGGTTTCGGTCGACCGACAATGTGGTCTGGTTGACCAGATAGGGTTCGCAGTCGATCGACCTATCCTCGCGGTTGTCCGAACAAATGGCCAAAAGAATACCCTGTAGTGTGCACGTTTTTGGTCGACCGAACTTGCTCCGCGGTCGATCGGACTACATCCAAAATCCTTTCTTCTTCATTTTTCCTGAACTTCTCAATTATTTTCACCGTTTCTAAATTTATCCACCTCGTCGAAGTTTTTTCAAAACTGAGCCAACACCAATACTAACCAAATGTCTCACTTGTTGCGTCTAGTACGAAGTGAAACAAAATCACAACAACATACTCAATCCACAACAAGTCGAGACCCAAACGAAAATGTGACCACTCTCCAAATATCGGTGTCTACTTACCAAACCGGCTGCATCATTAATGACTGCATACGTATCCTCTTGCTTAAGGAATAAAGCTTTCACGTAGTTCATCTAAATGGCCTTCAAAGGCCCTTAATCCAATAGAAGAGTTCTCAACTCTTCACCAACAAATAAGGAAGAGACAACATTATTACTCTCTTGAATCATGGGATGTGATCATATACTGTTGAGAGATGATATGCCTCTCACTTGTACTGTGAGCTTCTACCTGATGGGCGCGGTGTACTGTACTCCCCCCTTCACGTCATGGGAAATAGGAAGGTCCATCCATGTACGTGACATCATATCCGTCTAGTGCTCTGGCACGCTTGGCGAATTTGCAGGCGGACTACTGATTTCCTGGATGTGCAGGCGAGCTTCGTTCGTGCTAGCAAACTTAGCGCTTGAGTAGACTTGACTCGTGCTGGCGAGTCAAGCATGCAGGCGAGCTTCGTTCATGCTGGCGAACTTTAGTGTTTGAGTGAACTTGACTCGTGCTGGCGAGTCAAGCATGCAGGCGAGCTTCGTTCATGCTGGCGAACTTTAGCGTTTGAGCAAGTCCGTGCTGGCGGGTCAAGCATGCAGGCGGCATTGAGCTCTTGACGACGGGCTCGACGATTAAAGCGAGTTTGCTTGGCTATTCTGCGTGCAGGCGTACCCATACATGCGGGCTTTTAGATCTTCTTGTTGTTAAGGCAATTTTTTATAGCCTACAATATGTGACAAACCAATCCCTATGTGGACACATATGATAGGAACAACCCGAATCAAGAACTCACTCATCTTGTGAATGAGTATTAACACTAACTGAAAGAACTTCTTGTGAACTAGAAGATTCTTTAACTACAGTGGCAACTGAAGGTTTCACCATCCCAGACTTTGACTGTGAATTATCATTTTCTTTGAGCGCTGGACAATTAGATTTTATATGCCCATACTTGTGAAAGAAATAACATTCAAAAAGAATTCTTGGCTTGGACTTTGATCTAGACATATTTCTAAATTTGACTCTACCACCAACACTCTTTTCAAGACGACCACGAGCGAACAAGCATTCAACTTGATCCTCTCCTCCTACGACAGACACTTTCTGCCTTAACTCTTTAGAATGTAAGGCTGATTTGACATCCTCCAAAGAAAGTTTATCTCTACCGTATAACATGCTATTAACAAAATTCTCATAGGAAGGGGGTAATGAACACAACAAAATAAGGGCTTGATCTTTTTCATCAATTTTAACATCAATATTCTTTAAATCCATAAGAATAGTGCAAAGTTCATCTAAATGGTCTTTAATCCGCATACCTTCCTTCATGCGAAGGGTGAAGAAGCATTGCTTCAAGTAGAACTTGTTCGTTAGAGATTTCGTTATGTACAAGCTCTCTAATTTAAGCCACAAGCATACAACAGTATCTTTATTGGCAACCTTCTGCAGGACTTCATCGGCCAAACAGAGCTATATGACACTATGCGCCTTCATCTCCAGCTCTTCTTCCTCATCATCGGGCATGGATTCTGGAAATTTGTCTTTTCCGGATAAGACTTTGAACAATCCTTATTGTACTAGGAGAGCCCTCATTTTTACTCTCTACAAACTGAAGCTTTTTCTCTCATCCCACTTTGTATTTTGCGGAATACATCTTGAAGCCCACTAGAACAGTAACTGTAATTGTGAACAATAACCGCACTTATGAGCAGTAATCGTACTTGTGAACAGTACTGTGCTAGTAAATAGTGTCCAATGCCCTAAGCCGGGCTCTGATACTAGTTTGTTGTAGCCAGGGGTTTCACAGACACATAAAATATCTTTATAAAAGTGGATAATAACAACACTGAATAAATACAGTGAAGACAAAAAGAACTGCACACAAGAATTTAACGTCGTTCGGTCAGTGTGACCTACGTTCACGGGCGAGAACAGTAGAGAAATTCACTAATCACAAAAGAAAAGATTACAAAGGAAATCACTCTCTAACCTCATCAGAGAATCACACAAAGAAAGAAAGAAATTTTCTATATAAATTAATTCTTTCTATCTCTCTCTTCTCTAAAACTCCTCTCTATCCCGATGCCATTTCCTCATACTTCACAACTCTTTTTATAGGCAAATGAGGGAGACAATTTGGTAGGTGGAACAGAGGAGCTAAGGTTGAGCTAGGCTTAAGAGAGTTGTAAAAATTAACTATGTGGTGTCGCATGATTAGAAGGCCAACTTTGTTGACTTATTCAAGTCACTCTCACATTTTCAGATAATTGATCTGTAAACTATATTACACAAGCGCATTGATTACATGAATGTATGATAATGTTCTCAGATTTCATTAAGTCTTTTTACCGAGCTGTAGCTTTTCGTATGTAGACCACAAATAACATTGAGAGCCCATGGTGAATTTTTTGTGTTGTTTTTCTGTAAGTGTTAGATATTATATACTCACTTCCTCAATTCCAAAGCACAAAAATGTGTTTTTAAATAAGTATTTGTGTTTTTTTCTTTTGAGAATGCTTAAGTTCAAAAGCATGCACCACGATATCAAAATGCCGCTGAAGAAATCAGAAAGTAAAGTTCTAAAAATCATTTTAGAATTAAAATGTAAAATATTTGAAAATACAGCTCACAGCGAGAGAGGAGTCATCACCTACCATTTGCAGAGGCCTTAAGTTTAAGAGCAGATGCACTATTGAGCTTGGTTTGATAGGTCGTTGGAGGAGGGAATGTGAGGTGTAATGAGATGAAGAGATAGACATCTCTTTAAGTCTTTATATTTGGTTAGAGGGGAGGGGAAGAAAGATGCATGTTTTTATAGTTTATTTTCGCTCCTCCTGAATCCTCCCAAATTAGAAGGATTATTCTCTCTCTAATTTTTTTTTTATTTATTTTAGGGTGTCCCCTTCCTCCCCTCCAGTCCCCTCACTCTCCCTCTCCCTCTAGATACCTTCTACGAAAAGCAAATTTAATTTTTGTCGCTTTCCTCCCCCTCACCTTCCCACCTACCAAACCAATACCAAACACAACACTATTCATTCTGCGCCCTTCTCTCTGCTTTCCCTCTCTAAACATTCTCTCTCCTCACGTTCACTCACTCACTGTCTTCATTGTTCTCATTCTCTCCCCTACGCCAGCTCAAGCTCTTTTTTAAGGCCTTTTCTCCGCAACACATGCACATTCATTCATTCTCTCTCTACTATTAGTTTACTCAGAGGAATGGAGGAAAGTTTAGTGAGAGAAAAATTTGAGGGGATTTTGATTACTGGTAACTACTCTAAAAGCCTCTAGTTTCTCTCTAATTTCGATTTTCATTTGGGTCATCTACGTAATTAATTAGTTTTCTTCTTATTGAAGCCGAGCTTGAATTGCCCATTTCATAAAATGATTATTGGGGATTGAGTGAAAATCCTAAATGTTTTGAAGGTTTTAATAAATTGCCAAAAATATTTGGGGTTTAGTGAGAGTTCGAAATTTTTTTAAGGTTTCAATGTGGTTTAGGGGTTGTTTGGTTCGCTATTATAAGGGGTGGAAAACTCAGAAAACCCCTCCACGTCAGATTTTTAGCCCTTCACGTCAGCTTTTTTTGTTTCCGTCCATTTCTTTGTGCCGCTTTGGTTCGCTCGAATGGAAGAGGGAAAACTCTGCTGAAATCGCCGCCAACTAAGATTTTTTTCCCTCTCCGATTTCCTTCCTCAACCAAGTGAAATTGATAAAAACTATGTCACGTCAGATTTTTTTCCTTCTCTGCTTTGTTTACAAAAGTTTTTCTTTTTTTCTATGCGAACCAAACACAAGAAAAATAAATACATTGGTTTCCCACCATTTTTTATGTGCGAACCAAAGCAAAACAATCTTTTTCTTGGAAAAGTTTGGAAAACTCAAAACTTGTGTTTCTTTACATGGAATTGTATTTCTCTATATCAAGGAAACGAACCAAACAGTCCCTTAGCGTAATTTATTTCATAATACCTGACTTTGATGTGACCACTAGGTAAGAGAACTATATTGCAGTCTTTTTTACAAAATTATTTTCACATCGACCTCTTTCTTACGAACGGGAACGTTTTCTAGTTTTCTTCTTTGGCTTAATATCAGAAAACACCCTTAACTTTGGACAATTATCAATGAACCCCTCATAACTTTGAAAATATCAGAAAGCCTCTCATTAATTTTAAAGATTATTAGAAAATCTCCTTTTCAACCTTAAGCTTTTATAATCGAACTTTCTTTAGCTCTGAGATTTTATCAGAAGACTCCTCATAGATAGAATTTTTTTTGATAAAGTCTTAAAGTTAAATAAAATTTACTACTAATCCCTTATTTTGTTTGTGTGTGTGTTTTTCTTTTCTTTTCTTTTTTGGACGGGCGGGGGTGGCGGCGGTGGGTGTGGGGGTTTTAAATATTTGCAAAATTATTATGATAATCGTCCAAAGTTAATGGTTTTTTTCCTAATATTCTTTTTTTTTTGTTTTTAACCATATTTTTATAAAGCTTGAGAAAATGGGTAGAAGAGGCGAAAGGAAGGCTATTTATATGCTTATTAGCACTTCTCATATTTTTCAACTTCTAAAGAAATTCAATAGCACTTATCATCTCTCCATTTTTGTAAAGCTCTAATTCGAAAATGATAAGTACAAATATATAGTTGAGAGATAATAACTGCTACTTGAAGATATAGATGAAAATAATTATATACAATTTAACCGAATAAATATACCCCCGATATTCTTTTATCTGGTTTTCTCAAATAAAAAAAAAGAGGATAAAAAGGTATGAAATTTGTCCGATTTGACCGAACTTGAAAACAATAGTAAAAGTCAATCCTTCTTATACTTTACCCCAAAGTAACCCTAAATTTTGACCGCGTTTCTACTTTCCACAAAAGACAACTACGAAATATGACGTGCACCGACTATTATCAGCCGACCACGTACACATGTTATACATTGGAATATTCATCTTTGCGCCGTAATTCAGTAAAATTCTGATAACTAATTATAATATTACAGTTACCTGTTACGATTTAATTTAAATTTGAATTATATTCTCTATATATACACGTATAGCTAATTTGTTTTATTTTGCTGATTGCCTTTTTATTTTTATTTTTTTTGTCAACAGAAGCTCTAATTAATTTGTGCGTTACACAAAAGGGTTATGAATGAGGACGATCATCGTCATGTTTACATGATGAGTGAGGGGGTCTTGGGTAATGTTGAAGAATTTTTTGATTTCTCAAGTGATGGTGGTGATAATTATTGTTATAATTATTGTGATAATAACGCACAAATTTCTGCTGCTAATTCTCATGGCGAAGAAGGATGTGGAGTTACGCCCACTTCCGAGGAGAATGAAATTGTGAGTCATTTTCCAACCTGTGAGGTTTAATCTTTTTAAAGAAAATTTTGAAGAGTATTAGAGAATGTCAATTATGTTTTTTTTTTTTTTTGCCCCTTCCAAATTATCTCTTTTATTTTCTTTATGAACGAGGGGGTTTCCCTCGAAATTATCCTAAATTTTTTTTCCTTATCAAACACTGAACTCTGGGGTGACCCACAACCCCAAACCCTGCAGAATTCAGATTTTTTTTTCCTCCATGGGACTCTCTAGCTAACAGTGTTAGTGGTATAACTCGTTAATCCATTAACACTGCTGCTTAGAAATATTTGAAAGTTTAGAGAGATTTGTGAGACACGCCAATGTTCAGGGGGTTTGGTATAAAGGGTCTGGCATAAAAGGAAAGTTTTTAAAGGGCTTTTCTTTAAATTTACCCTTTTCTTTTCTTTTCTTGAGAACATGGGTTGTAAAGGATTTGTGCTAGGATGGTAGGGGGCAAAAAATTTAAAGAATAGTAATATAATGCATACTGCTAAGGCTTCCCTTGTATTAAAAAATAGTAATAATAATAATAATAATAATGAGCATATTACCATATAATTTTCTTATGCCCAGCCGTTATGTCTCATTTTTTGTTCGATACAACGTGACACATAAATTTCAAATTACTAGCTCTTTTCTTTCGATGCAGAACAACGAAGCAAATGCTGGCGAAAAGGATTGGGTCACAAGTTTCTTCGATCCACAATTCGACATTGACATTCCGGCCACCTTCGTCCCTGTTAATGATTTCATTGACAACGACGAGTCTGTGTTCGGCCCATTAAGCCCGAAGTCCGTGCTGGACGAGCCCATCATTATCAGCCTCAACCAAGAAGGACCGTCCTCCTCGTCGATCTCACGGCCCCCAATTCGGCGTATGCCCACAAAGCCCATCCCGGCCCGGCCCCGCACCAAGCGAGCTCGTCGGCCAGCATCGGTCCGCTTCACCGCCCCGGTCATCTCTCCATCCGTCGAGGGCCCTCCGGCGATACCGGCATTTCTCGACGCGACCGAGGGGCCCATGAAAATTCACCCGGTGAGGAAAATGAAGAAGGAGGCCCCCAGAGTCGACGATCACCCTGATGGAATTTTGCCGTTGAGAAAATGCAAGCATTGTGGGGTTTCAAAGACGCCACAGTGGAGAGCAGGCCCAACGGGCCCTAAAACCCTGTGCAACGCCTGTGGGGTCAGATACAAATCGGGCCGGTTATTCCCCGAGTACCG
>NC_033794.1:15551993-15569515 GCF_001876935.1 Asparagus officinalis | reverse complement strand
TTTCGTGCCGAGCCTGCATTCGAACTCGCATAAAAAGGTGGTCGAGATGAGGAACAAGGCGTCGACCGGCGCCAAGGACTGTGAACTTCTTGCATACATAAGGGGGAGTCAGATAGGGGTAGGATGCAGCTAGCTAGTGTTTTCGAGTATTATTCGAGTTCTTGAATTTTTAAATTGTTTTTCTATTGATTTTTATATAGAGGGGTTTTTCCTTGTTTTGTACAGAGCTAGTTTAGGGTGGAGGATTAGCTTAAGGATTGATGTATTTAGATTAGTGTCGGATAATCAGGTTAGTTTAGTTTGTTACTGCCATCTTGATGTATTATTCTTTTTGTAGTAATTATTGATTACCAGGTAGGAAGACTATTGATAATTTGATTCTTTGCAAACAATTTGTCTTTTTCCTTTTTTGCTTGGGAGATAAATGTTTGGGTAGACGAATGAATTATATATGATCTGATAAAGGACTTCATTATAAACACTTATAATGAAAAGAAATTTAAGAGCAAGTGTTGCGTGAAAAGGAGTAAAAGAAAAGGAAAAAAAAACCTCTCGAAGCAATCACTTGGACAGCTTGTAAACAAAATGGATAGGGAAATGCCTAAACTTTAAATTATATATATTATTAACCTAACGTATTAATTTGGTAATCAATAGCTATAAACTCTACAACTAATACCTGTTAGGTGATGACACTTGACATTTGATCCATCTGTGATCATGGTGGTTAATTAATTAAAGCCAACAGCTTTGGTGCTCCAATTGAGTACCGAAGCGGTTGGTGTAGTTTGTTTCCTTGAAAATCTCTCTCACATCCTAAATTTGAGGGATAAGGTAGTTGAGAGGAGTTCCACACCCAAAAGAGTAATTTCACTTAGATAAAAATGTTATTTTAGGAAGTATAAATAAGAAGAGAAATATAATTTGTGATTAGTTACAACTATACAACTAATAAACACGTCTCTATTTTTTCCGTCCTTTTCTAGCATTCTTCCTTCTTCGTTTCTTATTGCTTTTGAACTATAAACTCTTCCAAAACTTATTCATGTATTGCATTATTTTCTGTCTTTTATTTCTCTTATTCGTGATTAATTTTGCAAAAAAAAAAATCTAATTTTCCTCATACACCATGTTAAATATAAGTGATTAATTCTCTTTTATTTCTTCTATATCTTTTTTTATTTTCTATCTTTTTATCTTTTTATTTCTTTTATTAAACAACTTGGTTAATGTTATAGAAAGAAAAAAATCTCTTCACACACACATATATATATTCATTCCCTTGAAAGCAAACGCGAAAAAGAATTTCAATTTTTAGGTATATGCTAAATTTTTAGGAAAGTAGGTGAATTTCAATTTTTTAGGTATATGCTAAATTTTTAGGTTCCAGAAGAATTTTATGTCAGCGTCAAAGAAATACTAAACTTGCGAGAAGTAACAAAAAACAAAAGAAACGATATTGGAGGATAATTAGGAAACAAAGAAACGGTATTGGACGAGGATAATTAGGAAAGTATGTAAGTAGGTCGGACAAAAATAACCTTCCATATTTTTAGACAGTTTTAATTATTTTATCAAATTAAAAATGGTAAAAAACGTTAATTTGGGAGCACCGAAGCAATGCTCTTAATTAAATCATGTTGGTGGTTAACATTTCTGGTAATTAACCCCCTGAACTATAGGAGGTATTGCACGTAACCCCACCCCCACCCCACCCCTCACCCAAAAAAAATTGTTTATCTCACATAACCTCCCTGAACTTTGGGGTGTCTCACAAAACCCCCCAGAACTTTGAACTTTTTTTCACTATATTACCTACATGTAATTTGCAAGTTACTTAAATTTCATTGAGAATTTCATTGAGAGGAAAAAAAATATCCAAATTTTAAGAGAAGAGGGGGGTATATTGCCTGCAAATGACAAAGTTTAAGATTGTTTCTTTCAGGAAATTTTTTGTTATTTTCAAGTTAATTGCATGGAGGTCCAATGAAAAAAGTTCAAAGTTCAATGAGGTTTTGCAAGACATCTCAAAGTTCAGGGGGTGTTATGTGAGACAAACAAAGTTTAGGGAGGTTATATGGGACACCTCCCAAAGTTCAGAGGGAAAGAAATTAAGATTACACCAGCATACATCTGAAAAATTTTGAATCTTCTTAAACCCCTTGCACAACGCCTAGATGTCTTTACTTACTCTACTAGTGTTATTGTCGGTTTTGAGAGCTACAACAAGATGATTGTGAAGCACGTGGGCACATGGGGCCCACACCCACCCATGTGAACATCAAAGCCCACCTGAATAGTCATGTATAAAACCTGATGTCTAGGGTTTCGTGAAAAAATAGGCAGAGGATGGTGCAGCTTTGACTTGAGTGCAAGGGGATTTGGTTTTTGTGGCTACGGAGAAAAAGCAAGTGCAGGGAGTTTTTTTGTTGGTGGCTGCAGGGTGCGAATGCAGAGGCAAGAGTGGAGATTTGAGAAGGCTTTTGTTAGGGTTTTGAGCATCCATTGGTGGAGATATTTGTGAGAGATTTGAGAGTTTGTGTGAGGGTTTAATTGTGTGATTGTAAACCCTAGTTGTATTCTCTCCCTCTAATAGTAGATCTCCCCCCTCCTTGCCCCGTGAACATAGGCAATTTGTCGAACCACGTAAAATTAGTTTATCTCGCTTTTGTGTGATTTGTAATAGCTTATTTGGGTTCCCTCGACAGGTCAATCCTAGGACTGATGAGAGGAAGAACTGATTTCTCACTTGGTTGAGATATTTTACTTAAGGTTCTTGTTTTATTTGTGAAACAGGAATTCCTATTGTGACCTGACTCTCTTGTTGTGTTGTCGTGACCTGACTCTCTTGTTGTGTTGTCGAAGTGTTGTCGAAATTTTCGCTGCGCGCAACAATGATGACTTGTCTATGTGGGAAGGTACATCCTAGTATCTTCAACTCAAGACATCTTACGCTTGAATACGTGTTGCTCAACCTCTTCCTCAAATTCGATCTGCATCCCAACGCTGCTTATACTACCCTTAGCATCCGTGAGGTTGTTCTTATGTATTGGATATCAAAGGGGAAGACATTTAATCCTACTATTCTGATTTTACTTAGATGTGCATGGTTGCCACTACTGCTCGGGCTTGTATACCCTTTTCTCATCGCCCGTACATGCCAAGATCAGAAGAGCCCCTTCCTCTTTGCTGACCTGATATAAAAAGGGGAGAGCTTCGCTCTCAGCGGGGACTGTGAGGAAGAGCATAGCAGCAAGAGGGAAGGGAGAGACCACTGCTGGGCAATCATTCGGATCTTAGCCATCTGCACCTCAGGCACCGGGTTCTTCCAGTTTGACTCAGTGGACCTTGCAGGCACTTGGGGAGAGAGAGAGTAGAGAGTCTGAGTGGATAGGTTGGTACACTATAGGAGAGATATGACTATTATTACTTAGAATCGATTGCTAGAGTTTCCTTGAACTTGTATCCCTTCTTATAATCAAGTAGGATTGTTGATCACTTGATCTCATGCATGTAATCTTCGTTGTGAATTTCATACATGCAACTTCCCAATTTAAAAAAAGCCCGAAAATTTACATGACACGATTAGGGGTGTTAAACGGGTGGGTTTGGGCATTAAACGGGCGGGTCATAAATGGGCGGGCATGTTTTGCCCATTTACCCATTTATGACCCATTTAACATTTTCTAAATGGGCGGGTTTTTACCCGCCCATTTAATAAACGGGTCGCCCAT
The DNA here is from genome assembly GCF_001876935.1 of Asparagus officinalis. Classification (NCBI taxonomy): domain Eukaryota; kingdom Viridiplantae; phylum Streptophyta; class Magnoliopsida; order Asparagales; family Asparagaceae; genus Asparagus; species Asparagus officinalis. The sequence goes on along the minus strand of NC_033794.1, from coordinate 15,565,781 downwards.
TTGCCCATTTAACTATAGTAGCTATATATGTATAATACTTTTAGGGTATTTTTTGTAAACTTTTAGGGTTTTTTTGTAAACTATTGGGGTTTTTTTGCAAAATTTAGGGGGTTTTTGTAAACTTTTTGAATTATCAAAATACGCACAGGCATGTACGTTACCCATTTAGAAATAGCATGAACATATTGAACAAAATAGCATTAAATTTACCAATCAAAATACGCACAGGCGTCGGAGGCTCTGGGTTCGAGAGGCGGCGGAGGAGGCAGCGGAGGAGGCAGCGGAGGAGTAGGGATTGGGGTTGGGATTGAGGTGGAGAAAGAGCTCAGCTGCCCTAGAGAGAGAAAAGAAGAGATTTAGCGATTTTAGGGTTTTTGTTTTGGGAATACGGGCGGGCGGGCAAACGGGTAAATATACACCGTCCATTTAGTGCCCATTTAGTATCATTTGAAATGAACCCACCCGTTTAGACCCATTTAACTAAATGGGTGGGTTTTGGACGGGCCAAGTGATGGGCGGGCCAGGTGGGTAAATGGGTATGGGCAAAATCTGCCTTCCCTACTTTACACACCTGACATTGTGAGTTTTTACATCGCAAATAAGACCGTGAGGATTTTTCACTCCACTACACGTATTTGTCAATCCGCAAGATGATACGATGATACTTATTGATCGATCCGCAAGATGATGCGATGATACCTTTTTGTCGATCAGCACAATGATGCGATGATACTTATTTATCGATTCGCAGATGATGTGATGATACTTATTGGTCGATCTGCATTATGATGCGATGATACTTTTTTGTCGATCTGCACGATGATGCGATGATACCTATTCGTTGATCCGCATGGTGATGCGATGATACCATTTTTGCCGAATCACATAAGTATATGTTTTATTGAGAAACTATAGAGAATGATTGACCCTGAGTTTTTGGCAGATGCCCAATGTGATATTACTCGTTGTTTAGATAACTTGTTATATGAGTACACGAGATACATATGTTAATGTTTATTAGTGCATTCACATACTGCCTTAAGGCCACATCTGTGTTCGCGCGTGTGACATATCAAACCGGATTGGTAGGCTCTAAAATCTGCACATTATAATATTTGAGGAGAACAGAAAATATGGTAAACCAAGAAACACCAACTTATGGATACGAGTGTTGTTGAACTCAGAATCTGGAAGTTGCATATGTTACTTTCAATTTGACATGATGTACCAACCTAAACAACGCTCTTTAAAAATCCACACAGGAACATATCAGAAGTTTATAAAAGAAATTAAAGCAGGTACTGCAAGAATCACGAGAAGTAACAAGCAGAATGCATATAAGTTCAGAAAGTAACCAATCGGTTGATTCGCTAAACTATGATAAGGCTTATTTTTCAGAGGTAATATATGACATACTTGTTCAATCAGTAAGCACATGACTCCAGCCACTGAAGTCTGAGCTGTCTTGTATTATGTTTCTATCTCCTGAGAGAGGTAATAGACAAGAGAGGTTAAGGTTGAAGACATCCAAATACTCAGTCTCAGCATCATAGTACGAGAAAAAAAGGCTAGAATACTTCAAATAAAAAAAGAAAAGGAAAAAAAAAGATCTGGACTAATTCACTAAAATAATAGTAAGCAAGAAGAAAAAAACTGCATGTTATGGTAATATTAACCAGGTTCCTTGGAAACACTATGTATAAACAATATATGAAACATAAATGAGCTATGCCTTAAAAAGCAAGTGAAACGACATCGATATTTGATTCAATTTTGGTCAAGAGAATGCACGTATCCAAAACATCATCCTAGGATGATCCCATGCAGCTCCTTCACCAGTGACCTCATTAGCAATATTCGCCTATTGGTGTAAATCTTATGCACTAATAATTTAGTACTTCGACCAAAAAGACCTAACTGAAAAAAAAGGTTTTAACAAGTGAACACCAACCATTCTCCATCACTCCAAACAACATGTCAAAACATGCATTCAGGAACTCTTATTTCTCTTATTGCACATCCTTCACAGCCTTTATATTAACTCACACAACCTCTAGTCACATGATGACTTGTTTTCCCCTTTAGTTTTTTCAACATCCACTGAAATCATAGAATAAGACTTCTTTTAACATGAACATGTCCACAAGGTACCCTCCTAAGATTAAAAACGAATGGGTAACTAACACCATCATGGGGTTAGGAGGTGCATGTGCTGATAAAATAGGATGGATGACAAGTCTATACCCCGGGGGTGCATCTACCAATGATCCTCCTTTTCAAAATACAAACATTAGAATGCAACCCCAATTCACAAACAGTAATATTATATGTCATCCATACCTCTGTTGATTCAGATAGGCTCTTGGCTTAATTCGACACCTCAATCTAAGTGCTGAAATACAGCCACACCCGTTTGTGAAACTTGCATATATCATTTGGCTATCACAAGAATATGCTGCATGGGCGATTAATTCCCCTCGTGGAAACCACTGTGAAAAGAGTAGAATTATAATACAACGAAATTTGATGAAAATGACCAAAGTGCTATAGAAATAATAAACAGTTCATGTTACAGATTTAAAATGAAATTTGATGAAAATGACCAAAGTGCTATAAAAATAAATAAACAGTTCATGTTACAGATAAGATATTATAACACACCATACAATGTATAGATTTCCTTGGACCTGCAATATACGCAATTCTGGCAAGTGATTACAGAATACAGCAGTGTCATAAACTAATAATCCCATTAATATAACAGTCTCTGAGCATTCATGGGTTATGAATGTTTAATATAATGTGATTAATATTAACTTCGAAAGCGTGGTTAGATGACCAAACTACTCATTCCCTCCCCATTCAGTAAGCATTCAGCCTAAAAACCTAGAACATGTACCCTCTTCAGTAAGCATTCAACCTGTGTCTCAGTGAAGTTATTGAACTACAATGGCACAATGAGCTATCATTCAAATAATTTTGGTTAGCAGTGAATTATAAATTATAAATTACATTAAAAAATCTAAATTCCTGCCATTTCCCATTACAACAAAGCTACTAAACAATAGCAGCTAATTAGTAAAACTTTTTTAAAAAGGATCTACTAGAAATTAGAAGATAAAGCCCATATCAATTGAAAATTTTAAAACCGTAGAAACTAAATCAAAATAAGGAATAATTGTAATTTAAAATAAATCCTAGAATATAAAATTACCTTCTCTTGATCTGAGGATTGGGGATCAAAGATAAGAGGAGATCGAAGGGCAGGAGAAGAGATCTAGGTCGAGAAGTGGAGATCGAAGGAGAAGAGATCAGAGGCCAGAGGTGATCGAAGGCAGAGCTCGAGCTCAAGGGAGAGAGGAGATCGGAGGCCGGAGGTCGAGGTCGAGCTCGAGGGGAGAGGAGGAGGTCGGAAGCTAGAGGTCGAGCTCGAGCTCGAGCTAGAGATGAAGAGGAGAGAAAATCGTGATTTTTGAGATCGGGTAGTTTCTGAAGGGTGAAGAGTGAAGGCGAAGGGTTTGCTGGAGTCGGGTTTTGGTTTTGGGAGTATGGGTGGGCAAACGGGTGCATATAGACCGCCCATTTAGCACCCATTTAGTTTGGTTTGAGAGGAACCCGCCCGATTAGACCCATTTAACTAAATGGGTGGGTTTTGGGCGGGCCAAATGATGGGTGGGTCAGGTGGGCAAATGGGTTTGGGCAAAATCTGCCTTCCCTAGACACGATGCATTTCAATACAAGAAGCCAAAACGGACAATATCCGCATCGGGTTGTCCTAATTTCTAAACATTAAAAAATTTCTAAATGGCCAAAAAAAAACCCAACTTCATTAGAACTATAAAACATCATTCATAAGATGTATAATTAGTCAGAAAAAAAGCCCTAGTTTATCATCAAAAACGGAGGGGGGAAAACAAGAAAGAAAGAAAAAAAGAAATTTTGCTAAGGAACCAAAATTGGGAAATAGAAAGACAGCGCTGATGTTAGCGTAACACCCAGATTCTAATCGAAGAACAGGTGCAAGAAAATGGCGTAAAAAATATTGTAAGCTTCTCACATATTAGGTTAATCTTGTAAATAATTGTATGGCTACAGTTATGCTTTTGCAGTGAAAAGGGTTTCGTATTGTTGTATTATTAACAGTCAATTTCACTTTTAATTTCAAGAACAATGAACCTGACTAATTTTGTTTACTTGCTATATGCAGTTATCAACTACTTAAAAAAATATTTTAATGTAGTCTCCAAAATTTTCACATCTTAGATTACGAATTTTCATTTCTTGCGCGCGCCATTGTTGTCATAGGAGAATGCATGAACCATCTTGATAAGAGAAAATGTGCTTTTCAGAATTGACCAAATTCTTTGTCACGGAGAAACTTGAGGATCAAACCTTAAATCAATAAGAATAGTTTATGTATTTAGCTTATCATTCTTTGCATAGTAATCCTTTAGTATCCTAACTTCAAAACTTAAAGGCAACGTAAGATTTCTAGCATATCTAATGATTCATTTCTCAAATGTCATATATATTCCTTCCCATATCACCATAGGCAACCTGTAGTATCCAACAGGGGGGGAGGTACATTTATCTTTTCTTACATTTCTTATTCATTATCGCTTTAACCGAAATCTTCTTGGAAAATTATATTAAGTCAATATATGTTTTCTGCATTCTTTTGTCGATTAAAGTAATTTTCTTGATGCTTTAAATATATAAATCGTCATGTTTCTATATTTGAATAGGATTTTATGTTGCGCCCCGTGCGGAAGCGTGCTCGACAACCAAACGAGTCGGTAAGCGATGAGAGAAGAGAACCAAATCAAATCACGAGTGCAATTCAGCAAAATACAACACAAATCAAACCAAACACATGAATTTACGTGGTTCGGCAATTATCTACGTCCACGGGTAGAGGATGGGGGAGATTTCACTATATGGAGGAGAAATACAACAGGTTACAACTCATAAATCACTCAAATATAACCCTAACCAAATCTCTCAACTCCCTCACAATATCTCATTTTCAAAGTGGTCAAAAGTCCTCTTTTTCTTGCTTAAGAAACCCTAAAAACGTGTTTGTATTTATATCAAACTGTGGACGTGAGGCGTGTGGGCCAGCAGCAAGACGTGTGAATGGCTTCATGTGGGGACCACGCGCGTGGTTGGATTTCACCACGAGTTTAGCTGCAAAGGACGTGGCCACAGCTCTGGTTTTTTGTTGTTTCTTGGACTTCGGTTTCTGGCTCACCCGAACACAACAGAGGTTTATAAAACCCTTCCCTAGGGTTTCGTGCGGCTGTAGGAAGGACGAGAGCAGACAGAGGGGGATAAAAAAGAGTGGCTGATTAAAGTGCACAGGGGTTCGTGCAAAAGCGAGCAAGGGGTGCGGCGGCTTTGGAGCAGTGCGAAGGAGGCTGTGAATTTTTTCGGCTAGGTGCAGAAAAATTTTGTTGGCGGCTACAGGGAAAAACACTGCGGGAGAAAAAGAGTCGGTTGTCCCTTTGTAGAGAGAGATTAAGAGGGATTTGAGAGTTTGTTTTGAGAGGGTTTAGATTGAGTGATTGTAAACCCTAGTTGTATCTCTCCCTCTAATAGTAGATCTCCCCCCTCCTTGCCCCGTGGACGTAGGCAATTTGCCGAACCACGTAAAATTTGTGTTCTTGTCGTAATTTGTAATAGCTTGTAGGATCCCTCGACAGGTCAGTCCTAGAACTGATGAGAGGAAGAGCCGATATCCCACTTTGTTGAGATATCCGCTTCAGATTCTTGTTTACTTAGTGAGACAGGAATTCTTTCGATCTAATCTCTTGTTGTGCACCTTGCGCACCGGAGGTGCTACCGAAATTTTCGCTGCGCACAACAAGTGGTATCAGAGCTCCGGGTTGGACTTGGGAGCTTGTTTGAAGGATTCGCTGAAGGATTCATATTTGAAGGGTTAGATCGACAACATGGGTGAAACAAGCACATCGGGATTGTCTCTTACGAAGACGATACATAATTTGAGCATTAATAACATGAAGATTGATGTTTCGAAGTTCGACGGCAAGATTAATTTTGGATTGTGGAGGTGTCAGGTGATGGACGCCTTGGACGCTCAGAATTTGAAGGAGACTCTTGAGTTACAAGAGAAACCTGTCGATATGGAAGCTAAGGTTTGGAAGAAGATGAATAGTAGGGCGTGTGGAGTTATTCGGTCATACTTGACGCCGAATCTTATTTATGACGTGATGAACGAGACGTCAGCGAAGAAGATGTGGGAAACACTTAATGAAAAATATCTTACTAAGAGCATTGAGAATCGGCTTCACTTGAAGAAGAGGTTTTACCAGTTCAAGATGAAGAGGGAAGTTTCCATTAGGGAGCATGTTAATAACTTCACAAAGCTACTTTCAGACATGGCTAATGTGGATATCATGGTTGAGGATGAAGACAAGACGATGCTACTTTTGTGTTCGTTGCCCGATGATGATTATGGTATTTTTTGTCCTAACTATGATTAATGAAAGAACTACTGTTAGTTACAAGGAGGTGACCTCAGCGTTGGTGAATTATGAGTTGAGGAAGAGTGTTGATGAGTCCTCCGAGAAGGCATCGGGAGATGCATTAGTAGTTCAAGGCCGTGGTTCAAACCGAAGCAGAAGGTCGCGATCTAGAGGTGCACATCATGGGATTCATAGGAATCAGTGTGCCTTTTGTAAAGAGGATAGACATTGGAAAGCCGAATGCCCAAAGTTAGATCGAGCCGAGAAGAATAAGGGGAAAGTTGTACAAGCTTCAGAGGTGAATGTTGTCAAGACTAGTGGTAACAATTCAGATTCGGATTCTTCGGGCTATTCGTTATCTGCACTACCGTCAGTTTGTGTTGCCAACTTTATAGAGTGGATGTTAGATTCGAGTGCTTCATACCACGTTTGTCCTAGGAGGGATTGGTTCTCTAGCTTTCAGAAGTTGGAAAGAGAGGATGTTGTGCTCATGGGTAATGGACATGCATGCTCTATTGGTGGTATTGGTATCGTTCGTATTCGGATGTATGACGGAGTGATTCAGGAGTTGGATGAAGTGAGGTTCGTTCCGCAGTTGTCGAAGAACATCATTTCACTAGGAGCTTTGGTGGCATCTGGCTATAAATTGACCTTGGTGGATGCACGTTGAAGGTCACATTGGGGTCCATGATTGTGATGAAGGGTGTCAAAAGGAGTAAGTTGTATTATTTGCTCGGAAGCACGACGATTGATAGGGAGATGATGACTTCATCAGATTCGGCTAGACTGTGGCGTTGTTTGATGCTGGGTTATTTGATTGGTAATGCCGTGCATAGGTTATTAAGGAGTGCTTTGACCTGCAGTTTGAAGTCCTATAAACCCATTGGTATGAGTAAAAAGACTGAGGTAGAGTTTGATACTTCTATCCATCATTCGAGGGGTCTTCTGAGGGGTGTTTATTCAGGCATTCGGGGGCCTTCCAAGGGAGCATTATTGAGAGGTAATAGGTATGTGGTTTCCGTAGTTGGGGATTGTTCTAGGCATTGGTGGATTGCAACCAAGTCTCGTTGGTGTGAAGTCCTAGAAGCCCGCAAAAAATGGAGGAAGTGTATTGGCAGAAATGTGAAGGTACTTCAGTCTAATGTTAGGGGAATGTACATGAGGGACCTATTTCTGCATTTGTGCCGAGCTCACGGCAATTGGAGATACTTCATTGGTGTGGAAACTTTGAGGCGACGTGATGAGATGGCAGATTTGGGGAGCTGTTCCTTTCTGGAGGAGGATCGGCATTTGATGTCGAGCATTGGCATTGGTGTGCGGGCTACGACATGTTTAGGCCATCTTATGTATAGGTTGCTGACTGCTACATGTAGAGATTTTGGATCTGGTGAAGCTGCTTCAGATTTTGCGTTATGTCGGATGTTTAGCTACCCAGCACTTGGTCACATCATGGATGTGAGATTTGATCCGATAGCACATTTAGGATTCAGATGTGTGTTTGATTATCAGGTATTGGCTTCTGACTTTGTTCTTAGCAGATATGTCATGTTTGACTCTCGATAGGTGGAGAGTGGTGATCAGATATTTAGGACATCGCAGCGGGTGGAGAGTGATGCTACTCCACGTTGGGTGGAGACTCCAGATCATACTGCATCATTTGGGATTCCATCTGATGTGACACAGATTGGGAATCATGTTGTTTTGGACGCAGATGATAGGTTGATTGATTCGAGTGCAGCTGATAGATGTAGTCTAGACATGGCTGTTGGTTCATCTCAGGTGGAGGTATTTGGATTGTTTCAGCTTAGGGCCATTGGAGGTGCTATCAGCCGCAGACTTGATCGTGATGTTGGAGAAGGGTTGCAAACTCTTTTATTGGATTGAGGTCGTTAGCGGCCACTTGAGTGAACTACGTAAGGCTTGATTTCTTGGGCAAGAGGATACGTAGGCAGTCTTTACGATGCAGCCGGTTTGGATTAGTTGATTTTGATGGGGGGTGAGATTGTTTGGACTCTCGTTCGGGTTCTCGACTTGTTATGGATTGAGTCCGTTGTCGTGAATTAACTTCACGGTGTACTGGACACAACAAGTGGGATATTTGGTTGCTTTGGTGTCAGCTTAGTTTTGGGAAAACTTTGCCGAGGTGGAGAATTGTGGACGTGAGGCGTGTGGGCCAGCAGCAAGATGCGTGAATGGCTTCATGTGGGGACCACGCGCGTGGTTGGATTTCACCACGAGTTTAGCTGCAAAGGACGTGGCCACAGCTCTGGTTTTTTTGTTGTTTCTTGGACTTCGATTTCTGGCCCACCCGAACACAATAGAGGTTTATAAAACCCTTCCCTAGGGTTTCGTGTGGCTGTAGAAAGGACGAGAGCAGACAGAGGGGGATAAAAAAGAGCGGCTGATTAAAGTGCACAGGGGTTCGTGCAAAAGCGAGCAAGGGGTGCGACGGCTTTGGAGCAGTGCGAAGGAGGCTGTGAATTTTTTTGGCTAAGTGCAGAAAAATTTTGTTGGCGGCTACAGGGAAAAACAATGCGGGAGAAAAAGAGTTGGTTGTCCCTTTGTAGAGAGAGATTAAGAGGGATTTGAGAGTTTGTTTTGAGAGGGTTTAGATTAAGTGATTGTAAACCCTAGTTGTATCTCTCCCTCTAATAGTAGATCTCCCCCTCCTTACCCCGTGGACGTAGGCAATTTGCCGAACCACATAAAATTTGTGTTCTTGTCGTGATTTATAATAGCTTATAGGATCCCTCGACAGGTCAGTCCTAGAACTGATGAGAGGAAGAGCCGATATCTCACTTTGTTGAGATATCCGCTTCAGATTCTTGTTTCCTTGGTGAGACAGGAATTCTTTCGATCTAATCTCTTGTTGTGCACCTTGTGCACCGGAGGTGCTGCCGAAATTTCCATTGCGCATAACACAAACACCAATCCAAAACCAGTTGGGAAAACAAATTGGCCCATTTACCCGCTACGCGGTCGACCAGACATGTTCTTGCGGTCGACCGGTCAGAAACAGGATTCAAACCCTATAATTGTGCATGTTATCAGTCGACCGAACTTATGCCATCGGTCGACCGACCAGAAGCAGGGTTTTCGACCCTGTAATTTGCACGAAATCAGTCGACCGGGCTATGCCTTTCGGTCAACCGACCTACAACCAAACTGTATATGCTGATTGTTCACATTTTCCTCAATTCTTTCGTCATTTTTAACAATTCTCCACATCGGTGAAGTTTTCCCAAAACCGAGCCGACACCAAACATAAGCACTTCTGCATCGTCTTACTAAATCCGGCTGCACCAATATGGTTGCTTATGTACCCCCTCTCCCAAGGAAACAAGCCGACCGTAGTTCATTCAAATGGCTGCGAACGGCCTCAAAAATCATGAATTTGCAACAAGTTTCTACAATAATATGTAGACGTTAAAAATTACCTATAACTTATCGCACGCAGCTCGAGATGAAGGGAAGGCGATGAACGCCATCATCCGAGTCAAAGAGGATTATCTGATACAGTAAATAAGCAAACAAGTGCACAAGGCGAGTCGGCGAAGCGTACGAGTCAAGGAAACATCGAAACGTGCGTAAAACGATGGAACAAGACCAAACCGGGAAGTCAAAAAATCCTAGTCACCTCGATGTGTCTCGGAAATTCCGAGTCACCTCAATGTGACTCAGAATAGTGCCGAGGCTCATTAAGGTGACTCGCACAGTGAAGTTCCCAACGACGTGTTTTTGGATGATTTTCTCGGGATTTGTTTGATCTACTGCTATATTCTTAATAGGATAGAAGCCTTTCTATGATAGCCGGGAAAGTTTTAGACTAACCTATTGTTTGTTCAAATGTAGACAATGAAGATTATTACATAGATAGTGTTTAGCCCAATTTAGTACAACGATGATAATTATAAAAGAGAAAGTTCACCTACTTAATATTCACAGAAATCAACTTTAGTAAAAACTATCCAACATAAAACGCTTTATGAAATATTAAGATAATTAATAATTATATTTAATATACATATGAGAGAAGTCCTGACAAGTCGTGGATTTATATTCCTATTATGAAAAGAAGAGCGGGAGGTGACACTCGATACCGTGAAGGATGGGAAGCGTTCCTTGAGTATGCGTATGCGAATCCGAGGAAGTTAGAGAATGATTTGTTATTTTTTCCATGTAGTGTTTGCAGAAATAGGGGTTTAGTGGATAGAGTTACTATACGAAAACACTTAGAAAGTTAAACAATGCAGTGGGGTCATGACTGTCTTCTCTCAATAAAGTGTTTTTATTTCAAAGGTTAGGGGTTGAGGAGGAGAGAGTTACCCAAAATAGTGGGGGTCATGGTTGTCTTCTCTCAAGAATGTTATTCAAGCTCGACAGATCATAATCCAATACTTAGTGATGTAATTTATTATGGACAACTAGAAGATATCTTATAGATATTCTATGCGTATGGTACAAAAGACGTACGTAGTTATGTGATGTTTAAGGTTTAATGGTGTCATACTGATATAACAAGAGATGCATATGACTTTAATCTTGTAAATTTAGACAAGGAGATTTACCCCGATTTGAAGTTCATGTTTGCAAAACAGGCTACTCAGTGCTTTTATGTCAAAGATCCTAGGCAGCTGAAGGTTTGAGTCACATTGTGTAAGAAGCCGAGAATTCTTGTTCAACTTTCTCTCGATGAAAACATAGAGGGTTCTAATGATCCAAATGAGCCCGAAGGAGAAGTTTTTCCTAATTACTCATACCCGCAAAATGTCAATTTTAATATGTATACTCCACAAAATCGGCTTGATATCCGTAATGTAGGAGATTGAATGTCGAAATTTTAATAATTGTAAAATTTAAAGTATTAACTTTAAGTTTCAATGTATATTTTTTTAAAATTTTGTCACTGCAAATTTTCAACGTTCACTTATTTTACTTCCATATATTGAATAAAAATTTAAGTTGCAGATGAACATGTAGTTCATGATGGTGAAGAGGTATATATGACATAACATATATGTATTTATTATGGTTTTTTAGAATATATATACTCTTATATTGAGTGATAATCTTTTCATTGAATGTGGATTAATGGTCGAGCTGAATTCCTTCTGAGTTAATAGCTATCACCATTATGAGATAAAGGAGTATATAATAAAAATATAATGACAAATAATTCGTTTTCGTTTTCAAATTTAAGGGAGAAGAATAGAAAAGATGGTTGCGAACCGGGAGGAAACATTTACATCTCTTAGTACTTTGATTTCACCTCTCCTAAATCGGGAGTATTAAATACACGTGACGTGAACATGAGAAATGAAGATCATTTAACCCTCCAACATAAATCTAGTATCAATTACGTAATAGCGTCATATAATCAGTACAACACTTGTTTCTTCTCTTTTTGCTTCGGCATACTTTTATATCTTTTGAAATATTTCATCAAACTCTTATTAATGAAATAATGAGGGTATATGTTCACCCACTGTCTTTTCTCAAAAATAAATAAATAGATAAATAAAATAAAATAATAAATCAGTAGAGCACTTGGATTATTTCGTGGATATGTGCTGTAAAGGAGTAGGGCTAATGGGGATCATTAAGGTTTGTAACGAGTGCCACCGAGGGGTCCCGAACGGTTCAGATTTATCGGAACTGATCCGCATCTGTATCCGAACGGATGTGAATATGTTAAGCTATTTTTAAAACCGGGCGAATACGGATACAAATACAGATCCAGTTTTGATTTTTTTTTCCGGATTCGGATATGGATATGGATATGAGGGTTGCGGGTATGGATATTCGCAATTTAACAAACATGAAGTTCGGGTCGTATCCAAAGTTACAAACCCGTAACCGCTAACCTAAAACCTTAGTAAAAACCCTAGCCTCCACTTTGTCATGGGCTAAAATACCAAATTGGTATATTTATACGAACTCTTTTGCAGTTTGGTATTTTTAAAAACTCCAGCGACGATAAGGCATTAAACCTCATACTTTTTGTCAATAAGGCACTTTTCTCAAAACTCCGTCGAGAAATTTTGCATTTAACGCCCTTATCTCCCAAATTATTAAATTTGTGCCCTCTCTCTCCTCCTCCTCCTCCTCCTCCTCTCACATTCCCCTCTCCCTCCAGCACACCATCGTCCTCCTCCTCCTCTCCTCCGTCCTCTTCTCCCTCCTCTGGGCCCTCCCTCTCCTCCTCCTCCTCCTCCTCATACGCTGAAAGTGGTACTTGCTGAAAGAACAGAGAATTCAAAGGTTGTTTAGCATTTTTATGATCAGTTAATGGAAGCCTAAATAATTACCTTTGTAGTGAAAATTGACAATTTGAAACATGGTGCTTCACAAGAGATTGCACTATGGATCCAGTGGCTATCGGGTTCCTCCGATGCCGTGAGTTCCGAGATCAGCTAGGGTCTGTACATAAACCTTACTCATTCTTGATTTGTTTGTTTGAATTTTCTTCTAGGGTCTGTACATAAACCTTACTCATTCTTGATTTGTTTGTTTGAATTTTCTTTAATTGTTTGCATTTGTTTTCATACAGGGAAAACGATCGTTTGAATTTTCTTTAATTGTTTGCATTTGTTTTCATACAGGGAAAACGATCAGTTAGAAAGAAGGTCGGTGACAAGAAGCAGATCAGTGCTTTTGATCTGCTTGCCACTGTAGCGGGAGAATTGTTATCCTCAGAGAGAGAGAGAGAGAGAGAGAGAATTCTCCACCTCCACATAAGATATCCGCAGGAGCTAACATTAAGCAAGAGCAGCAAGACAATGAGATTCTATTCAAAGTTGAAGTCTTTAATCAGGGAAGCTGCAATGAAAGTGCATTGAGTTCTTCGAAATCTATGTTTAAGAGGCAGGTTGGTACTCCAAAATCCTTGGAGAAGAATGCTGGATAATGGGTGACTGAGGATAGAATCAAGAGGAGGGAGATGGGGACGGAGGAGAGGAAGAGGAGGACGATGGTACGCTGGAGGGAGAGGGGAATGGGAGAGGAGGAGGAGGAGAGAGAGAGCACAAATTTAATAATTTTGGGAGATAAGTGAGTTAAATGTAAAATTTCTCACCGAAGTTTTGAGAAAAGTGCATTATTAACAAAAAATATGAGCTTTAATGCCTTGTCGTCGCTAAAGTTTTTAAAAATAACAAACTGGCAAAAGCGTTCATATAAACATACCAATTTGGTATTTTAGCCCTTTGTCATGTTCAACCTCCAGTCCACTCCAGTCCACTTTGTGAACAACTCCCGACCCGCCGCCCGCGTCCCGCCATTCGCCCTTTCGCTCGCGTCCCGC
>NC_033794.1:15541778-15551983 GCF_001876935.1 Asparagus officinalis | reverse complement strand
GTCCCGCCGTTCGCCCGTTCGCCTGCGTCCCAATTTTGTTGGTGCCAGCAAATTTCGAACCCTAATCCATAAATTTCTTAGATATTAAGAGGAATTTGAGCCGGATTTTCTCGTTTCCTAATCACGGATCCCAAGGTAAGCCACGATCAATTCCTCCTTTTAATCCATTATCGATCGTTCTTTATAGAAATTTTTAGCTTTTTATTTGGTGAAAAATTATGAGAAATGCTCAGCAGGCGTTGCTCCAGTCATCGAGTATTGGATTGTTGTTCGGTTCTTTGCTGGATCTTTATGCTTGTAATCGTATGTTCATTTGGTGTCGTAATTTTGCGAGATGTTGAGGATCTTGCCTGATTATGGATCTTTTTTGTTGTATGTTCATTTGGTGTCGTAATTTTGCGAGATGTTGAGGATCTTGCCTGATTATGGATCTTTTTTGTTGTTCTGATTGAAATGATCCTTTTTTACATGGATATATTGGAATTATGAAGAGATTGATGGTAGCTGCTATTTCCCAAAATTTTGGGGTCCAAATTATTAGCATTGGTACATGAACCCTAATTTTCCATTCATTTTTGCAAAGAGCTATCTTTCTACATGTAAACTACAAAAATTCTCCCTAAGGTTTAAATGATTGATGAAAAATTGCTCCTAAGGTTATAAAAGTGAGACATTGCCCTTCATTCCTAATTTCTAGTCACGCAATCATCAATCCTAAATATAATCATAATATGTTTATTGTTGGCGCCTGTGGTTAAATATGGAATAATACAGATATATAATAGCAAAAACTAAACAGAAAACTAAAGTGCAGTAATTTAAAATTTTCAACTCAGCTGATGTGCGTTTATAAAACGCTGTGCTTAAAGTATTATTTGGCCTACTCCGGTGCAAGGATCTCAATGTCAAATTGCTTTCAGGAATAGCAGTCCAGTACTCTAGTGTGTACTGACCCAGTACTGTCAAGATCTCCTTGATCTATCAGGCAAAGATCTCCTCGATCTATCAGGCAAAGATCTCCTCGATCTATAAAACCTTATCGGTCTAGGCACTGTTCCTACGAGCACTAGCTATTCTATCATATATATCTGTATATATTGATTATTATTTTTTGGAATGAATTTTTCTTAAGAATTTAGGGTCTATTTATAGCGTTTGGGAAAATATTATGTACTAATAAAATAATAATATTTTACTATGCATATGGGTCCACATCTTAAATTTTCTTCAGTGGGCCCATAACTTTTGAAGAAATAAAGAAAACATGGGCTGCTACAGCAACCCATGTGATGTTTGAAAAAAAATATTCAACAAGCCCCCATAATTTTTTTAAACTAGTGTCGTGTAGTGGTGCCGTTGTTTTAATCGTTGTGCATAAGGTAGATGTCACAATGACTTGAATCTCCCTTAGACCAACTGAATTAAGATAGGTGCATGGTGTCGCAGAGACTTGAACCAGCACATGTTTAAAAATTCAACGATCACACAAGATCAAACTTATCTGTGGTAGTTTTTACTTTGAACCACACTTGCCTTTGTCTTGTCTTTGCACATTTACAGCCCAGTGCATGTCCTAGTTTCTGCTAGGGCTCTAGGTAACTTTCCACAAGACACCATAGGAGACGACCAAATCTTCACCCATACGTATGTGAGTTCTTTAGACATGTTTCCTATCAAACATCCCGCATCCGAAATGCTTTGAACTCATTAAGGCTTAAAAGTCATCCTCTCTCATTATAGAATTCTAGGTGAGTCCTTTATGTATGTTTCCTATCTAACACCCCGCATCCGAAATACTTTGGACTCATTAAGGCTTAACAGGTATCCCCTTTACATGATAGGATTCTAGGTAAAAAGATCAAAATTTTACTCGGATAGTTCAGCCAGGTAAGGATAGTATTAGAGGTTGATCAAAGATCAATTAAGTACCTCGTTCCTTACGGAGCGCGTTACGCAACCCCCAAAATATTACCTTAGATACCGACTAATCCAAGAAAACTTAAACCCCCCTAGGATTTCACTTGTAAATATTACTTGACTTTTGAACCATTTATCTTGTCGTTAGTAGCATAAGCTTTGAACTAATAATTTGATGTAAATAGTAAGTATTTGTAAGACTTACCAAACTTTATAAATCTTACTTGACTTTTGAACCAATTATTTTATTATTAGTAGCATAAGCTTTAAACTAATAACTTAATAAATATGATAATTATTTGTAAGACTTACAAAACTTTGAGACCCATTCCAGCAGACGTCCTTTCGACTATGTCCTTTTTCAAACCTTTAGTCAAAGGATCAGCAATATTTTCTGAAGATCGGACGTCAATCACAGAGATGACTCCATGACAGATGAGCTCTCTCAAATAGCCATGCTTCAGACGAATGGTCCGCTTCTTTCCATTGAACATCGAGTTTGCTGCCACAACAATCGCCGCTTAATTATCACAATAAATAGTAATTGCGCATTACACTTCTGTTAATGGAAAGTCTCGGAGAAAATAACTGAGTCATTCAGCTTCATCTCCTGCAGCACAGAGTACGAAGAACTCAGATTCTATCGATGACTGTGTAATCATGGTATGCTTCTTATACTTCCACGAGACGGCAGCTCCACCCATGGTGAAGACAAAACCTCCAGTAGACCTGCACTCATCTGGTTCTGAGCACCAGCTCGCATCTGAATAGCCTTCGATTATACCCAAATATCCAGTGTAGAATAGGCCTAGACCTGTAGTTCCTTTCAAGTATCTCATCAATCTCTGGACAGCATCTCAATGAACCTTTTTAGGATTACTTGTGAACCTACTAAGTATTCCTACAACGAATGTTATATCTGGCCTTGTGCAGCTCATCGCGTACATAAGACTTCCAATGATCTTTGAGTATCTTAGCTGCTCTACTGGTCTTCCAGTATTCGGTCGAAACTTCTTGTTGTAATCGTATGGCACTGGTAGTTCTGGCAAGTCGTTGTAGTCATACTTCCTTAGCATGCTCTCGACATAATGCGATTGAGAGAATCCAATACCCTCTTCAGAGTATATGATTTTGATTCCAAGAATCACGTCCGTAGTTCCAAGATTCTTCATACTGAACTGTGCTGAAAGAAATTTCTTGGTAGATATCACTATCTCCAAATCACTCCCAATGATTAGCATATCATCCACATAGAGGTAGATGACCACCACCTTTTCTTCAGCGACCTTGATGTATAGACACTTGTCAGATTCACTGACTTGATACCCATTGTTACGAACAACCCTATCGAACTTCTCATGCTAGAGTTTTGGTGCCTACTTAAGTCCATATAAAGACTTAACAAGTTTATAAACCTTACCAATTGAAGCATCAAGTCCTTCTGGTTTCTCTATGTAGATCTCTTTTTGTGAGATCTCTATTGAGAAATACGGTCTTTGTATCCATCTGATGTATGACAAACCTTTTAATCGCCACCCATACGATAAGCACTCTGATGGTAGTGATTCTGCAAACTGGTGCATAAATATCAAATAAAATCTGTCCCTTCTTTCTGAGAGAATCCTTTCGTCACTAGTCTTGCTTTATACTTTTCAATAGTACCATCAGGACAGAGCTTCTTTTTGAAGATCCACTTATAACTAATAACTAATAAGCCTTGCACCTTCAGGTACATCCACCAGATCCCAAGTATGATTTTGGACTAATAAATCCATCTTATCATCTATACCTTCTTTCCACAGAAGAACGTCTGTTGACCGTATTGCTTTTTGAAAAGTCTGTGGGTCTCCTTCCACATTATAGGTGATGAAGTCATCTCCAAAATCTTTCTGTCTCCTAATACGCTTGGAAGATGGTTCGATAACTCCTTCATTATTGATATTTTTAGTTTCTTGCGAAACTGGCTCCTCTGGTGCATCTGACGTACTAGCATTCTCTGATATATCTTTGAGCAATAAGCATTTATCTTTGATAAACTTATCCTCAAAGAATTCTGCATCTCGTGCTTCAATGATGGAGTTGGTTCCAAGGTTTAGGAACCTGCAAGCATTGCTATCTTTAGCGAAGCCAAGAAACACACATTTGTTAGCCTCTGGTCTGAGCTTAGGCCTTCTGATATCTGGAATTCGAACATATGTGAGACACCCCCACACTTTGAGATTATCCAAAGGGTCTGGATATCCCAACCATAACTGAGGAGTACTATCAGTTTTGGAATAGGATACTCTGTTTAGAATCCAGTTTGCCATCAGCAAAGCCTCTCCCCAATAGCAGGTAGGAAGATCGGATGTGATTAGCATCGAATTCACCATCTCGGTCAATATGCGATTCTTTCTTTCTGCAATCCCATTAGATTACGGAGAATACAGAGCAGTAGTTTTAGCAATGATTTCATGCTCCTTGAAGTATGTTTCCGACTCCTTAGATCGGTACTCTCCTCCTCTGTCGCTCCTGAGTTTTTTCACCTGCAGTCCAAGCTGCTTCTCCACTCGAGTTCGAAACTCAATAAATTTGCTGAAGGCTTTATCTTTAGATTTTAATAGGTAAACGTGACAGAAGCGAGAATGGTCGTCAATGAATATGATGAAGTACTTCTTGCCGCCACGAGTGACGAAGCTCTTGAAGTCACAAGTATCTGAATGAATCAGATCCAACAACTACTAACCACCAAGGACCCAAGACTTGGGTACCTAAAGCTACTACATCTTCATCTTCATCTCTTGTAGGGAACATCACGGCAACGACGTAGGGAGATGTGGTACCTTGATAGTGGTTGCTCACATCATATGATGGGCAACAAAGAGTTATTTGCAACCCTATCAAGGATTGAAGGAGGCAATGTCTCCTTCAGTGGTGGCGAGAAAGGTAAAATCATTGGTATCGGTTCTATTGGTAAGAAACCCTCACCCATTATAGAAGATGTTTATTGCCGCCACGAGTGACGAAGCTCTTGAAGTCACAAGTATCTGAATGAATCAGATCCAACAAGTTGGTGCTTCTCGTGCCACTTAAAAATAGCTTCCTCGTCAGCTTTTCTTGCACGCAAACTTCACACTTCTCAGGTTTGTTACCCCCATATTTTGGAAGTAATCCTAACTTCTTCGTGCTAGATAGTTTTCTATAATTTATATGTCCCAACCTATTGTGCCACAATACAGAGGAGTAAGCAGAATAGGATACTTTATTTATAACCAAGTTGGGTGCAATAGTACTGATTTTATACATGCCATCAGTACGATATGTGTTGCCAAAATATATTTTCTTAAAGGATAATACAGCCTTACCTCCTTGGAAATCCAGCCTCATACCTGCATCACATAGCAGGCTTCCAGAGACTAATTTTTTGATAATTGAGGGAACATGTTTCACATTCTTCAATATGAGAGTCTTCCCTGAAGAGAGAGTCAGCACCACAGTCCCAGTTCCAAGAACATGAACCACAGAACGATCAGTCATTGATACGTTCTCTTTGGCAGCAACATAAGAAGAGAATAGATTCTGTTGGAGCAGACATGACAAGTAGCACATGTATCTAACCACGAACCAGATATGTTGTTAGGAGTTGTTACCTGAAAGAGCATAGCCACACAATCATCAACTTGATTGACATTGTGTGTAGTTTCTTTCTTTGGTGCTTTGTAGTCCTTGACAAAATATCCTTGTTTCCCACAATTGAAGTATTTGCCGCTCTTATTGAACTCCTTCTTCTGAACGTTCAGGTTCTTCGAATCCTGGTTCTTCTTTCTATTAAAAGACTTTTTCTTCTTGAAAGATGAATAATTACCCTTTTCGGAGTTAGCAGACACCATGTTAGCAGACGCCTTCTGCTTAGCAAGGAGCTCAGTCTTCGTATGAGTCCGAGTCTTGTCCTCGATCCGAATGAACCTCTTCAAATCAGACAGAGTCACCTATCTTTTCCTTCTTTGAATATCAGTGGAGAATGACATCCAAGATGGAGGAAGCTTGTTGACAATTACACCAGAGATGAAGGTTTGACAAAGACTGATCTTTTCATCCTTCAACTTCATTACAAGCTTTTCAAGCTTTTTAACTTGAGGCAAAACCTCAGTGTCATCTTCAAACTTCAAGTCTAGAAACTTGTCAATGAGGTGAGATTTGGACAGCTTCTCCTCATCCTTGTACTGGTCCTCCAGAGCATTCCAGATTTCCTTTGTAGAAGGCTTATTGGTGTAAGTATCTGCCAAATGATCGACCAGACAGTTAAGAAGATAACTCCTGCAGAAGTGATCATCTCTAGCCCAAGAGGCTTCAGATTCAGAATCTTCTTCAGAGTCAGGTTTCTCCTCAGAAACCACATAATATATTTTCAGGAGTTACATCCCGAAGATTACTTTCCGACGCCATACATTGAAGTTGGAACCGTCAAAGTTCTCTAACTTAAGACAGTTCACTCCAAGAGTCCTCGCAAGATCCATGGTAGATCAAAATAATGCTTTAAGATTGTTGGCGTCTGTCGTTAAATCTGGAATAATACAGATATATAATAGCAAAAACTGAACAGAAAACTGAATTGTAATAATTTAAAATTTTTAACTCAGCTGCTGTGCGTTTGTAAAATGCTGTGCTTAAAGCATGATTTGACCTACTCCGGTGTAAGGATCCCAAGGCCAAATTGCTTCCAGGAACAACAGTCCAGTACTCTGGTATGCACCGACCCAGTACTGTCAAGATCTTCTCGATCTATCAGGCAAAGATCTTCTCGATCTATCAGACAAAGATCTCCTCGATCTATAAGACCTTCTCGGTCTAGGCACTGTTCCTACGAGCACTAGCTATTCTATAATATATATCTGTATATATTGATTATTGGTTTTTGGAATGAATTTTCCTTAAGGATTTGGGATCTGTTTATAGCGTTTGGAAAAATACTATGCACTAATAAAATAATAATATTTTACTATGCATGTGGAGCCCACGTCTTAAATTTTCTTCGGTGGGCCCACAACTTTTGAAAAAATAAAGAAAACATGGGCTGGTGCAGCGGCCCATGTGAAGTTTGAAAAAATATATTCAACATTTATATGCATTCGTCATATCTTGCATATTAACTTTTTCATCCAAGTAAATTTTGTATTTATTGTGTGGGATAAATGGTCCCTTTTAAAAAGTTATAGGAATTTTCTGTCAAACATCCAAATGGTAGTAGAATTTTTAAGTTGGTTACTGTCGTATACTTCTTCTTTGCTTCCAACATCTAGTTATGATCGTTGGATGCTATTGCTGCGGAAATGTTAGATTCACTCTGATTTTCGTACTTATTACATTTTTCTTCATTTCTTTGGTTCTCCAAAAGTAGTATATTTGGCACTCTTGTGAATGTGAACTATATGCTGAGGGGAGGAAAATATCCGTTTCATATCTGTGATCGTATCCGATCCGATTCTCTAATATCCGAACCATATCCGTTTCTAATAAGTGCGGATATAGTTAAGATTTTTCTTTCCGAAGATAATCTGTATCCGCATCCGTTTATAAAAAACGGATCTTAATATTGTAAGTGTCATATCCGAACCGTATCCGCTCCGTTAACACCCCTAGGTCCCGTTTGGTACGTGGGAATGGGGTGGAATGGAACGTCATTCTCACTTCTCATTCCCTCATACCAAACAAAACTTGTTTTTAGATGTTAGAATGATCATTCCCATGAAATGGTCATTCCCACTTTTTATGGGAATGAGCATTCTAAGTGAGAAGATAGGGAATGATCATTCTCATTCAAGGGGAAAATCAAATTAGTTAGTTTTTTTTTAATTATACACCTATTAATAATAAGAATCAATTTAAAAATCATGGTTTTTTACTACGTATTCTCATTTTCTCTCAGCTACTAATTATATTCGAACAATAGAATTTTTTTTGCGGGGTAGGGATTAAAACTAATGGTACATATTTCAGTAGCATATTAAAACTAGCGGTACATATTTTATTAGCCTATTATATCACAATTGCTCAACATAGAAGCAACACAATTTAATATAAAAACAGATACAACTGAAACTATATATTATTTGCTGATTGAAATTCTTTTATGTCAATATTTTTTTGGTCAATCAAATTTTTTTGTTTATTCACCAATGTTTAAAGTCTGTTATTTTCACCAGCATATTATATTCTTTTTGAACTTTTGCTATTGTTTTCCCACCATAGAGAACTATATATAACCATTGCGTACATGTTTGATTGTGGTTCATGCACAACAATAAATCTAACTTTTGATTGAAAAATATTTGACCCAATATTTATGAAAAGAGGAAACTCTCACTGAGAAATTAGCCAAAATATTAAAATTATCAAAACCATATCATGTCTAGACTATATATAGAGGTATAAGGGCATTATTATAACACATACCTAGATTAATATAACATATGCAGAAATAGTAAGAATTGTTTAAAAATATAAACGAAACATACACCTGATCGATAACATGCGCATTAGTACTACACATACCTAGATTAATATAACATATGCATAAATAATTTTTTTTTAGTTATTATCATTAATGTTTATTTTTATCTTATTAAAAATCTATGTTGTTATAAGGGTATTATTAGAAAATGAGATTTCATTCTTACTTGTGAACTAGTGATACCAAATATGGGAATGAGAATTAGATTTTCATTCTAGCTTCATTCTACAAACGCACTCAAACAAGAGAATGAGAATGACCATTCCATTCTCACATACATTCCATTCCATTCCTTCTTTCATTCCATTCTCACTTGACTTCATTCCCACGTACCAAACGAGGCGCTAGTACCATGTCAAAGACGTCACAGTTATGTGAGATAAAGACGAAAATACCCCTATAACAAATCACGATGGGCATCCTAGGCAAAACAGAATGCACGCTTGCTATCAACTGAACCGGCCCAGCAAGAACTCATTTCTCTCTCTTTCTTTCTCCCTATTCGTCGAATTTGGAGCGGCGTCTATTTGGTTCCTATTCTTAAGGTAAGAATCAATCAATCATCGATTATTTGATAATTTTCTCTATATTTATGTTGTTAGGTTCAAATTTCATTCTCAAACATCTTGTTTGAAGCATTTTGAGGGGTTTTAGGGCTAATTTTTTGTTTTATTAATTAGATTTTCCTTTTCGTTTCTTATCATATGACGGTCCATCTCCAATATGTTGCTTGATTAAACAATTGATCATAGATTCATATGGAATACTTAGGATGATTAAAGTTGATCAATAAATGTTTAAAAAACTATGGTTAAAGGAGTAAAAGATGCAAAATGGGAAAATGGAAATCAAGGAGGCTTTAGGAGCTGAAGATATTGTTATTTTGTTTTGGAGGAGGTTTATCGAATGCCTACCAAGTGTTTGAGAAAATTGCAAATACTAACTGCCTATGGAATGGAGATGGGCACGTGTGATATACTGGTTGTAATGAGCTCAATGGTTCAAAATTATGAGCCATTAACTGAATATGTGAATAGTTTTGTAATCTAAGTGAAGGAGTCATAGTTTTGGAAGTAACTCAATGTATTTCTTTGCCCATGAGAGCTGTCTGATAAGCTGTTTACTTGCTAACCTTGACGAAGCTTTTTGTAGGAAGGAAGCTGGATATGTAGTTTTTATGACATCGACAAAAAGTTCAATATAGGATTTCTAAGCTAAGGACATTGATGAAGGAAGTAGATGAGAAAAATTTGAGAAGTTATGGAGAGTTATAGAGAGTTATAGAGAGTTTTTTTAACGGTTTGCATAACCGATGTTTGTGAAATGAATGCTTAAGCAATTAGGGCAAAATATCCGACAGCTAATATAGGCAAAATGAAAATATTGAGATAGAGTATAAGCATGCAATTAAAATTGGAATAAGAAATAAATATATGCATAAAAAGTATGGAGGTAGCTTCAAGTGAAAATAAGTTTGGAAAGAATCACTTGAGATAGTTGGGCAACATGCGTGATAGATATCGATTAGGATGAATAATAGGAACACACTTTCTTTTTAAGCAGCGGACTAGTGACATACCAAGCTAATTTAGATGTAGGAAATAAAAAATCATGTTGACTAGTTACTGCAACAGTTTTTTGTTGACAGTGTCCCTGATAGAGCTGAATGGAGAAAATAGATTCATCTAGTCGACCCCAATGCAGTAACTGCAAGGTGGTTAGGATGAAGGACACCTTGCAATACCCATGAAATCTCCTCATGTTGCTTCTGTTGATGTAGCCTCCTCTTGTCATTTGT
>NC_033794.1:15534278-15536778 GCF_001876935.1 Asparagus officinalis | reverse complement strand
TAATATTTTAAAAATTTTATTTCTTAACCGGATATTTTTAATCAATTCTTATTGCTTTTGTTTATGAGTATCAACTTAGACTGTCTTTAGATGCTAAAAAAGAATAGTAAACCCTAAATTGGAAATTAAATTTATATCTTAATGAAATAATATCTAACAATTATACTTTTTTTTTACCAAGTTTTAAAATTTCAGACCTTTTGTGGTTTGGAACTTTAAGGGTGTGATTTGTAATTTTTAAAACTTTGGGAGCATTTATTTTTTTTTAAAGTTTGGTAGTTGTAACTTCTATGTTTCATGTGTCAGTAGTAATTTTTAAATGTCACGATATTTCTTACAACTCTGAAAATTTTAAAGCTATTTTTTGCAATTGTTAAAACTATAGATTAATTTTTAAAAATTTAAATTTTAGCAGTCTACCAATAGTTTTCAGATTTGATGTGTATTGGTTATAAATTTTAAAAGTTTAGAGTTTTTTTATAATTTTTATATTTTGAAAGAGTTTTTTCTATAACTTTTGTAACTTTGAGGTTAATTTCGTTAAATTTTAAATTTTTAGGTGCATGAGTGTAATCTTTTGAATTCATCTTTTGTTGTTTGTAAATTTTAATTTTTTATAGTTTTAAAGTTGTTTTTTATAATTTAAAATTTTGAGGGGATTTTTATAATTTTTGAGACATTGAGGGTGTTAATTGAAAATTTTAAATTTTTTGGAGGCTGCTGCTAATTTCTTAATTTCATTTTTTGTTATAAGTTTTGAAATGTTAAAAAATTTTAGGAGCATTATGATAATCCTTTGAATTCATCTATGTTGTTTGTAAGTCTTGAAATTTTAGAATTTTAGGTGCTTGTTTGTAATTTAAACTTTTGAGGGTGTTTCTATAATTTTTGAGATAATGAGATGTTATCCACAAATTTTAAATTCTTCACTGTTAATTTCTTGATTTCATGTTTGTTGTTTTAAGTTTTTAGACGTTGGGATAGTTTTTATAATTTTAAACTTTTTAGGGTATTTTGTGCAATTTTAAAAATTTTTAGGTTTTTTTGCAATACTTTATGTATTATAGTACGTTTTTTGCAATACTTTATGTACTATAGTATATTAGCTACGTATAATTTTTTTATCTTTACAAACTAATACCATAAAAAAATATTTTATATATTTTATTAATATTATTTTTTAAATTGTTAAGACATAGATAGTTCACGTAGGATTAGGATAGGATATAATTATGATTAGGATAGATTAAGATATAAATAAAATATTTAAAATAGTGAAGGGTAATATTGACCATAGAAAGATTTTTCCGAACTCGTACTTTTAAAGGGAGTATTTATTTATATATATATATATATATTTTATATTATATATCATATATATATATATATATAATATATATAATATATATATATATATAATATATATATATATATATATATATTAATATATATACGTATGTTTGATATGTTATGTAGTGTATGTATATGTGTGTGTGCTCAATGGAGAGAGCTGCGCAGCTCACGGCCCCGTGAGCTGACAGCTCTATGACATTGTGAAGCCCCCTACTAGGGGGTCCACATCTAGTCAGGGGGCCACATGTCATAGAGTGTCATGCCACGAAGGGCGTGTTGAGTCTGGCCAGCTCTTCCCAGCAACCTAATATATATTATATATTATATTATAACTTATATATAATATACTATATATATATTATATATACTATATATACTATTATTATATATATATTATTATGTATGTTATGTATGCTGTGTGTGTGTGTGTGTTTGTATATATATATTATATTATATATATATATATATATTATATATATATATATATATATGTTGTCTGTGTGTGTGTTTGTTTGTGTGTGTGCCTGTATTGCTATGTATATATCCATTTTTACAATTATTAAATTCAAACTGATATAAAAAGAGCCTCCCATTTTCTAAATAGAAATTAGGTGCATCACATTGGATTCTTCACATTTGTTGTTCCTATTTTTTCGTCGACTCCCTTTCCTTTGTCTCTTTTGTGTTTTTCTCGAAAAAACGAACCCATGCTAGTCAAGCATCATCGACGATGCCGCTTGTAGCCAGAGAAGTCAGGTTGGTAATTGCCCACATTGTCTATGGATCCACTTTGCCGACAATGATGTCTTTAGGGATCTCTTTGAAAACCCATTGCTACTATTGAAATAGCAACTAAGTTGAGCTTCAATGTTAATAACATTGATATATTGCCCAAAGTTGCAATCTCAAACTTGAACACAAGCTCATCTTTGGTTAGCAGAAAGCAATATTTAATGATAACCTGAAGGTTAAGTTGCATGGAAACAGGTATAGTAACCAGTACGGTTGCGAGTATGAGTATGGGACACGACAAATTTATAAAATGTAGGGTATGGGGACACTGCTATATATATATATATATATATATATATATATGACCGAGATACCTTACTCTTTTGAGTACATGAGACTTGTATGCTGATGTTTA
>NC_033794.1:15523357-15534268 GCF_001876935.1 Asparagus officinalis | reverse complement strand
GGGAAAGATTTGTTATTAAATTAATGAATGTAAGCAATGGGTCAAACATATAGACATAAAATAAAGTCACTGGACCTTATGAGACGTCAAACCGAATAAGTCGAAATCTTTTAGACATTTGGATATAAGAACTAATAATCACACTAATAACCTCATTGAATGAATGAGATACTTGGATTGAATATTAAATCTTTTGTCCTATAACAAAATAATATGAGCAGCATTCGAGATAGAATGCAATAGATTTTGTTCAACAAGCGCAATATGTTTTCAAGAAAATACAGGTCAAGTACGGACCACCTTACATTCAACATAGACAATTGTCTAACATCAGTTAATCACTATGAAGTCAAGCTCTTCTCATGTATGAATAGCTTCCACCATGTCTTCTTAAGAGAAAGGATTGAGTCTTGAAAGGAGACCTCAACCGAGTAATACATTTTTGAAAAAAATTGGGTGATTACAATCCACTTACATATAATCATCAAAATCCCCAACCAAAGAACAAAATGAAGAGTATCTCTCATTACATCACACCAAAAAAATATAAAACCCCCTAGCTGTATACATCAAAAATCAAAACAACTCCTAACATACATCCAAAAAATGGAACATTAGCAACATTTATCAACAAAGTATAGAGCTTAAAAAACATCTTCATTCACCAAAGACCTGAACTCAACTACATAGCATCAAGTTGTTGGTGTCCTAGCAGCTCCCCACGTCTCTTATTGTTTCGCCATGGTTTTATGGTCGGAAAGGCTAAAACAATAAGGACATATCAAGACATATAAATTTCTGAACACAGTTAAATGAACATGAAACAGAGATGCATAGGGAATTAGAGCAGATCACCTAAGTATTGATCGAATCATTGATATTGAACAAAGCAATATAGAAATCAATCTCTCCTATAAGGAACATTCTTTTTAAACAAATACCAATTACATGTATAATATTTCTTACATTATAAAGTCTACCAACATTTCTTACATTAACATCTATAATATCTGTTACGCTATAGAGTCTATCAATAGAATAATTAAGCTAATAGATGCAAATGCGTTTTGGCTAACTATCATTCTCTAAGTTATCATATGAATTGTAGCCTGTAAGCTTAATAATTTCCTTTAGCAATTGCATTATCAATTTTTATATGTATCATGAAATTAATACTTTCCTCATAGTAATTCCAATTGGCATTTGAGCTCATATTTGCTTACATGAATTAAGATATTGCAAGATATTTGACAATGTCCATTTAGTAAAAGTTTACTCTCTGATAGGAATTTAGAAATTTCAGAATCTTTAGTATAGAACAATTGAGTCAATTACAATTATTATTAAACGGCTAAAAAAGAAAAGGGAAAAAAACAAATAAAGCTCTCTAAACAAAATATATTAAACTACTATATCTACTTATCGTTCTAACAGATGAGCGAAAGGGATATAGCCTATGATGATTTGTTGAAGATAAAAAAGGTTAAATTTATTATTTTTTTTAAGTTGAGCCAAAGGTATTAATTAGTTTTTACATCTTAAATTTTTTTCCTAAAATTTTTGAAATTAGCTATAAGGTATCCAATTAAAAATGCTAGTCCAAAAATATGATTTAGTAAAGGATTTTTATCGACAAAATATTTAATTTGCCTTTGTCAGGTTGAATAGAGCGTGGACCCCTAAGTTTTGCTCGCAAGAAAAAAAGCATTCACATCATTAAAAACAATCTTATAGGATATAATTATTGTTCTTGAGCCTTGATAGAAGGAAACTAAAATAAAGCAAAGGGTTATTTGCACTTTAGTATCACAAAGTTTATACCAATTGAACCTCAATACCCCAAACTTACTACATATGTGAGCTCACACTTTAGTATCACAAAGTTTATACCAATTGAACCTCAATACCCCAAACTTACTACATATGTGAGCTCAATTTCTTTCACATCTGCCAACTACTACTGGCCTACTATTATGTGAGTGTAAAATACTTTTTTAAAAGGAAAAACATTATTGGAAAACAGGAAGTTGAGCTAAACAAGTCGGATCCATCTGAATGGTGGTGTATCCTTTACTGATTGGTAGCATTGGCTGCAATGTAAATTGATACTTAACGTTGATTAACTCTACTTGAATGGACAATCATGCATCTCTACCATCTGAAAGCATTTTCTCTGCACCTCCATCGCCAAAACCATTATAATAATCTAGATCTTGATTTTGTTACCTATCTCAAATACTTCCTGCAATTCATTTTGGGTTCAACTGACCTCTCCGAGGTGAAGTACCATATAGTTTTTTGCTATCATCCAAGGCAGAAATATCCCCCTGAAATAATCTTCCATTATGCCACATAAGGTCCTTTAGTCACAGATGTAACACTAAAAAGTACCTTCCCAAGCTATGGATGTTGTCACTTTATTTCTCACTTAGATCTATCATCACATTTAAGATTGAATATTAGTCCTCAGATGCATAGATTGTCTATTATGAATAGTAGAAGCATATCTAATAATAGGTTACGATGAGACCCTAGTTGTTTTTGGTTAAAATTACTGATTACAAACTAATAGGTAAATGAAAAAGACACCAGAAGCAGAAGGAACAACAAAATAAATGAAATTAGAAAATTTCGGTTTTGGTTTGCACAATTTGAAAACCAGAATACTGTGAGGATATCAAGATAGTCTAACCAATCTTTAGTGTTGTGTTCAAGTTGTTCCTCGCATTGCTAAGAAGTTTTATCCTGTCGTGATTTTTTCTATCAGCGTTTGACACTCTTGCCACAATCTGACATGTCACATACCGGCGATTTAAAATGTATAGCAATATTAAAAAAGAAGTTCACATAAGATATGGAAGGAAATCCGCAATTAGTACACATAAAATATATCAAACAATGCCTAGACCCGTTCACATAAGATATGGAAGGAAATCCGCAATTAGTACACATAAAATATATCAAACAATGCCTAGACCCGAACCAAGGCTATACCTTTCAATGGGCACAAAGTTTTCCCGGATCTGGTTTACTGTCTTCTGAGATGAAGTGAGAGCAACTATAGCAGCATGTGCTTGCTCAACCTACGAAAAATGTTAAAAAATTGTCAACAACAAATTTAAACAGATTGGAAAACGTGTGCAATCCTCACAAAGGGAAAAGGAGAACGACCAAAAGAGGAGAATATAAACAGTTTGTAAAGCTGAAATCATATTTAGCATTATGGTTATTCAACAGTAGCAGATTTCAGCAATGGTTGGGGGAAAATTAGCATTTTATTGCAGAAAATAGACATTCTTACATGCTCAGAAACCATTGTGCTCAATTGTGCATCATTCGCCTGAAAAGCACAGGAAAATATGAGTACATGTTATATCTTACAAGTCAAAGCATTTTTTATTCCTCTCATGCATTACGACCTAAAGTCTACAATTCTAAGCAAACAAATGTTTCCTTGGGACCTTGTATAACAGGTGCAGTGCAATTTCACTGAATGCTCGAAGTATCCCCATAGAAATCTCACTGAAAAACTAAATTTTGGGATGAAAAGGTCAGTTGTAACTGAATCTGTGCATATCCAAATCTATTTCAAAGTAATTTTCACCATGTCCAAATGTGCAGATAATTTAGATAAATAACATAAAGGTGTTTGCTCAATAATAAAAAAGGATGCATTGCGCTCTTCTGACTTCTTCAAGTCCACATGAAACTTTATCAGATGATGAAGTATGTATGGAAAAAAACAAATAATAAGCAAAAGGCTTTAATGTATGATGTTTTTTCTTTTTCTTTTTTAACTTGGAGGTTCCTCCTCATAAAACAAGACTTTTCCCTTTTCCTTTTTTTTTCTTTTTGCATCTATACATGTGAGAGAAGAAACCAGTAACATAATCGTTGCAATAAGGACATATAAAATCCTAGGCAGTAATTATATCTTAAGTCAAACTCCATGAGAGTCTCAAATCACAGTCATACCTCCCTACTAAAGCAAGTAGACTCATATGTTACGCAATAGTAGATTCATGGTGTCAGTAGCCATTGACACCAAGAAAAAACGTGAAGTAGCCAAGGGAGCTTCAATATTACATATCACCACAGCTCTAGAAGCAGTTATGAAAAATACCCCTATGACCAAGAAAAATTAGTTATGTTACAAAATAATGCAGAGAACTGTAACAAACAAAACACTCTAGACACCTCCATTTACCATGGTAACATCGAATAACACTACACTCGAAAGTATAATAATTGGTTACATTATGAATTGGTTTGTTTGAATACTAAAATTCTAACACACATAAGTTTGTAGCCAAGAGGTGATGTGCACACACATAATAAGGCCCTAAAAAGGATCGCTTTTGAAAAACATTCTAGCATTATTTCATAGGAGAAAGCGACGACTGATTCGAGTTGGCTGCAAGCAAACTAAAATAAAACGCTAACTAATATGCAAGTAGAGTTGGGCAAAGTGATTCTTTGAAGACCGAATCATAAACAAGCACAGAGACTTCCATAAAAGACACGAGTAAATTCAAGAAGAACACCAAATATTTCAAGTGCCTCCCTAAGAACATATTTGTTGAGCACCTGAAAGAAAAAAAGTTTCTCCTGATCTCCAATAAGTGACCTTGCGTTTTCAAGGTCACAAGAAAACCTATTTTTCTTTTTTTTAAAGGCCAACAAAAGGTGGATGTACAAGGATAATCATAGTATCAAGGTTCAAGAGTCATCGAGCCTAAGTTTATCTATAATGTAATGTATATAGGACACTTCTCTAACAGAAGCTATAATGTAATATAATACACTTCTCTAAGCAAGAGCTTGTGACTCTGGTTGCCCCTGACTGCTCCAGAAGCTATATTAATTGACTCGTATCAATTAATATAATTAATTGTTTTACAAACTATTTCATTATTTAAACTCGTTTAGTTCTGATATCAACTTCTCATAACTAATGAATCTCTTTAATTAGTAGTGAGCAGTCTATTAATCATTTGTAAAATCCCTTCCATTGTATCTTTGTCATATGGAACCTCAAAGATTAGTTACTTTCTGTGATTTTAACAAAAGAGGACTATAGGGCATTTCTTTTTAATCATTTTTTGGAGATTCAAGATTCCTTTGCAGCTGAAAATTTATAGCATCTTTTGTGGTTCGAAGGACTCCAGACATCTCCTATTCAAGACAACTTACCTAAATTGCCCTTCACCGTGTCTTTAATGACAAGTTTTATTGGCTTCAGATCAAGTATTTCACTTAGCTTTGACACAATTAGAACATAGAACATTCTAATCTAACCTCAGTCAAAAGCAAACAAGATTTAAACAGTGACCTTAAACAAATCATATCATGCACTAAGCAATTATAAAATTAGCATATCAAAGATCTTGAAAAGGGGACGATCGCAAGATCACAGCTTGGCATGTCCTTTTTCTGAGACATGAAACATTTCTTTGTCAAGTGTTCTTTTAACTCTATAACCAACATAGCAGCAGTAGACCCAATACATTTCTATAGATTGACAATGCTGCATAATTTTGTTTCATACTTCTAACAAATGAATTGCTATTGCATTTCGTTTTGCATAATGTATACAACAATATATACATTAAAATGCATAATCATCTAGACACATGAAAATCCCCAAATTCCTACCATTCAGAATGTGGAGAAGAACCAAAACGGAATGGTTCCACCTACACAAAACTCGACAACAATATACCATTTTGAGCAACTACAAGCATACAAAAGATCCAGCTCACATTCACAAGGAATAAATAAAAAATGCATATCTCAAAGTTTTCTGTACTCCACTCCTCCAAAAACTCCAAAATTGGATGCGCAACTGATCCTACTGTTATGTATACCATCAGAGCAAGGTTCTTCACCAATCCACAAGCCTGACAAACATACAACATTCAAATGTTAGCATAAAAAATGGGGATGCTGAAATACTTGTATAGCTTCAGTTTACCAGTAAAGAGAAACATCTCCGCTAGTGTTAGCTAAAAAGAATATTGATATCTATGCAGTGATTTTAAATTTAAAGTTATAGGGGGGAAAACAGAAGGAACTTCTAAAATATTTAACTTGACAATAAAAGTTTCAATCTACTTTGAAGTCATGGATTCTTCAGCTTGTATTTCTACCATACAGATCCAAACTTCCACTTTTACAAGCCAGCTTAGTTTCATATGTCAAACCTCACTTTAAGTTCAGCATGCAGAAAACTTCACAACCTTCCGCTGTCTACTGAGATATCTACTTTCCTACACCCAGAAACCCTAAACCCCTAAATTGTTGTACCAAAACCAAAATCACTTCAATTTCAATAAATTAACATGTGAAATTCCATCTTTTAAAGTAAATTCAATACTCACTTGCATCCATTAGCAGTAGAACAAACAAATTCATCCTCACTGGGATGGACCGCAAACCCTAGCGGGTCCCCGCTAATTGCAAACCTAGCCTGCACCAATAAAAAAAATCTAGTGATCAAAGAGCTCAAATACTAAACCCTAACAAATAATCAAGCGATAGAAGAGAAAAAAAAACATGGGATCATCGGAGATTGAGGAGTTCTTGGCATCGAAAGAGAAGATATGGATAACTTGCAAATTCAAGCAATAATCAGCAATATCAGGCTAAAAATCTTCTTTTTTTACCAAATTCAACATATGAAAACCGTAAAAAGCGAGTTTTTGAAGGTAGAAATAGCTTACAGGCAGACAAAGCACTGGAAATATGAAGGATGGAACTCGTCGCCGGCTAGGGTTTGTTCGTGATCGTAATCGATGCCCAAAATTTGAAAAGTGAGGAGATGATGGCAGAGGGGGTGCGGTGATGATGAGGATTTAAGAAAGTGAGATGGCGTTGCTGGAGGAGAAGCGTAACTCTGTGAAACGACGGAGGGGGAAGCGTAACTGAAGGTGGCTGCTAGAGGGAATTCTTAACCAACAGAAGGGGAAATGAAAGGAACGAAGGCTTTTAGGCTGCCGATTTATTAACTCTGTGAAACGATAAAAATGTATAAATTTGTTATATTTACAATAGTTGAAGGTTATTTTGGGGAAGGGAAAGTTTTTCAAGAACTCCCTCTTTTAAAATAATTTACAAGAGACGATGATTCCTTTTCAATTCATGTGTTTTAGAATTAAAATTCCTATCACAATTTTAAGTTTCTTTTATATGTTGATTATTTTAAGTGGGGAAGTGCTTGTTTCTAACTAGACACTCAAACAACCCTATAAAATCGTAGTTTTGAACTTGGGTATGGGCTGAAGCAAACCCGACCGTATCTAATGAGTTTGATATTTTGATGTGGTAGATGAATGGCAGGAATTGCTTCCCAAATGATGCTCGTCATATTATAGACTGCCATTGGAAATTTTAAGGGAAATTCTAGAAAATGAAATCGGGCATTTGATATTTTGATGCATGGTAAAGAAGATGTGTTAGGTGACCTAAGCCGTCGCTGGCGCGAAGGTGGAGTATCTTCTTCTTTGTTGGGTTAGAGACTTTGCAAGAAACCAGCGAAGAAATGAAAGCAACGTCCCAACCGTAAGAGAAGGGAACACTATCTGGGTTTTTCTTTTAAAAACGAATAGGAATCCGAGTTAAATAGGTTAAATTTGTAATTGTATTGGTTTTTTCTTCTGATGTTTTTCAAAATAACTGAAAAGAGGGTTAAATGGGTAGTTTAGCATCTGAAATCGTTAAAAATCTAATAGAAGTTATGGTGGGGGGTAAATTTGAGCGGATAAAGCAATTTGAGGGGTGAATTTAGAATTATAATGATTTGAAGTGCAAATGAAAAAAATGCCTATAATTTGAAAGGGTATATATCTGAAATCGTTAAAAATCTAATAGAAGTTATAGTTGTTTTGCAGTCTTAACTCACCCTTGAACGTATCATTTTAATTTTAAGTAGTTTTTCTTTCTACCTTATCCATTGATTTGTTATGCTTTTACTGTGGATTCTGAAAACCTCTGATATTTCTCCTGCCATGTTGACTCAGCAAGTTTTGTAGCTACAATGCCCCATGGCCTGTTCTACTGCTTTATCTTGCAAACTAAGGTGTTCTTATTCTCTGCACAGTAAAGAGATAACAAAGGAAAAAGATGATCTAGAATGGGACATCATTCAGACCACAAAAGCCCTCACAAGAGAAGGGCCGGTTGAAGGCTATAAGCCTAAGAAAATCAACCTAGAGGAGGAGCTGAAGGTAAATCATATTATCATGGTCTTTGCTGTTTATTTAACTGTTCAACAAGAAGAAAATTTTTCAGTCCTTTACTTTATTCTGATGATTATTTCCATTTGTGCAGGCTTTGCAGAAACAGATTGATATTAACAAGTACGAGTACAAGAAAATTCCCAAGCTTAATGAGCGGAAATAAAATCATGTCCTTCTGCATATTATTGTATCCATTGTCGAGGATTTTGGTATCTCGTTAACACATAATTAAGTGATAATGGAGATTTTGAGCTGAGTGTAGTAAGAGTTGGTAGTAACTCAACAAATGTATATATGAAGCTTGGCATTGCGGAAGACCTATAAGATGAACTCTCTGTAATCGTGTAATTAGTATGCTTATAGTGTTGTCATAAAGTATAGCCACCGTCGGCTATTTCTAAAAGAAAGATTATCTGGAATTGCACATTATTTATTTTCAATTGCCTGTGGATCAAGAGTCGAGCTAATTTCCTCTTAGCTAAATCAGATTTGTCATGGTGAATTTTTTGCTTTAGGGGTTGTTTGGTTTCATGTAATTATAATTTTGATCCAGGTATCGATTTTAAATTATTGCACTCGCAATTGTAGTACAAACATGTGTTTTTTTCCACCAAACCTCACAATATTTGCATAAACTGTCACGTGCTTTAAGAGTTACATGTTTCAATTTTATCCTTATGTAATTTAAATATCTATTTTTTTTTCTCTTCCCTATTTTCAAGGTAGTTTAGACTATTTATTTGAATTGTTAGTAACATAATTAGCAAGATTTCTTATAGTTTTGAAGTTACTTTTGGTGCGCCTTTTGAAGTCCCTGTTATTTTTCTTCAATAAAAGAGGTTATACTATTTGTGTACAAAACACTCTTAAGCTTCAAGATACG
This sequence comes from Asparagus officinalis, assembly GCF_001876935.1. Taxonomy (NCBI): domain Eukaryota; kingdom Viridiplantae; phylum Streptophyta; class Magnoliopsida; order Asparagales; family Asparagaceae; genus Asparagus; species Asparagus officinalis. Next base: position 15,525,148 of record NC_033794.1, on the reverse strand, counting down.
TTTTTAATTAGGGAAAATCTTCTTTTAACCCAAAGTTTTACTCCAACTTATTTTTAAACCCACCTTCTTTCATTATGATCCATACACCCAAAATACAACACCCACTTATTTATAAACCCAAAGTATCACTTATTTATAAACCCAAAGTATCAAATACACCATATTTCTGGTGCTCCTCCCACTCAAAAAAACCCTAAAACACTCAAAAACACTCGACTACTGACGCATCGTGTTTATTGGCCGATTATCCACCGCGTCGGGCCGTCCTCGTTGAATTTCGAAGCTTCAGGCAAAGTATAGCACTTTACGGGAAAGTATAGCACCTTATGGCCAAAGTATAGCACCTTATGGCAAAGTATAGCACATTATGGGCAAAGTATAGCACCTTAAGGTCAAAGTATAGCACCTTATGCTCTCTAAAAATTCTGCACATCAAGTTGTCGAGAACCATTTTAGTTTTTTTCCCCGCAACGAAAACATTCGACGATCGACGCATCGTATTTATTGGCCAATCATCTACCGCGTCGGGCGGTCCTCGCTGAATTTCGAAGCTTCGGCCAAAGTATAGCACTTTACGGGAAAGTATAGCACTTTATGGCCAAAGTATAGCACCTTATGACAAAGTATAGCACCTTATGGGAAAAGTATAGCACCTTATGCCCAAAGTATAGCACCTTATGCTCTCTGAAAATTCTGCAGCTTTGAAATTTAGCGAGGACCGCCTGAGAGATAAGGTGCTATACTTTGGGTATAAGGTGCTATACTTTGCCTATAAGGTGCTATATTTTGCCATAAGGTGCTATATTTTGCCATAATGTGCTATACTTTGGTCATAAGGTGCTATATTTCCCCATAAAGTGCTATACTTTGCCTGAAGTTTCGAAATTCAGCGAGGACCGCCCGACGCGGTAGATGATTGGCCAATAAATACGATGCGTCGATCGTCGAATGTTTTCGTTGCGGGGAAAAAAACTAAAATGGTTCTCGACAACTTGATGTGCAGAATTTTTAGAGAGCATAAGGTGCTATACTTTGACCTTAAGGTGCTATACTTTGCCCATAATGTGCTATACTTTGCCATAAGGTGCTATACTTTGGCCATAAGGTGCTATACTTTCCCGTAAAGTGCTATACTTTGCCTGAAGCTTCGAAATTCAACGAGGACAGCCCGACGCGGTGGATAATCGGTCAATAAACACGATGCGTCAGTAGTCGAGTGTTTTTGAGTGTTTTAGGGTTTTTTTGAGTGGGAGGAGCACCAGAAATATGATGTATTTGATACTTTGGGTTTATAAATAAGTGATACTTTGGGTTTATAAATAAGTGGGTGTTGTATTTTGGGTGTATGGATCATAATGAAAGAAGATGGGTTTAAAAATAAGTTGAAGTAAAACTTTGGGTTAAAAAAAGATTTTCCCTTTTAATTAACAAAGTTTGTTAATTGAAAATGTTGGTGGTGACGCGACAGACCAGAGTCCACCCAAATCCATTCAGCTCCCAAACGCGCGAGTCCAAATCGCCACGCGTCGCATCAAACGTAACCCCAGCAAAAGTCTTGCCACGTCAGCAAAAGCACAAAAACATCGTGACCCAAAACTGTAATTTCCTCCGACTCCAAAAGCACTAGCCCATCGATCCTCCCTATAATACGCCCGGGCCGTACGTCGCCTTGTCTCGCCCTCCGTTAACGAACCGAGAAAACCCCCCAACAAAAAAAATAGGGTTAGGGTTTCGGGTTTTGGCGATGCTCGATTCGAACGGGTCGCCGGCCTCCGGCCAGATCGACGGAAT
>NC_033794.1:15483755-15523346 GCF_001876935.1 Asparagus officinalis | reverse complement strand
CGCTGTCGAGTCAGTTGACGCTGTCGTTTCAGGGGGAGGTTTACGTGTTCGATTCGGTTCAGCCTGAAAGGGTTAGCCAAAATCTCTCCCTTTTCTCCCCCTTTTTTTTTTTTTCTTTTTTGTTGTTTTAAGATGTTTATTGTTTAATGTCATTGCATCAATGTGAGTGGGCAATTTTGAAATTTTCGGCATTTGATTATATTGGATTTCTTGGTGACTGCTGTTTGTATGCTTGACAATGCATGCAGATTATTTGATGTAATGGATTGATCACAAGGGGCTGATCATATCATTTTCACTTTCACACGTATTTGATTTGTGTCCTATTTATGTGCTTAGTTAAGCGTTAAGGGGTCCTTCTAGGTTTATTAGGGATTTAGTTCTCTCTCCCTTAAACTACTTGCTTTTAGGGATGACTTCCCCAATGACCCTTTCGAATGGTATTAGAGCCAATGCCATTCTTTCTTGTTGCAATCGAGCGGTGTACATGGTGATGCCGATATTGCATTGTCATTCTGACTAGTTCAGTGCAAAACTAAAGAAGTGACATGGGTATTGCAGTGTTGGACCGAGACTAGATTAGACTGCATAACCAGACCACATTGGCGGACCGCGAGAAGCCTGGCAGTATGTTTATTGTCCAGTTAGCCATACATTGGCTAAATGCGGAACCAGTTGTGGGTTTATAAGAGACGTCGGCTCCCTCCCCCCTCTTAACAATTAGCTTTTGGGTGTGAGTCTCCTAGGTCTCTTGCATCATGATATCAAGACAGTGAGGCTATCCTATCTGTTTTTTGGTTAATCTACGAATGAGCTATCTTATATTATCTTAAAAGGCCGGTGGTGGTATTGTAGTGTCATTATTTAGTGGACAGCCAGCCCGCATGAGCGTTGGGACTGCAGAAGCATGGCTGTATATTAGGGTCTATTTAGTGCTACATTAACTACATACAGAATCAACTGTGGGTTTATAAGAGATTTGGGTTTCCTCCTGCTAACAACTAGCTTTTGGAGGGTGAATTCTCCTAGGTCTCTTACGTGATGAAACCTACAAAATGAGAGCAATCACATCATTTGTTTTCATGTTTCTAAGTATTGGTGTTTGGGCCATTTGGGCCATCTCTAGTGTAGTTTTGTGTTTGTTGCAACATGAGTAAACGTCTTTGAGAATTATATCATAACTTCGTCTAGATGTTGATGACTAATGACGGCATCGATTATGATTGGTAACTGAACTACATAGAGGAGAGGTGTGAAGACAGAAGAGAGCTAGAAGTCTGGAAGTGATGAAAAACAAGCATTAAGGTTAAATTTTGATCAATGCATGTTTCAAATTGTTCCATAATTCTTGGTCTTAGGCCGATCAGAGGGCTACCTTGTTGTTTCTGTGCTTCTAAGTTCTAACCTATTTATCATGTATCCTTATTTTGCTACAGTATTGTACTACACTTAAATAAGGCAATCAGAGCACCAGTGATCTAGCCTTACTCTTCCTTTTAGTTCATGAATCTTGTTAGTTCACTGTTCAAAATTGGTGCTCTTCTTGAATTCCATAATTCCTTTGTTGGTCAGATAAACTTACACTTAAATCAGGTTTCATGAATCTTTTTAGTTTGTTTTTCTAAATCGGTACTCTTCTTTTATTCCTTTGTTCTTTAAACTATCTTATTCAACTTAATGGACCAATCTATCTGAAGCGTATATGTCGTATATTTGTATCACTAAGTTGTTTTAAAATGTAATTTTTCACATATTGTGGATTTTTAAGGCAATGGAGTTAGTCAAACCGGTAAGATATCTATCTAAAACAACTTGTCAAGTTTGTTGCCTTCTAACCAACAGAGATACATACACATGCTTTATCGTTACACCTGGTGATTAGATTTTCCTAGGATGTCGATGGATATTCAACATATCCCAATTTACTTCAAATCCACATCCTTTTATGTAAATATAAATAGTAATAATCAATCCCTACTGTTTAACATCCGCTTCACATATAATGAATATGCAAGGTTTAAATATTTAATAGCTACTATACATATTATAAAACCTTAAAAGCTAATTTATACTTTTTATATATTATATATATAATATATATATATTATATAATATATATATATATAATATATATATATATATATATATATATGAGAAAAATGGGTATGCTTGGTACCAAGCACAAATTTTGTGCTTGGTAGTGATGTGTCACATCCTCATCCACTCACTACCATTGAATGTGGTCCCCATATTTGAATGAGTGGAGGGGGATGTGACACATCACTACCAAGCACAACTTTTTGTGCTTGGTACCAAGCATACCCATATTGGCTCTCTCTCTCTCTCTCTATATATATATATATTATATATTATATATATATATAATATATATATATATATATAGAGAGAGAGAGAGAGAGAGAAATATGGGTATGCTTGGTCGCGTACCAAGCACAAAAAAGTATGCTTGGTAGTGAGGTGTCAATCCCCTCCACTCATTCAAATGTGGAACAAATTCACATGGGTAGTGAGTGGATGGGATATGTCACATCACTACCAATTACAAAATTTGTGCTTGGTACCAAACATACCATATTTTTCTCTATATATATATATATATATATATATATATATATATATATATATATATATATATATATTCTTCTTACTTTTAATTAGTAGTTATACACCCAGCGCTTTGAATTTGTATCATGAGTATTGATTTTATTTAGGTTAAAGACTTTCTTATATATATATATATATATATATATATATATATATATATATATATATATATATATATATATATATATATATATATATATATATAATACATAGGAAAAGATTATAATTATGTAAAGTTGACAGGTCCCAATGAGCTGAGCCCCGGGCGAGCACTCATTCATCTTTAAATTCATACATAGCTCGTTCAGCTTGCCACCTGGCAAAGATTTGTTTAGAAATAAGATTTTTAACATCTTTTTCAATTACACTTTTAGCAGAGCTACAGTCAATTCGTAGAAGAAATTCTTGATTAAGAATGTCATCTCTAAATTTAGATAAGCATTTAATGATAGAAAGCATTTCTTTCTTTATAGTGGAATAATTAAATTGGGCTTTATCCCATTTACCAGAGGTAAATCTAATTAATTGCTCTTTATTATTAGTTGGATTAATTTGTTTAAGGATACCTCCATAGCCTAAATTAGAGGCATCTGTTTCCACAATTTTAAACCATTCAGTGTTTGTTAAATGAGTACAAGGTAAACATTTAACATTTGTTTTTATTCTTTTAACAGCTTCAGTATGCTGATCTGACCATGGTTTAGCGTTCTTTTTTAATCTATTATATAAAATAGCTGTATCTTGAGCTAGATTTTTATAATAATCAGCAATATAATTAAGGGAGCCTAAAAATCTTTGTAGTTGCTTATTATCACTAATAATATCAGAAAATTTAGAGGCAAACTCTATACTTCGATCGATAGGAATTATTGTTCCTTTGTGGATATTATGACCTAAAAATCTCACTTGGGTAAGAAATAACTTCATTTTAGGAACAGATACTGCTAATCCATTTTTTATAGCTAAAGTCCTAAATATTTCTAAATGTTTGACATGTTGGTCAAAATTTTGAGAAAATATTAATATGTCATCTATATATGACAGAATGAAATCCGTATAAGGAATGAATACTTCATTCATGATATTTTGAAACTCAGAAGGGGTATTTTTTAATCCAAAGGGCATAACATTCCATTCATAATGTCCGAATGGAACAACAAAAGCTGTTTTATATCTATCTTTTTCTTCAATTTGGATTTGCCAATACCCTGACTTTAAGTCAAATTTAGAAAATATTTTTGCATTGTTAATGCGATTTAATAAGTCTCTTTTATTAGGAATAGGATATCTTATCCATTTTAAGACTGTATTTAAATGTTTATAATTAATAACAAGACGAGGTACTCCTCTTTCTTGTTCAACAGCATTATTAACATAAAATGCTGTACAACTCTAAGGAGAATATGATTTCCTTATTAATTTTTTCTCTATAAGAGAGCTTATTTCATTTTTACATAAATCTAGATATTCTTTATTCATCTGACAATGTCGAGATTTTGTAGGAATATCCTTTTCATTAAAATTATCAATATATGGTAAAGAAACAATATGTTTCTTTCTTTCCCAAAATGCATTTGGTAGATTACTACATATAGTAATCTTAAATTTATCTTCTATTTGAGTTATTAACCCTTTTTTCATTTTAATTTGTTCTTCTATTTGAACAAATAAAACTTCTTCTTTGAGAAAATTAATTTGGTTTTCTTTGAGAATAACTTTTCTAACTTCGTTTAATAAACGAGTTTGAGGATCAGAAATAAATTCAAATATTATTTCATTGTTTTTATAAGTAGCTTTAATACCTTTAGTATCTACCTGAACAATAGGCATAATATTATGTAAAAAGGGAGTTCCTAATATAATGTCTTGCGATAAGTTTTTAACAAGAACACAAGGAATAGGAATACAAGTTCCTTGAACACATATGTGAGCATTCGGTAATTTATATTTAACATTTAAATTGTTTCCATTAGCGCTACTCAGAGTCTGAGTAGTAATTTCAAAAAAATTTGAAGGTATGATTCCTTCATTGATACAATTTAAGTCTGCACCACTATCTACTAAAGCTATAAGATCTGGTATGACAACCTGTTCTGCTATAGCTAAGGTAATTTTTATATACCACTTTTGAGAGGTAACTTGTTTTAAGATTTGTAGAAATTCTGTAGTTTCATTCTCTTGTTCTTTATCAGAGTTATTTTATGATATTATCAGAGTTTTTTGATTTTCTTCATTATTTATTTTATTTAAAATATATTTATTTTCTTGTTTAAGATTTTCTTTTTTCAAATCTTGAATCTCTTTATTTAAATTTGATAAAGAAAGAGATTTTGATGTGGAAGCCTGACTCTTTTGTCTTTTTAGAACTTCTGACATAGAGTAAACATTTTCAATGTTTGGTTTGTTAATTTTTTCTTTAGTTTTTAAAAGAGATTCTATTAATTCTCTTTTTGTTTCAGAAGATATATCTTCAGATATAATTTTAGTAATTAGCTCTTGATTTGAGGATATCATATTAATAGATAAACCATTCATATTAACTATTGCTTTCCAATAGTCAGCGCTCTTGATTTGAGGATATCATATTAATAGATAAACCATTCATATTAACTATTGCTTTCCAATAGTCAGTATTTTTCTCACAATTTTGAGTATTACATGCACAAGGTGTGTCAGATTCTGACTCAAAGTAAGATGATTCATCTTCTTCAGATTCACTATTAATCATTATTTTATATAAAGTCTTTTTAATACCTTCATCTTCAATGGCATCTATCTTCTTTTTTGTATAACATTTACTAGCATAGTTCCCTATTTTCCCACATTTATAACAATGGATTTCTTTTTTATCTTTTTTAGATTTAAAAGGTTTTTTATGTTTATCTCTTTTTTCACTGTTTTCTTTTTTGAAAAAAAATTTCCTTTTCTTTTTAAAAGAAGAATGTTTATTTTTAAAATCCTTTATAGGTTCTTTATCAACTCTATAAGGTTGATCGAAAGCGAATTGTTCGCAGAATTCTCCTAATTCTTTTCTTTTTGTGAGTCTTTGAGACTTTAATTGATTTTTTAATTTTAAATCATTACATAGGGCTAACCCTTCTTTAATACACGCATTTGTTAAATACCCATAAGTTAAATTTTCATAAGGAAGATAACCTCCCTGTTCATCTCTTATTTTATTTCTAACTCTATCAGCAAATAGAGTAGGTAAACCATCAATAAATTTAGATTTCCAATGTTCGCTATTAGCATTATCAAGCATCATAACTCTGCTTAGGAAAGTATCTTTATACCATCTAAAATGGGTTAAAGATGGACATCTAAAATTCTGTAAAAGAGTCATTATTCTTTCTCCATTATCTTGATATAATCCAGTAAAATGGTGTGTAATTGCTAACATTAACGTATAAATAGCATCTTCTTGTAGGATACCATTTACAATTTTTGTTGCATTTAATACTTCATCTCTAGCATTAGAGGATAAATAATTATCCCACCATCCTTTAAGGACACCAGTAAAGCCACATGTAATATAAGAAGCAATGACTTTGTCGGTATTACCATTTTGTCTACATATAGTAGAATACATCATCATTCTATGCATAGTAGAATATATAAGAGAGTCAGAAGCTCCATCTATATTCCATTCATAGATGTTTCTTCCATTATAATCACTTTGAATATATGTATCATTTTCTTCAAATAAAACATCAGTAGGAGTAGGTCTTTTATAATAATATCTTTCAATTCTCTTTGAAGGATTTTTAATTTTGTTAATTGATGAAAATTGATTTTCTAGTGTTAATAACTCATTTTGGGTTAACTCATCTTCAGATATTTTTTCTTGAAAATCATCATTTTCAGAATCTTCGCTTTGAATAAAAGATGAAGTGGAAGCTACCATATTTAGCTTAGAGTTATTAAACTTCTTAGTTAATAATTCTATTATATCAGAAATTACTTCATCTCCTCTTTTAAAACCTGAAATGTCTATAGGAGGTTTTATCATAACCTTTGCCTCTCTACTATCAGTATTAATAATCTTATTCGTTTCTAAGATTTTTAATGAGGGTATCACTTCATTAAATTTATTTATTAATTTATCTAAGTTATCTTCGATTCTTGTTAATTGATTTCCTACTATTTGAAGATGTAGGTTTGTATAATTGTTTTGTTTTATTATCTTATTTAACTCTTTAAGAGTTATATTTGTTGATTCATTTTGTTTAACAAAAGCATTAGTTTCTAGATTACTAGAATGGATTCCAGATATTTTTAAAGCATCTGTTGGAGGATATATAGATCTTATATTCATGCCAGTGGCAGATTTCCATTGTTTATAATGTTCTTCTATTACTCTAACTTGATTTGTTTGATTTTGTATATAATACTTTAAAAACCATGGTATAAAATATTCTATTTTATTCTCTTTTTGCAAGTCTGTATAATACTTGTCTTTAAATTCTAGCTGTTCAATTTTTGAAAAGCTTTTAAAAAACCATTGTCTAATTTCTTTATGTTTTTCTTCATAAAATTCTTTATTAAGAAAGTTTTTTATATCTTTGTTTTCTTTAATATTCATTTTAACCGGGCATTCTAAAACTCATTTCAGAGCTGGTTGGAGAGTTTCTCTCCTTTTCTTTATTGTATAATCCATGAGGAATATTATTTTCTGAAATATTAATGCCTTTAACATCATTCGTTCTATAAGAACCTGATCTAGAAACAGAGACTGATTTTCTAGATGTGCTAGTAACATCAGATAATCTAATGGTTCGAGAAGGATTAAATATAATTTCTACTTCTCCATCAACCGTCTGGGTTATTTGATCAATTTCTTGGTTAATAATTGGTTGAGGTTGAACATCGTTAGGTATGACCCAACTGTCAGGGAAATTTATTTCATCCCATTTAATTTGTCTATTAACAGCAATATTAGATGATAAAACATTGGTTTCAACCAGTACTGTTTTTCCTGGTTTAGAATGAATCTTAGCTTTTGGAGCTAAAGATGTTAATGTTTTATAATGAATTCTGTAAATTATGGCTATAGTCTCAGATCCTGAGATAAAATTATAACCATGTGTTTTTATGTTTAAACTTACTGCCTCAAATATATTTGGGTCAGTTAAAGATAAACTTAAGTTTGGATAAACATTAAAATAAACTGGCCCATTACAAAGACTAGTTTCCATTATGCCTATTAATGATTGGGTCCAATTTAAACATCTTGCATCTCTTAGACAAGTTAATATTGATGCATTTAATCCTTGGAGAGTTAAGGGTCTGAAAGCGACTTGTATTAAGCCTATGTGGATATAATTGTATTTATTCATATAAGGTTCAATATCAATAGGACTAAGCAATTGTAAAGTTTGCTCATCACGATCTACAGTTGTAGTTCGTTCTAAGGTTTTAATGGTTATTAAAGATTTATAATCTAAAAAACCTATTTTATAAATATCTCTATTAGGGATAGCAGGAATTGTCCATTTATTTAAAGCCTCAATTTCAGAGGTATACTCTGTACTTTGAGCATTTTTAACTCTTTTGCCCTTATTAAGGGTTTTACTTAAAGCAGAAGACGAGGGAACTAGTTCTGACATAAAAGTCTTACAGATTTATTTATGTAAAACAAGCTTTAAGGATATAAATTTACTATTTTTCTTCCTTTTCTTCAACAATCAACTTAATTAAATGTCTACACGTCTGTCAACGATTTACACTACCCTTTCAACGCCATCTCGGCAACAACTGGGTTTTACACAACGCGACTTTGGTGACGTTCCATAGACCTAAGAACTAAGCTCATAACCGAAGAAAAGAAAGAACATATAATAAATTTACATTCTTAAAAACAAGTTAACACAAATAAATTGTAAGAAGTAAATTAGCCAAGCATGGCTCTGATACCAATTCTAAACATGCATCTTACATAAGACACTTTCTATCATTAAATGCTTATCTAAATTCAGAGATGGCATTCTTAATCAAGAGTTTCTTCTACGAATTGACTGTAGCTCTGCTAAGAGTGTTATTGAAAAAGATGTTAAAAATCTTGTTTCTAAACAAATCTTTGCCAGGTGGCAAGCTGAACTAGCTATGTATGAATTTAAAATCGAATATATCAAAAGTAGTAATAATTACTTACCTGATTTTCTTACTCGTGAATTTTTACAGGGTACAAATAAAGCGGAATAATCCCTCTTTAAGAGGGGGTAGAGGCAAGGGTTCACCCCAAAATCAAAATCAAAATATTCAGAGGACTTATAGTCCTTACGAGTTTTTTGAAAATTCAAATCTTGAGCCAAGTTCGTGGAGAACTATAGCCAAAAAGAACTACTCTAGTAGTCAGGCTCAAAGCCCAAGCCCATCTAAAGCCTTTTATAAAGGTCTGGTCAATAATCTTATAAATGAAGTTAATCAGGAAGAAAATCCTGAGCCCTTCTCAGCTATAGTGAAAAATAAAGTACAATGGACTCCTAAAAAAGGATCAGAGACGGTTCTATATCTAGAACCAGAAGATATCTCTTCTATGAAAGATATTGATCATATCAGAACAAGATATCTAAATGACAACTATTATCCTACTTTGTCATTAAAATCTATGCTGAATTAAGCATCTTGCCTGAACCATTATCTAAATTATATTCTGCCTGGGTGGAATCTCACCCTGTTATTTCTAAAATGGAAGACAATAATATTGTCGAAGGCCTATGTGCTGTTCACTTCTTTTCTGAAACTGAAATTCCATGGATATGGACATGGACCTTTGAGTCTGATTGGGATAATCTTCATCTTCCTATCCTTAAAAGGAACCACTACTGTAGATGGTGGAATGGGATCAATATCGAAGAGAAAGCACAACATATTGAAGAAATTATAAAAAGGAATCATAGTGTTCTTGAAAACTCAATGTCTCAAGAGATTCAGAAAGTTAACCCTATGATGCAGTTAGCTAAAATAATCAGGCGGAAATACCCGCAAGCTTCAGAAGAAGAAATTAAACAAAAATGTCTTGATCATATGAAAAGATAATTTTTCGAAGCTTTTGACACCATGGAGACTCAGTCCAGTAAAAGTGTTAATTCTTGCGGCGATGAAAGCACTTTGCCAGATGCACAAGAAGAAGAAGATGAAGAAGACATTTGGAAAGCTGCCATGGGGATTCTTAATCAGACTCCAACATCTGACCTAAAAGGTAAAGGAAAAGACTTATAATTATGTAAAGTTGACAGGTCCCAATGAGCTGAGCCCCGGGGAGCCACTCATTCGATTCTATTCCTCCACTACCTCTCAAAGAAGCTTTTTCTAAAGGAACTTTTATAAAGTCCCTTTTAGAAAGTAGATGCTTTGCCAAGTGCGTTTGACAGTGCAATGTCAGTACGGTGTCTGTGCAGTTGCCACGCATCATATATCTTTATTCTCTCCTCATCTATATAAGGAGAAGTTTAGCTTGTTGTAAGGGTGTGCTTTTTTACTTATATTTTCCAGTTTAAGTGTGAGCTTGTAAGTGTGAAGAAGTGTCTTATGTAAGATCATTTCTATAAATAAGATTGAAGATCCAGCTATTATCTTAAGAGTGGGTCGTAGAACCCTGTAAGTTCTTCTTCTTCATTTATTATTGTCAAAATTAAATGCATGTTTAGAATTATATTTTTGCATTATTAATGCGATTTAATAAGTCTCTTTTATTAGGAATAGGATATCTTATCCATTTTAAGACTGTATTTAAAGGTTTATAATTAATAACAAGACAAGGTACTCCTCTTTCTTGTTCAGCAGCATTATTAACATAAAATGCTGTACAACTCCAAGGAGAATATGATTTGTTTATTAATTTTTTCTCTATAGGATAGCTTATTTCATTTTTACATAAATTTAGATATTCTTTATTCATCTGACAAGGTCGAGATTTTGTAGGAATATCCTTTTCATTAAAATTATCAATATATGGTAAAGAAACAATATGTTTCTTTCTTTCCCAAAAAGCATTTGGTAGATTACTACATATAGTAATCTTAAATTTATCTTTTTGTTTCAGAAGATATATCTTCAGATATAATTTTAGTAATTAGCTCTTGATTTGAGGATATCATTGTTTCAGAAGATATATCTTCAGATATAATTTTAGTAATTAGCTCTTGATTTGAGGATATCATATTAATAGATAAACCATTCATATTAACTATTGCTTTCCAATAGTCAGCATTATAATTAAGGGAACTAGTTCTGACATAAAAGTCTTGAAATAAATTTATTAGCCATGCATGGCTCTGATACCAATTCTAAACATTCATTTAAGAGGGGGGAGAGGCAGGGGTTCATCCCAAAATCAAAATCAAAATATTCAGAGGGCTTATAGTCCTTACGAGTTTTTTAAAAATTCAAATCTTGAGCCAAGTTCGTGGAGAACTATAGCAAAAAAGAACTACTCTAGTAGTCAGGCTCAAAGCCCAAGCCCATCTAAAGCCTTTTATAAAGGTCTGGTCAATAATCTTATAAATAAAGTTAATCAGGAAGAAAATCCTGAGCCCTTCTCAGCTATAGTGAAAAATGAAGTACAATGGACTCCTAAAAAAGAATCAGAGACGGTTCTATATCTAGAACCAGAAGATATCTCTTCTATGAAAGATATTGATCATATCAGATCAAGATATTTAAATGACAACTATTATCCCATTTTGTCATTAAAATCTAGGTCATGGATAAGGACCTTAATTACACAGAAGGGAATGGAAATAACCCATTTCTGGGGATCTGAAAACAGGACTATCCCTCCTAATTTTAGTAAATGCATAATTAAAGAGGTTATTTTACCTCGGAAATGAGCTTTGAACCCAAATCAAGATCTACCTTTGGTAAAAGCTCAGAATTCTAGCCAAGTTTATTCCTTCAATTATTGGGATTATAAGGAAGCTTTTTATAATATCTTCTTATACCAGAATCCCAAAAATAAACATACTTGGCTAATAAAGTTATGTCCAGAAGCTCTTCAAAAGGGTATTCCTTCTTGGTTCTACAATTGGTGGACGATTTATGTTGCTGAATTAAGCATCTTGCCTGAACCATTATCTAAATTATATTATGCCTGGGTGGAATCTCACCCTGTTATTTCTAAAATGGAAGACAATAATATTGTCGAAGGCCTATGTGCTGTTCACTTCTTTTCTGAAACTGAAATTTCATGGATATGGACATGGACCTTTGAGTCTGATTGGGATAATCTTCATCTTCCTGTCCTTAAAAGGAACCACTACTGTAGATGGTGGAATGGGATCAATATCGAAGAGAAAGCACAACATATTGAAGAAATTATAAAAAGGAATCATAGTGTTCTTGAAAACTCAATGTCTCAAGAGATTCAGAAAGTTAACCCTATGATGCAGTTAGCTAAAATAATCAGGCGGAAATACCCGCAAGCTTCAGAAGAAGAAATTAAACAAAAATGTCTTGATCATATGAAAAGATAATTTTTCGAAGCTTTTGACACCATGGATACTCAGTCCAGTAAAAGTGTTAATTCTTGCGGCGATGAAAGCACTTTACCAGATGCACAAGAAGAAGAAGATGAAGAAGACATTTGGAAAGCTGCCATGGGGATTCTTAATCAGACTCCAACATCTGACCTAAAAGGTAAAGGAAAAGACTTATAATTATGTAAAGTTGACATGTCCCAATGAGCTGAGCCCCGGGGAGCCACTCATTCGATTCTATTCCTCCACTACCTCTCAAAAAAGCTTTTTCTAAAGGAACTTTTATAAAGTCCCTTTTAGAAAGTAGATGCTTTGCCAAGTACGTTTGACAGTGCAATATCAGTGCGGTGTCTGTGCAGTTGCCACGCATCATATATCTTTATTCTCTCCTCATCTATATAAGGAGAAGTTTAGCTTGTTGTAAGGGTGTGCTTTTTTACTTATATTTTCCAGTTTAAGTGTGAGCTTGTAAGTGTGAAGAAGTGTCTTAGTAAGATCATTTCTATAAATAAGATTGAAGATCCAGCTATTATCTTAAGAGTGGGTCGTAGAACCCTGTAAGTTCTTCTTCTTCATTTATTATTGTCAAAATTAAATGCATGTTTAGAATTATATTTTTGCATTATTAATGCGATTTAATAAGTCTCTTTTATTAGGAATAGGATATCTTATCCATTTTAAGACTGTATTTAAAGGTTTATAATTAATAACAAGACGAGGTACTCCTCTTTCTTGTTCAGCAGCATTATTAACATAAACATAAGACACTTCTTCACACTTACAAGCTCACACTTAAACTGGAAAATATAAGTAAAAAAGCACACCCTTACAACAAGCTAAACTTCTCCTTATATAGATGAGGAGAGAATAAAGATATATGATGCGTGGCAACTGCACAGACACCGCACTGACATTGCACTGTCAAACGCACTTGGCAAAGCATCTACTTTCTAAAAGGGACTTTATAAAAGTTCCTTTAGAAAAAGCTTCTTTGAGTGGTAGTGGAGGAATAGAATCGAATGAGTGGCTCCCCGGGGCTCAGCTCATTGGGACCTGTCAACTTTACATAATTATAAGTCTTTTCCTTTACCTTTTAGGTCAGATGTTGGAGTCTAATTAAGAATCCCCATGGCAGCTTTCCAAATGTCTTCTTCATCTTCTTCTTCTTGTGCATCTGGCAAAGTGCTATCGCCGCAAGAATTAACACTTTTACTGGACTGAGTCTCCATGGTGTCAAAAGCTTCGAAAAATTATCTTTTCATATGATCAAGACATTTTTGTTTAATTTCTTCTTCTGAAGCTTGCGGGTATTTCCGCCTGATTATTTTAGCTAACTGCATCATAGGGTTAACTTTCTGAATCTCTTGAGACATTGAGTTTTCAAGAACACTATGATTCCTTTTTATAATTTCTTCAATATGTTGTGCTTTCTCTTCGATATTGATCCCATTCCACCATCTACAGTAGTGGTTCCTTTTAAGGACAGGAAGATGAAGATTATCCCAATCAGACTCAAAGGTCCATGTCCATATCCATGGAATTTCAGTTTCAGAAAAGAAGTGAACAGCACATAGGCCTTCGACAATATTATTGTCTTCCATTTTAGAAATAACAGGGTGAGATTCCACCCAGGCAGAATATAATTTAGATAATGGTTCAGGCAAGATGCTTAATTCAGCACCATAAACCGTCCACCAATTGTAGAACCAAGAAGGAATACCATTTTGAAGAGCTTCTGGACATAGCTTTATTAGCCAAGTATGTTTATTTTTGGGATTCTGGTATAAGAAGATATTATAAAAAGCTTCCTTATAATCCCAATAATTGAAGGAATAAACTTGGCTAGAATTCTGAGCTTTCACCAAAGGTAGATCTTGATTTGGGTTCAAAGCCCATTTCCGAGGTAAAATAACCTCTTTAATTATGCATTTACTAAAATTAGGAGGGATAGTCCTGTTTTCAGATCCCCAGAAATGGATTATTTCCATTCCCTTCTGTGTAATTAAGGTCCTCATCCATGACCTAGATTTTAATGACAAAGTGGGATAAACTTCATTTATCAGATTGTTGACCAGGCCTTTATAAAAGGTTTTAGATGGGCTTGGGCTTTGAGCCTGACTACTAGAGTAGTTCTTTTTGGCTATAGTTCTCCACGAACTTGGCTCAAGATTTGAATTTTCAAAAAACTCGTAAGGACTATAAGTCCTCTGAATATTTTGATTTTGATTTTGGGGTGAACCCTTGCCTCTACCCCCTCTTAAAGAGGGATTATTCTGCTTTATTTGTACCCTGTAAAAATTCACGAGTAAGAAAATCAGGTAAGTAATTATTACTACATTTGATATATTCGATTTTAAATTCATACATAGCTAGTTCAGCTTGCCACCTGGCAAAGATTTGTTTAGAAACAAGATTTTTAACATCTTTTTCAATAACACTCTTAGCAGAGCTACAGTCAATTCGTAGAAGAAACTCTTGATTAAGAATGTCATCTCTGAATTTAGATAAGCATTTAATGATAGAAAGCATTTCTTTCTTTATAGTGGAATAATTAAATTGGGCTTTATCCCATTTACCAGAAGTAAATCTAATTAATTGCTCTTTATTATTAGTTGGATTAATCTGTTTAAGGATACCTCCATAGCCTAAATTAGAGGCATCTGTTTCCACAATTTTAAACCATTCAGTGTTTGTTAAATGAGTACAAGGTAAACATTTAACATTTGTTTTTATTCTTTTAACAGCTTCAGTATGCTGCTCTGACCATGGTTTATCGTTCTTTTTTAATCTATTATATAAAATAGCTGTATCTTGAGCTAAATTTTTATAATAGTCAGCAATATAATTAAGGGAGCCTAAAAATCTTTGTAGTTGCTTATTATCACTAATAATATCAGAAAATTTAGAGGCAAACTCTATACTTCGATCGATAGGAATTATTGTTCCTTTGTGGATATTATGACCTAAAAATCTCACTTGGGTAAGAAATAACTTCATTTTAAGGAATTATTGTTCCTTTGTGGATATTATGACCTAAAAATCTCACTTGGGTAAGAAATAACTTCATTTTAAGAGCAGATACTGCTAATCCATTTTTTATAGCTAAAGTCCTAAATATTTCTAAATGTTTGACATGTTGGTCAAAATTTTGAGAAAATATTAATATGTCATCTATATATGACAGAATGAAATCCGTATAAGGATTGAATATTTCATTCATGATATTTTGAAACTCAGAAGGGGCATTTTTTAATCCAAAGGGCATAACATTCCATTCATAATGTCCGAATGGAACAACAAAAGCTGTTTTATATCTATCTTTTTCTTCAATTTGGATTTGCCAATATCCTGACTTTAAGTCAAATTTAGAAAATATTTTTGCATTATTAATGCGATTTAATAAGTCTCTTTTATTAGGAATAGGATATCTTATCCATTTTAAGACTGTATTTAAAGGTTTATAATTAATAACAAGACGAGGTACTCCTCTTTCTTGTTCAGCAGCATTATTAACATAAAATGCTGTACAACTCCAAGGAGAATATGCTTTCCTTATTAATTTTTTCTCTATAAGAGAGCTTATTTCATTTTTACATAAATCTGGATATTCTTTATTCATCTGACAAGGTCGAGATTTTGTAGGAATATCATTTTCATTAAAATTATCAATATATGGTAAAGAAACAATATGTTTCTTTCTTTCCCAAAATGCATTTGGTAGATTACTACATATAGTAATCTTAAATTTATCTTCTATTTGAGTTATTAACCCTTTTTTCATTTTAATTTGTTCTTCTATTTGAACAAATAAAACTTCTTCTTTGAGAAAATTAATTTGGTTTTCTTTGAGAATAACTTTTCTAACTTCGTTTAATAAACGAGTTTGAGGATCAGAAATAAATTCAAATATTATTTCATTGTTTTTATAAGTAGCTTTAATACCTTTAGTATCTACCTGAACAATAGGCATAATGTTATATGTAAAAAGGGAGTTCCTAATATAATGTCTTGCGATAAGTTTTTAACAAGAACACAAGGAATAGGAATACAAGTTCCTTGAACACATATGTGAGCATTCGGTAATTTATATTTAACATTTTCGATTTTATTTAGGTTAAAGACTTTCTTATTTTTAAAAATTATTTTATATTACGTGGTTGTTTTGCTAGAATATTTCTATCATGAATAAGCCTATAGAATGCAATACTTAACTACTTTTCCCAGAGTGTCAGTGGAGTCTCAGATATTTTCTATTAACTAGTTAGAGTGTTGGAGGAATCAGTTGCTTGCCTTTAATGGGGAGTCATTACAGATGCATTTCTATAGGACGTTATTTTTATCTTCAAATCTAGATGAAGTTACAAATGTATGCCATCCAAGCTATAAACACTTATGGTGCATCCATAATCTTTGCACTAATTAATCTTTCGGCTTAAACTACAAGTCAAGGATCAGTAGTAAAAATAAAGCCTGAGACTTTGGATGAAATGAGACTAATTTTCATTGTAATAGCTTGTAGAAAATATAGAGAATGGGAGGAGATTCATGTGTGACATGATTAATTCGCTGAAGAAGTATACATTATTTTCGGTCATAATTAATGAGTGTGATTGTAAGCTTAAGACTTGGTTTGGTAGTAGGGGAGGTAGAGTAAGGTAAGGGGCAAAATTAAAAACCTCTTTCGTAGGGAGAGAGGGTAAGGTGAAGTACAATAAAGTGAGGTGAGGAGAGAGAAGATGCAAAATTAACTAGAAAGTGAAGAGAGAAAATCCAATTTTGAGGGACACAAGAGTGAGGAGAGAGAAGATGCAAAATGAACTGAAAAGTCATATACCTCCCCTTTCTCCAATCAAGCAAGAACCACAAAAGGAATATCCCCTACTTACACCTCATTGAACCTTAATTTACCTTATCAATCGTTCTTTTACGTAATGAAGACTCTCGATTCAAGTATGTTGCTTCTTAAACGTTAATTTATGGTGTTTGTTTTCTGCCTAAAGTAGGCAAATTCATATTCTATAAAACTTTGAGATAAAATTACGATTTCTTCACTATGAATAATCCAAGAAGAATTTACCCACACAGATAATAATATGTGTTATGGCTCTTCTACCCCTATCTCATAGAGGTTAAGATTGGTATTTGAGGGGACCAAAGTCAACTTGCACCTTAGTCGGTCTTAAGTTAGCTCAAATCACCCACCTGGAAAAACCTTAGTGGCCTTGTCCGTAAACTACGACACTATCCATTTGAAGTGTAATTCTTAAATTTATTTTTTTCCCCGTTAAACTTTATCCCATGACAATAAAGCTGTTAGGCTCTTTTTTCTTGTGTTGGGGGTGGCGAGGGGTCCCTTCATTTTAAAGAAAGGAAGAAAGATAGAGTTTCTGATTTTGTGCATATTTTATGAGGCTAGCACGAGATAGATTTTATTTCTAAATTGGCTGCTATATTCGTAAAACTGACATTATAGACATGAAACCCTTCAAGCAAGAGAGATATCTATAGAGTTTTTAGTAGTGTCAGAAATCAGTTAAAAAAGCAAGTCTCCATTAATGTAAAAATATAAATATATTTCGCTATTTGTAGGAGTTTTTAGTAGAGCTAGAAATCTATTTAAAAGGTACGAATTTTAGGGTTAAGTTATTAACATGTTTAATATTTTCTTTCTAATAGTTATCCAAGAATTAGTTGTTTTTCCTCTCTTTATGTCTTCATCTCCTATGTTACATAACAAAAAACTTCCTCACTAACATGAATGAGCTAGTCAACTAGTACAGCTGAGAGTACGAACCCTTATTGCTTTAGTAAGAACCCTTATTGCTTTACTCGTAGAATAGTTGGGGCACATTTTCTGTCTTGCATTCAAGCACCTGTACGGAATTAGCTTTATAAACATTATAGTTTGTTGCAGTGTTATTAATGCGCGAGGCGTAATGCGGGGCACAAAATTAGTTTACGTGCATATGCGCAATGCGCAATGCGATGCACGCACCCGAGTGAAGCGAGACGCACTGCACACATAGAATTTTTCAGGATATAACAAACATGCATAAAGAAATATGTGGTCATGAAACTTCACATAAAAAAAAAGTCAATGACTCAAAATAAATAATATAAACTACTAAAGTTATAAATAGAGTCTTAGTCATAATACTAACACACCCAAGTATTCACTAATATCAATGAAAATTAAGTAGTCTACTAAAACAAAGCAAATAAGTAGCAAGATAATAGTCTAATGACTCTAGTCATCCTCAACAACATCATCATCATCCTCTTCAATGGGGATATCTTCCTCCTCAGTTTCCTCTTCTTTGTTAAACTCTTCTTCATCTTCCGACTCTGAAAGCGGTTCCCTCTTCCTCGATGATGAACCATTACCACTCGAAGATCTCAGACCCCTACAATATTTATGAGTCTCAAATAATATTAAATGAACAATATAGCAAGCAACTACCAGCAAATATCTAATAATCAACCAAAGCTTAGTGAATGTTACTGTTGCAGCAAGCTTAGGGCAATCAGTTCTAACTCAAAGTCTCAAACAAAAGAAAAAGAAAGCAAAAAAAGAAAAAAAGAAGAAAAGAAAAAGACAAAGCAAGAAAAAGAAAAAAAAAATGAACTGCCACGAAAAAAGGGAACATAAGTGTAGAAAAAGAAGCCATAGTTGTTATTTAGGATTTGGGTTTAAATGTTAACCGGGTCCATACCCAATAACCCTTAAATCTGTTTTAAAATCTGAAACAACGCGTTAGTTCTTGAGGCTATCGCCTCCTACAAGGTGTTGGGCGCTTGCAAGGCGCACACGGGCGCACACATTATTGAAGATTAGCGCCCCTCGCCCAATGCGATGCGCTAATCTTGTGCGTCGAAGCGCCCGACGCTCGAGGAGCGAGCCCGGCAGCGTTTTTAAAAACACTGCTTTGTTGGCTACTCTCAGTGTTTCAAAAAGATATAATCTAGTTAGCCTAGACTCTGGCCTAAGCTTAGGTGGTACCTAGGCTGCCTGCCTAGGTCTAGGGAGTGCCTAATGTAGCGGAGATTGCTTATGCGAACTTCCCTGCTTAGATATTGGTCATGATTTCCTCCATTCCTACCTCCACATCATCTAACCTCCTCCCTGCGGCCTTCGCCACCAACTACGAACACCTTCTCCAAGTCCTCCGACCTTCAACAAAATCTCATCCGTCACCACTTAAACAAAAAAAAAAATCCTCGTATGCCTTATGTCTAGGCACCAATTTGGCACTTAGTTTGCATAGCGCTTTTGATAACATTGATTATAACTAAAAATTAAAAAAATAGGAAATGTGTAGGCCTTGTCTAGGCTTCCGCCTAGGTACTAGGTGTTGGGTCCAACGCCTAGGTTGCTTAGCGCTTTTGTGACCTTGGCCACTCTATTGCTTCATTTACAGCCAAAGTGTTTTTTTTAATGTTTAAGCTGATCTTACTAAGATAAGATTATTAGATCTAAAGTGTGTAAATGATTTTACATTTGTTATTCTTGAAAACACTAACACAAGTTAAATATTTAGGGCAACATTCCAAATATTAGTACTAGCCATACTTAAAGAAGTATATAAAAGGGTACTTTTAATTCTTCAACTGTTTTTTGGGAAGTTCACAAGAGGATGTTTCCATGATATTTTCACTGTTGGTGATGGAGGGAACACCAGTCACATGCTTGAAGGATGAGAGGTATGCTCTAGGAGGGATGGATGATTATATTAGTGAGAAAAAGAAGAATATAAATAATAACCTACAGTCACATATATTGTGAATGAAATGTTTGTGGAAGTAAAATGATTTGCGAGTGCAAGAACATGGAACTTTCACTTTTTTCTAATTGTTATTAACATTTAATATTTTCTTATGCAAAAGTTCATGGATGCAATTTGTTATTTCAGGCTCCAGGTCTATTCAAAATTACTTCAAATGTAAGAGGAATGCATTCTTTATATGATGGTAGAAAAATCTTTTGACTATCTTGTGTTACATGGAATTTGATACCTGACTCGAAATTGTCAAGAACCCAAGCTGCCCAAACAGTTTCAGCTCCTTTGTCATTTTTTGTTTGTTACTTCTTTTCTTTTACGAAACATTTGCTTACATAGATAGATGTCTTATCTTGCGCTACACCGAATTTGATATCTGACTCAAAATTGTAAAGAACCCAAGCCACGCGAACAGTTTCAGCTCCTATGTCATTTTTTATTTGTCGCCTCTTTTCTTCTGCGAAACATTTGCTCACATAGATAGATGGCTTCTGATTTTTGTTTATTTTCCTCTTTTATTCTTAATTCCATGATCTACTTTCTTTCCTATAGAGTACTGTTTCTATATGCTCAATATGGTTCAAAAGTTAAAATTTTTAAGGATATAACTAATTTTAAGTTGTTGTCTGGGAGCATTATGACCTTAAATTAATTTGTTATATTCTTCTTTGTAAATGCACATGTACATGTTTACATGTGTAGATATTTACCTTTACTTGTGTAAGCTTTTCATACTATCAGCTCATTGAGCAACACAGAACTCCGTAAAGAGAGGTGACTAAATATTATATGCCATTATCTCCATTCCCCTTTTTCTGCAATTGTTCTACTTGACTTTAGTAAAGTTTATATAAGATTAAAACCTTTATTCTGGTGTCTATACTGCAGGTTCAAGCCGTTCTGCTGCTGCTGGGTGGTCATGAATTGCCCCCTGATATTTCTGTCATGGCACTGCCGAATAATGTGAATCACAGGGTATGGAATATACATGATCATAATTTGTTTTAACTTGGCACTTGTTTTTTGACTGACTCTTCTATCTACTCTTTCTAACAAGCTTTCAAATGATCTTCCACGACCCTCCATGAATCCTCACAGAATAGCTTCCATTATGCGGTATCGGGAGAAGAGGAAAAACTTGTGTTTTGATAAGAAAGTACTCTATGACGTCAGAAGAGATGTTGCTTCCAGGTACACAAAAGAGTTTCTAGAGTAGAATAGTTTTTTTTTTAGAATTTAGCACCCAACTTTTTAAAGAAAATGGGGAATCTTAGAGTCTTATCTTTTGGCATCTGATCGAGATGTGGTGAATCTGCTCCTGATGTACTATGAGCATTGCTGGAATGAACTGTTGGTTCATGATGTATGTGGCAGGAAAGGACTGTTGGTTCATGATGTACATCATGGTTTGATCTCTATAGTTCAAATCAAAGATTCTTGTTTACAGCCTTTTTGGAGTGAAAATATGTATTCTGTCTTCACTAAGAAATTTGAATTTGTAATGTTGGGTATTTTACTCTTTATCCCTTACGATGATTTTGTTCATTCAATAATGCAGAATGAAACGACACAAAGGACAGTTTGCATCATCAAAGACAAATCCTGAGGAAGCACTCTCACCCTCTTCAAGTGGTGATCATGCTCAGAGCAATTCTCAGGAGGAATCAGTTTCAAGCTTGTCAGTTGAAGCTTTGATGACATAGTTTCTTTTCCAGTTCCTTTTCCAGTTTCTAAGCACCACTCAAAGTTTACTCTAAAAAAAGCACAACTTAAATCTTGATGATGTCCCGTTGAATCTATATTACAGTTCTGAATACTGAAAAGCTCTTGCATCCGAGAACAATAGTTAATATTTATTTATTTTTTTATTTGGGAGAAAAATAGGATGGAATCTCATTGCCTCAACAAAGAACCCAGCCCAACCAATAGTCAATATTTATGAAGATGATGTCTTCTTATGCTATCATTTTTTTAGATATTTCCTCTTCTCCAGTCCCCTTCAATTTAAAATTCTAGCTGCTCTTCTGATGCACTATTTTAATGTACTGTATGGTCTGTGCAGTTGCCAGCACTGTGGAATTGCTAAAGGTTTGACTCCAATGATGCGTCGTGGACCAGATGGGCCTAGAACTCTGTGCAATGCTTGTGGGCTGACGTGGGCAAACAAGGTTCAGCATTTTCCCCCCTTTCTAAATTTGTTATCTCACTGATATTACGTCTTGCGGCTTCAGTGCTTCTTTGGGATAGACACAATGTACACTGATATAGCTTACCTTTAGAGTGGATTGGCCAGTTGTCAACACATCTGCTTTATTCATTATGGTTCTAAGCAGACCGTAGGATAGAGTCAGATAAGAGAATTAGCCATTCTCAGCAGACAACGAAGTTATACCCATTGGCATATTAAAGCAGAACAGGCTAATTCATATCTTATACCTCACAACGAAAGGGATAGCAAGTTCTTCAATATCTAAATGGAGATGCAAAGAGTAATAACGTAATTTTGTTTATAATCAACCAATTCATGTTTAGTAACATAATTTCATTCATACTATCAGCATCCTTCAGCTAAAGTTTACAAAGTATCATTTAAAAAGGATGAAATAGCATTAAGTATCTCTGTTTATTTTGGTGTTCATTTCTCGAATGTAGAATGTTGGTCCAAGTTAGACTCACCCGTATCATTTCCCATTTTCAGGGAACATTCAGAAGTCTTCCTCAACCTGTAACTTCTGGCTGCCAGCAGTCTCCCATTAACCCAACTGACCAGGTAAGCTTTTGTGGGAACTATAAACAATATATTAGAAAATTAATTCGATAGAGAGTTCTTTATAGAAAACCAATGAGAACGTAGCATGTGTCTCACCATATTTTAATGTTAGTGATTGTAATGTTTTGATTGCACTGATGCAAAATTTAATGGAAAATCTTGATTGCACTGACATTGTTTGCTGATCGTACCGGTTTTAATTTGGGCGTGTGACGCGTATCATCCTCCCTATTGATGCTTATGCATTCTACTTTTGTTCTACACTTGTTCTTGCAGAGTGATGCCAATGATTCTGATATTAGTAGCAATGGCCAAATGTTTTCTGCAATATCAAACGGGCCTGAGTCCAGTATGATTGCTAGCATAGATGCAGCCATGGAGTATGCTGATTGTTGAGGGCATCAGATGCTATGAAGATAGATTTTGAGTAGATAACCAATGTTACAGTGTGTTTTCTGTTCATAGAGATCACAAGAATAGCCTCAGAAGTAGAGTTTTACTGTAATTAGAGCCTTCTAGATATGCCCCAAGTATATTCATTTATGATTTTGTCTATTAACTTTTTCAACTTTTCCTCGTCAGGCTAAACATTTTTGTGCGGCAGTTACCTAAATTTGTGGTGGTAAAATCATTACTAGCAGTGGGCTACAGGTGTTTACTGATGATTATAGACGACGGTCTTTTCAAGACCACCAATCGGGGGGATCTTGTGATTTATCCCATTGGAAAATATATTAAATGAGCAAACCAGGGTCTAGATCCTGCCTAATTGGGTTAGTAATTAGAGAGGGTCAAATTATTTTAACGTTTATTGTTTATTTCAATTTTTAATAGATAAATAAGGTAACATATGATTGTCACTATTATCTTGGAAAATGAGTTTTCTTCAGAACGGTCCACTATTGTGAAAACCACATGGGGTAGTGAAAATTATTTGTGATCGTATTTTATCAATCGAAATGGGGATAGAGGTTAAGAACACGGATAATTGGATCCTGTACAATTACCGTAATCAGTAAAGACTTGAACCTAACACTATCTACTTGTATCATGTCTCTTCTATGTTGTCAAGATATTGAACTTCTATGTTATAAATTTTCTATGAAGAAAAAGAGTGTTATAAATTGTCTTCTGAGGGCCTATATTGTTCGCTTTGATAAAAACATGGAACTTGAAAGTAACATGGAAAATATTTTTTTTTTGTATTTCCATGGATATCCTGTAAATTATCCTCGGTTTGTTTCGCATGGAAATCATGGAAATCAAGAATAGAAATAGCTAGCTCATCATGCGGTGGTCACCTCCTGTGTTTGTATGAAAGAAAAAAAAAGTGAAGATATCTAACACGAGATATCAAGAATAGAAATAGCTAGCTCATCATGGAAATCATGAAATCATTTACTGCATTTCTCTAGTTTAGTTGGCAAAAAACAAGTATGGAACGGTCACCTTAGTGAGGTTACCATCCAAAAAAAAATTCAAAGCACATTGCAAGCCATTGGGGGTAATCATACCTGATTTCATGTGTTTTCAAAGAGCATTCTAACTGTCACAAGTTTCGAACGGTAATAATTCCAAGCAATGTAAAAAATAAGTGTGAACAACAAAAGCAGATTCGACCATTATGAATCTTGCTCAAAACAAAGAGATATTAAGAATCAAGAACGACACTAACAAATGTGGCAATGTTGGCTGCATATCTTAATTTTTCAATTGTAAAGTACCATCATGGTATGCCTCGCCAATACATTGCTACTATATATAGTAACTTGTTGCGTATATATTAGAAATTGATAATCATCATTGCACCAATCAAAAATCACATGAGAATCAAGAATATGTTGTGAAAGACACATGAATGAATCCTGTAGACCCACAAGTTCAAACAAAATATATGCATAACATAGCCACTATTGATGGGCTCAGTTAGGCCATCATCATCGACATATGCATAACTCAAAATTTTAAATTACAATTGTAGGCCGCATACAACTACGACTATTTACAAGTTCACTTTTATTCAGTTTTCATCCCATTTTAGCGCTATACGAGAGGATTTGGGATTTCCCATCTTAGTATCTAGAAAATGTATTGTGAACCAAACATGGGTGATAGATTTGCCTAGACAAAAAAAATGGTCCAATGTGGCAATGTCATGAGAGCATGGAAAATTGATTTTTATTTTTATTTTTTTTATTTTCCGAAACAAACAGGCCCTAAAGATAACAAGGGTGGCATTAGGGGCACACCCCCAACCACAACATCAACCATACCACCTCTCTCATTTGTTATAGTGTACCGGGCCCCACATGGGATTTTAAAATTTTAAAATCCCATGTGAGGCCTGGTGTACTATAACAAATGAGAGAGGGTGTGTGGTTGAAGTTGTGGATGGGGGTGTGTCCCTGTCATTTTCCAGGTAACAATTAACTAATAAGTGTACGAATCTCACAAGCCTACTCGCAATGAAAGGGACTGTCACATCTGCTACGTTTTCTTCCATTTAAAGTGCCACCAAATTAATCTATAAGCATCAGACGTATATATAAAGTTGTCTCCTCTCCTCCACTCAAGTCCACGGGTTCCCTCTTTTCCATCGTGGCACTCAACTTTCCACGAGGTCTCATCTGTTCCCATTTTGGTGTTCCTACGCGTCTAAACTCGCAACCTTAAGAAATGAGTAAATTATTCTTTTATACACTTGAAGTGGCTTCCACGGGGTAGCATTTATTAGGCGAAGAGAGAGGAGGTTGTTGTGGCATGTGGTCATGTTTTCTCTGGAGTAATACGTTACAACGTCATCTTCTACATTTATTTCATGAAAAATCAAATGGAGGGGTTTTAAGAAGTTTCACAAGACCGACCATGTGACATATGTCATTTTCTTAAAACTCGTATCAAGATCTATAGCTGCTATAGAGACACATCATCTATTCCGTATTCGGTCTTATAATTTTCAATTCTAAATTAATTTCTCAAAAGAAAAGATATCTAATGGTGTTCGTTGCTACATTAATGATATATCAAAGAGGTACTTTTTTTAAATTGTTGGACTCGAAGATTTGTTATTAACGTAATAGACAAGGTCACTAGATACTTCCTTGTAGAATAAATGTAGAAGGTAACTGTATAAGGTATCACTCATCTTTTCATACTTTCAGGATCATTTATGTTTATACGTGGCAAGTACAAGTTTTCATCGTTAAGTTGGAAAATGGAGTTTGAATCAACTAAATTTATAAAATAGGACATAAAACTTTCAAATATGTACCAATTATTTCTGTTATGTGAGGTTCCGAAATATACAAAATTCTACCATTGGTTAAATTTTTCTAGAGAAATCTTGTGAATTGATGTAACTTGAAAGTATGTGAAGACGTATGGGTCAGTAAAATAGGTTATATCAGTGTAATCATCAATATTACATCAGTACAATCAGTGTATATTATCATCAGTGCAATTACTTGTCTTTTACTAGATATGTGTTAAGGATCTACTCGAGCTGTATGAGATATTTGCCAATAAGCGGTCAGTCCTAGATCAAGTTTGACATTAAATTCCACAATTTCTATACTACAGCAGAGTCTCAGTCAAAACTCAATAATCTAGTGAGTGTTTGTAAATACGAAAATTTGACTTAAAGTTAGGCTCGTAAGTCGTAACTATACTCATGTCGCCTTCTTTCACACCTACCCTTAAGTCGCCTCTTTCTAAAATAGCAGTCAAATCGAGCTACAATCATACGACCCAAGCACCAAAACCTTCCAAAGAAAAAAAAAACATTATAAAAATTAGACACATATGTAATTATGTTTCTACATAATAGCGAAAATTAACAAATCATGTTTGGTCGATAACAAACAGTAGGTGGTGTCACCTACCACAATATAATACCGGGATAGAAAAAACTATCTTCCCCTTAGTGGTAGGAAATTCACTTCTTATATGACTCAGCTTCACCAAACATGGTTCTTCCAAACATCTTTTCACTTCTTTAACAAAAAGTAGGTGGTAGGTGACACCCTTAACCAGCTTGAAGAACCCAGGAGTTTATCTCCTTTTGAACTTCAGACCAGAATTTATTTGAAAGAGAATCTTTTAGCCTTAGCTAGGTCTGAAGAGATTAAATGGAAGCAAAGATCTAGAATCCATTGGTTAAAAGAAGGGGATAACAACACCAAAATTTTCCACAAAGCTGCTTCTTACCGAAGAAGAAAAAACTCCATCCCCCACCTCCTGATTAATGACACTATCATCTCAGCAGAATCTGATATGAAGAAGGCTTTTTTTGATTACTTTTCTAACCTCTTCCAACAACCATCTGAGTCTAGACTCACAGTAGACTGGAATATCCTATACCCAGATGAATCCTTAGACCTCTCTCATCTAGATCTTCCCTTCTCCTCTGAAGAAATCAAATCTGCAGTGTTTGACCTTCATCCAGATAAATCTCCTGGGCCTGATGGTCTTCCTCTGTTTTTTTATCAATCTTTCTAGAATACCTTAGAAGCAGACTTTATAGCCTTTATCCAGAACCTCTTTTATCGCCCACAACTTCTCCATAACATTAATTATTCTTATATCTGTCTCATTCCCAAAAAAGATGGTGCCAACTCCCCTAGTGATTTCAGACCAATCAGTCTAATAAACAGCTCCTGTAAAAATTTCTCCAAAATCATGGCCAATAGATTAAGCAAACATCTTCGCCTCCTTGTAGACAATGCTCAGTTTGCCTTCCAAAAAGGTAAATCCACACTAGATTTCATTCTGTTAGCCCATGAGATGATCATCTTTTGTTCTTCTGGTAAGAAGGAGATATGTGCTATCAAAGTTGATTTTTTTTAAGGCCTTTGATTGTGTCAACTGGAAATTTCTTCTCTCCCCGATGGAAGCTAGAGGGTTTAGTCCTAGATGGTGTCTATGGATTAAACACATCTTTTCTTCTTCCAAACAAAGTTAAGTACTTTAAGCTCAATATCATATACACACACATTTTATTGGTTTCTATATATATATATATATATATATATATATATATAGTTTTATATATATAATAAGGTTTCAAAATGTTGTTTAAGTCAAAATATCAAAACTCATATGTTTACATTTTTATGTTTTGGACTATTTTGTAAAATGATGATATTTTTCATTTGAGATGTCCTTTTTAAAAACCAGTCTTTGTGGTATGTTTATTATCATGTCTATAATCATTCTCCAAAGTTTTACATTTTTTGGAATTTATTTGATATTTTTAAACAGGGTTTTAAAATCAGAAAATCAACTTTCAAAACTATTTTCTCATATGTCAGTTTACGGTCGACCGCCACGATCGACCGCGCCTTTGATTTTTCCTACGGAACCATTAGCAACTTTCGCGATCGACCGCCACGGTCAACCATCAGCTCGAAAATTCCCACGGTCAACCGTCAAAATTTCTAGAATTTTCTGAGTCTCGAAAGTGGCTCGCGGTCGACCGCGAGATTTTCACGGTCGACCGCCGTTCACTCCAACGGTCATTTTGTACAAAATCTGATTTTCAATTTTATTGGTTTTTTGGTCATTTCCGTTGGGCTTTTGGCTGAGGTTTTGGGAGGCTATAAATATCTCATTGATCCCAGTTCTCATGGCAATCCAAGAAGTTTTTTAAACAAGAGTTTTAACAATGGTATAAGTGTTGTTTAAGTTTGTTTAAGAAGCTTTTAAGCATTTGAGAGTTTGAGTTTGTGAAATCAATTTCACAAGAGCTTGAGGAGATCATCTATTGGTGTTTGAGCATCCAACTCTTCTCCTTCCACTCTTGATCTATTGAAAAGTTTTCTAAACTCAATCTAGCTTTATATTTTATATTGTTTGATTATCATTTTATTAAGCTAGTGTTCATATTGAGTTTAGTTGATTTTATTTTCTCTTTGTTTACACACACACAACCATTGAGCTTATTGTATTTACATTCATAGTATAATTGGGTTGTGAGATTGTGTAACTTAGAGAGTGAGCTTATAATTCGTTCTCATCCATTGTAGAGAACAAACACTTTGTATTATGCTTATTGTGAGATTCACTTTGTAATACACTTGTATACCGAGAGAAGTGTGTGGCGAGAGTCGGAGATCGTCCCAATAGGAGTGGCGTCGGTTGATGAACCTAGGGAGAGGTTGTATCCGAGCACTTGAGGGAGACATGTTTAGTTCAACACTTGAGAGGGTGTAGAGTGGGATTACAAGAGTGTGTTAGTTGTAGAGTTATCGGTAAACTAGAAAACCATTTTGTGTGGTGTAAACGTTATTCAGGTAAACGTAGAAAACCCGTTTATGATAGTGGAGATCTCCTCGAGGTGAGGAGCGGAGACGTAGGTCAAGTGGTTAGACCGAACTCCGTGATTATATCATTTTGTTTGTGATTGCATTGGCGTTCTTATTCTTGTATTCATATCGTATATCGGCTTTGTGTATTGCTCTTCATATTGCCCTATCTCTTTTGTAGATTGTTTATTTTACCATTGTGTTAGTTTGTATTGCTCTTCATATTGCCCTATCTCTTTTGTAGATTGTTTATTTTACCATTGTGTTAGTTTATATATCATTGCTCATATATTTGTGCCCTATCTCTTTTGTAGATTGTTTATTTTACCATTGTGTTAGTTTATATATCATTGCTCATATATTTATAATATCTCATTGCTAGGATATATTCATTTGTTTATATTGCTTATTCTTGCTTGTAACATATTGTATATCTATCTTGCAAGAATAATTTATTAATTAGTTGTAATTAGCATAAAATCGGATTAGATTAGCATAAGACCCTAATCACCACCCCCCCCTCCCCCCCTCTAGGGTCTAATAGTTACGAGGAGAGTTAACATATAATGATGAAAGTTAACATAATTTATGAAGAAAGTTAACATGTTATTATAAAAGTTAACATGTAACGGTGAAAGTTAACATATTATGAGGAGCGTTAACATGTTCAGCTGAAAAGTTAACATGTTATGAGGAGAGTAACATATAACGAGATTTAATAGTGTATCACAACTTGAAGATTATGTATATGATTTGTATATATTATGTACACAATAACCTCAAGATTATATACATATTATATATCATAATATTCAGGTTTTGATACACATAATTTATATATAATCTCCAGTTTATTATGCACAACAAGTTTGATTTGAATGAAGTTGTACATATTCACATGACAGCCACAATACATTTCACATACAATCGCAATAAATTACACCAAATTGATCGCTAAATAGACACAATATGTTTTATTAAATTTTGATCTAAGTACTACCAAACCACAAGAACACGTAGTATAATCAACTAAACAATGAAACATGATACATTACAAGCAATTCTGGATGCAACATAAGGATCATCAGTACACCAATCTTAGAATTGAGTAGTAGTCACTAGAGGATGATTCGACATTCCACAACCATAAAAATTATAACCCACGTCTGAGATTGAGTCATTCTCTCCAATAAAACCATTTCTTCTCACCGAGACATTATATCAAACACCTTGTGTGTAAGAAATCTCACCAGGCATCTGCTTGCAATCGAGGAACATGTGTTGAAGTATCCCTTCCCTATCTTCAAAAAAAGCTTCGGATCCACATTTTAAACTAAAACCAAATTGCTACCTATTCAAACCACACTCTAATGAAGTAAATATAGAAATAAAAATTAATGTCAATTATATTCAGAATAATCTTTCCTCCACAAAGATCTCCATCAAGACTAAGAACAGATCCACATCAAATCCTCAGCACATTGACATAATTCAACATCAAAACACCCAATTTAATCACAAAACGAACATGGAAGTCCAAAATGCAATACAATGAACCTAAAAACTCAATCAAATTCAAAAACTCCAACTCAAGCTCAATTAATAAAGATCGTACCTCATACGAATCAAAGTGATCATGCTTAATCATATTCTCAAGCATCGTGAACATTGACAGAGTGAGAAAAGCGACAACCACTTGCCTCGGATCGAACGTCGTTTTTCTTTTAATTCGAAATCAAGAACCAAGAAGAAGAAGAAGAAGAAGAAGAGAGAACCTCCTTAGGGGTGATCATCGTTCGGTTCGGTTCGGTTTTTACCAAAATTTGAACAACCGAACCAAACCGTTTATAATTCAAAACCGAACCGAACCGTTGAAAGTCGGTTTGGTACGGTTCGGTTCGGTTTATTCGGTCCCAATTTGATGATAGCCAAAGGAAAATACAAGGAGAAATTCAGACTTTAGGTTCAATCATAATGTCCAATTAGATGCATTTTGAAATATTGAAATTCTACTCAAGCTAGAAGCACCCATCCCAAATTTAAGGATTTCAAGACTATCATTATTCCATATAGGCACATGTACTAGAAAATAACAAATATACAGAAGAACAAGAGTTGAAGATTGTCAAACCTTTGAGCAATCTGCAACTGCCTTTTTATACTCGCCGATATCCTTATAACAAGAAGCTCTGCAAATCAAAACCTCATGGGCGTCAGCACTATCTCCACTCTTCTCAATGATCCTTATAACAAGAAGCTCTGCAAATCAAAACCTCATGGGCGTCAGCACTATCTCCACTCTTCTCAATGAGAACAACAGCCCAAGATAGCCACTTGATAGCATCAGCAAACTATCCTTGTTTATAATTATCCATTCCTTTAGTTTTCGCCATTGAAGACGTGACTCCTGCCGGAGGAGGAGGAAGCCCTTCGAGCTCGGTAGTCATCTCACTGTGATCTTGCCCTCCAAACTCTGCACCCGCATCCCAATCATTCATCTCAGCAAACTGCGGGGTTCCAGAAACCCCTGACGAGTTCCATGTCGTCGTCAAAGAGAACAGATCCAATGGATTAGAGGCTTGTTGATCGGTCTGATTGGTTTGCGGCTGGGAGTGGGAAAGGGGGAAAGGGAATGGTAGTTTAGGGTTTGAGATGAGTATTTGGGGAGTGGGCATTGGGGACGGATCGGGTTGAGTGCAATTCATAACTGATTCACTTGGTATTTAGAATTAGAAGAGTTCGGTCGGTTCGGGTCGGGTCGGTTTGAAAAGCTTTCAACCCGATCCGAACCGTTCTATTCATAAAATTTGGTTCGGTTCTGTCGGTATTTCGGTTTGGACCGAACCATGCTCACCCCTAAACCTCCTTCAAAGTCCCTTGCAGGTTTGAAAGAGAGAGAGGTTTAAACTCAGAGCAGATGCGGAGGTAGGGTTGAGAGCGCTAGTGGCCGACCCAGTCGAAGAACTTGAGGTGGAGGAGGATGAGAAGGAGGAGGAGGTCGGGGATGGGGCCCGGGGAGGGAGGAGGGGCGAGGGGTGTGGGCCAGGGTCTGAAGAAGAAGAAGAGGAGGAGAGAAGAGAGATGGGAGAGGAGCAGTTAGGGGAGAGGAGGAGGAGAAAGACACAAAGGAGGAGAATGACAAGAAGAAGAAGAAGAAAAGGGGAATGGGTAATTTCGGAAAGTTTTTCCTAGGAAAGTGTGAAAGAGGGCATACCACATTTTGAGGGGGTAAAACATATGGAAAAAACTATGGGGGACTGGGCCACATCCCTTTTATTTTTTGGGGCCTACACACATTTTCCCTTTTTTTTAACAAAATAGTTTTTTTTTTTTTTTTGGTACACGGGATAGACGCATCACACGGGATCAAGGCGGGTTATAGTTGAACTGTTAAAGGAATGGACATTTTATTCGTATTTTTTTAAGCTTGAGGACATTTTTGTTAATTTTTCCCAGCATGGGAGCATTTATGCTTATGTTTTCAAATGAGAACATCTTTTTTTCCCTATTTAAATATAAGAGCATTTTCAAAATTCTGAAAAAGAAGCTTAAACACGAAAAAAAACAATGAGCTTCTTAATTGGTATAGTATAAATATCGACATTCCCACTAAATCAAGAAATTAAACTTGAAGAGTCCCCTGATAGAAGCCACAATTCCACCAATGTGAACTACAAAGAAATTATTTGATGAAGTAAGAAACTATTTGATGAAGAAAGAAAATGATAGGCAACTTGCTAGATTTGGAATTTTTCACCGAACGTAAAGCTGGCAAATCTTCAGCACCTACCCCCAACAATATTCTCTACGAAAATAATTATCCTTTTATTGACTATTTCAATATAAGCTTCATCTTTGCCTCCAATTCTTAATTAGTCAACACAAATAATATCATAAGAAGTAATCTAGGTTCAAGGTATCAAGTAACTAATGATTGAATAATGATTTGGTTCCAGAATCAAATTTCTAATATCCTAGAGAAATAAGACCAATAAATCCCCAATTATTTTTAACACATTTTTGAGATGGTTGTTTAACCCGTTAATTCCTACGTTTTCAAATCTTTTTTGGTGAGAGATTGCATATAATACTAAAATTTGACTTCAATGTCATACTTATCTATCAATTGGGACGTGCACTTTCGCCTTCTACGCGTAGTAGGGAAGTTTCTTCATGCATAATGTATTTATACGTATATATGGCAGTAGATATGTTAGGTGGCAGCTTGCATTATTATTAACTTCTTAACCAAACAAGATGGATCTTTTTTCAGCTTTTTCCAAAACAAATCCTATAAATATAGAGGGAAAAGATCTAGAGTGAAAGATAGAAAATTGTTCAAATTAAGAATATTTTCAACAGTTCTGCCACATTACATTAATGATGCATTAAAGTTTTGTCTATATTAAGGCGAAATTCATTAGATTGGTCTTCTGTACAAAATCGTTTATATGAGATGATCAATACAGATCAAAGATTATGATTGCACCAACACAAAATTCTTCATGTATTGATAAAATATTAATAATTTTAGTTACATAATATTTTGATTGCATTGATATTGATTGAACGTAAATTAGTATATTGACTATATGTTTTTAGAATTGATAATGGTACACGTGTCATGATCTACTTCCTACATGTGTTCAAACTACTCCATACAATTGTCAATCATTTGGATATACTTGGAAACTAGTATGGTTAATTTTAGAAAACTCCCCTTAACTATAGGGGTCGTCTCAGAAAAGCCCTCTCAACTATTTTACTCAAAAAAAACCCCTCACTTACAGAGTTGTTGTAGATAAACCCCCTCAACTTTTAAAATATAATTTATTCCCCTCAACTTTTCTCATGTAACCCCATAAACTAATATAATTAAAATCAGTTAAATATCAACCCCCCCACCCCAAATAAAAACTTTGGATGAATACCGAAAAACCACCCTTAACTTTTAAAATATCAAAAAACCCCATAAGTATCATGATGATCACAAAAACATCGCTTTAACTTTTAGATTTTATCAGAAAACCCCCATTAACTTTGAGATTTTATTAGAAACCCCCTAATCTATGGGTTTTTTTTTGAAATTTTATTAGAAACCCCCCCCCCCCCCCCCCAATAAGAGAGTTTAATGATATTTAGCCAATTAAAATATAAAGATACGAATTAATTTAAATGATCATACCATCCTTAAGACATTAAAATTTTTACCCTAGTGTTCCTTATTAACTTTTTTGGTTAGAAACAACTTCCAATTTTTTCCCTCCCTTCTTATTCCTCCATCTTGATTGCTAGGTTCATGTGTTAATCTAATTTTTTATGATTTTTTAACACTAAACTTCTTTTATTTTCTACTTATCCATGCTTGTAATGTTTGAAACAAATGAGAATTACTTTTGACTTTATTTTCCTTTTTGAAGATTAATTTCTTCATCAAATCCCACATGATTTTTTGATTGGGTTAGGTTTTTAAACTCACAAGATTTTTTTAAACAAGGGCATGTTAGTCATTGAGGGGTTATTTGGAAAAACTAGAAACATAAAGGGGGTTTCGTGAGATACCCCATAGTTAAGAGAGGTTTAGTCATATTTTGAATATTTTGAAAGTTGAGGAAGATTATCTACAATACCCTCAAATTTAATGGGAGTTCTCTAAAAATAAAATAGCTAAGAGTGGTTTTTTTGAGACAAGCCTCATGGTTGAGGATGGTTTTCTAAAATTAACCCAGATTAGTATATTGATCTACAAGTCCAAATTCGGCTTAATGACTACTGTGGTCATAGACTCATATGGCTGACCCTAGAAACTAAGATGCTGCATAGAATTCAATCTTGAAGTCATTTATCATGTGGAGGCAATTTCCAAGAGTCCGCCCCCTGGACTTGACCATAACAGACGCCCACCAAATAGAATCATTTAAAGAAAAATAAAAGACCAGGATTGAGCAAAGTGTTTCATGCACCAGCCTTGTTTTAGACATCACCTACCAAAAAGATTAGACCATCCCACTTGAGTCATTGGACCCACAAAATAAATAAATAAAGTTTACGTATTGAGTTTTCAGTGCGTCCTCTTAGTTCTCACTCACCGGCCACTTGGTTCTCACTACACCTACCCTTCAATATTTGAGGTAAGGGTATTTCCAAAAAAATTTAAAATAACAATAAAAATGAGAACATAATGAAGTTGAAAATACATAGATTAAAACAATTGGATCTTCCCCTCTCTCCTACAGAAATCAAAGCAGCAGTTTTTAGTCTCCATCCAGATAAATCCCCGAGACCTGATGGTCTTCCTTTATCCTTCTATCGATCCATTTGGAGCTCTGTAGAGACGGACACTATTGACTTCATCCAACAGCTCTTTCATCATCCCCAATCGCTCCACAATATCAACTATTCTTTTATTTGTCTCATTCCTAAAAAAGATGGTGTCACCTCTCCCTCAGATTTCAGACCTATTAGTCTCATCAATAGCTCTTGTAAGATTTTTTTTCTAAAATCCTTGCTAATAGGCTCAGCAGTGTTCTTCACCTCCTTATACACAATTCCCAGTCCGTCTTCCAAAAAGGAAAATCCTCCTTAGACTCCATTCTGCTAGCCCATGACATGATAAATTTTTGCTCCTCAGAAAAGAAGGAAGTTTGTGCCATCAAAGTTGATTTTTTCAAGGCTTTCGACTGTGTCAATTGGAATTTTCTCCTTTTCCATCTAGAAGCCAGAGAGTTCAGTCCCACATGATGTCTTTGGATTAAACATATCCTCACCTCTTCCAAATCTGTTGTTTTGGTCAATGGGACCCCTACAAAAAAAATTTCATGTCATAGGGGATTGAAGCAAGGGGATCATCTTTCCTCTATGCTCTTTCTATTGGTGGTTGATGTCCTGTGCAAAATGATCTCCTCTAGTGTTGTCTCTGGAGACTTGTCTGAACTTCAATTGAAAGGGGAATTAAACAACATCACGTCTCTGCAGTTTGCAAATGACACTATCATCCTCTCTAGAGCTATCTCTGAATACATGACCATCCTTAAAGCCTTAAAGTCATCCTCCTCATTGTTGCCAATATATCAGGTCTGCAAGTAAACTCCAATAAAACTCACCTCTTTTATCTCGGTAGGATTCCTCATAGGAGCCACCATCTCGCTAGAACTCTGAACTGCTCCGTGGGATCTCTCCCCTTCTCATATCTTGGCTTACCTCTCAGAAAAGGTTCTTTATCTTGAAGAGACTGGCTTCCCCTCTTAGACTCATTTTCTAAAAAACTGTCCCTCTGGAAGAACAAGTCTCTCTCCATTGGAGGGCGTCTAATCTTGCTTAATTCAGTGTTATCTTCTATTCCTCTCTATTACATTTCTTTCTTCAAATTCCCCAAGTGGCTTATCCAAGCTATTGATAAGATTAGAAGAAATTTTCTCTGGAATGGAAGCAATCATCTATCTAAAGTTAAGTGTTTGGTTGCATGAAAATCTGTTTGTAAGCCCAAACAAGAAGGGGGTCTTGGTGTCATTGATCTCTTTGTTTTTAATCTTGCCCTTCTATCCAAATGGATCTGAAAAATCTTTGATAGGAACTCCTTAATTAGTAAAGTTTTTTTCTCTCTATATTCCAGAGAAGATGCTAATCTTGTTGTTCAAATTCCAAAGGCTCATGCATCTAATCTTCTAAAAGACCTATTCTCAATTCAATCAGTCTTCTTTAGCTTTGTAAGATTGTATGTAGGAGATGGTAGGACATGTAGATTCTGGCATGATAAATGGGCCAGTGTAAACTCCTTGTGCAGTCTCTTCCTGAAGGCTTTCAGCCTTGCCTTCTCCAATGGTTGCAACATTAGATCTCAAGGGTTCATGATAGATCAAGCTTGGCATTGGCATACCATTCTTAGAAGAGGTCGCTTCATTGAAGAGAGATATGAAATTCAGGACCTTAACTCTCTTCTACAACTGTTCTCCTGCGCAGCCATCTCTTCCCCCGATTGTCTCTGGTGGCCCCTTCAACCATCAGGTATCTATTCAGTCAAATCCTTCTACTCAGTTCTAATATCGGGAGGCTGTAAATCAAGATACTTCAATTTCATTTGGAAATCTTCAACTCCTCTGAAAGTTAAAGTCTTCTTTTGGCTTGTTAGCAAGAACAAGCTCAACACTAGGGCAATCCTCATCTCCAAGGGGTGGTCTGGCGACCCTAGATGTCATTTTTGCAGTCTTGAAGTTGAGAATCAGGATCACATATTTATTAGATGCCCTTTTGCCTCTTCTTTATGGTCTACTCTTTTCCTTGGCGTTAGTGCTGCCTCTTGGCCCCTCTTCATGGATGATTTGATTTTTCTTAAAGTCTTTGTTGTCAACAACAGGGATATTAGAAGCATTTGGAAAATTGTGCTCCCACGTTGCTGTTGGTTGATTTGGAACAGTCGCAACTGCCTTATTTTTAGAGATATTCAGCCAAATCCTGTTCGCATTGTAGCTAATGTAGCCAGATATACTCTACTATGGGCAGGTGCACAGGAGGACAGGATTGCCAGAAGGATCCGTAGGGCTGCTATCAAGTTACAATTCGAAGAAATTGCGAAAAGGAAAGCAGTGGATGAAATGGGAGACAACTTCTCTGCAGACTAAGAGGTTTTATAAAGTTCTGGATCGGGTGTAGTAGTTCGCTGGGTCATTTGTATAAAGGTCTGATGACGACTTAGTGGAGTGTTGCAGAAGTATTGTGGGATTCCTCTTCTTCTTTTTGGATGTTCAGTGATATCGTTTTGTTGGTTGTCTTAGCATGACTCTTAGTCTTTTATTAGTTTTTTCGGTTGTGCTCTTTGTTGAGAGGAAGATTCATGGATGATTTGTCATGATGGGTGACGACAAGGTCCGCTCCCTATCTACATTTCGCTTCTTGAATCTTCGGTCTCACAATTTGTAAGTCTGTATATCTTTTCCAACTCTTTTATATATATATATATATATATATATATATATATATATATATATATATATATATATATATATATTATATATATATATATATATATATATATATATATATATAGAACAGAAAATCTCACCTATTTTTCAGTTCAAAAAAAACAATAGATGAGAAATTCATTACTTAAGTTTAAAATATAATATGATGAATTAAAATTTAATTCATGCCAAACTATTGTCTTAATTATCAATGTAAGCTAGTGTTTATCATCACACAGCCTTTCTTTTACCCACTTTGAGCGACTCATTCGGATAGAATGTTCTAATATAGCTCCTAAGATCTTAGGTTTAATTACGAGCTGGGTTGGGGTTGGGTTGGGTTGGGGTTGGGTTGGTGGGGGGGGGGGGCACAATTGAATACATATTTCTTTTTTTTATTTTATCTTGGAATACCTTCTCCATGCAAGAAAAGGTCTACACGATCAAATTAAATCAATCTATCTTTATAACAACAACATAATTGCACTTCAAGAAATAACGTCTAATTAGTTAATCTATTTAGTTATCTCATAGTTTGACCGTTTCACTTTTAACCGTGGAAAAAGAAAATGGAATACTAAAACATATATCTTTAAATAAACAAATGTTTTTTAGGGACCGATATACAAATGTGAAGAAAGTTGATCACGAATCAAGAAAAGAATGAAACATGGATTAATGCACTAATCTTCAAACCACTCGCACTAATCTAAGAATAGGCAATCCTTTATTACACTAGTAAGTAGTAATTATGTAAGAGAACGAAATCACTTGGCATTTTCTCCGTATATAAGGCATGCTGAAAAATCCTGCAGAGGACAACTATAAAAACTCAGGTTGAGAGTTAACATGTATCTTCAAACTAATATGTGAGTATACATTAAAATTATGAAGTTACAGTACAGGTTGAGAGTTATTTTTATATTCTAATATGACATCGCAGGTTGAACGCCCTTTTTACGAGTCGGAACTAGACACGCGCGCGGTGGTGTCAAATTTTCTTAATTAGACAATCTACTTTAAACTCGCAACTAGTAGGATTTAAACTTGGATTGCTCTAATACCATGTGAATATAGAAGAATGCTTGATATTTCATATGCTACCTAATATAGAGGATGGTGACGTGCATTTATACAAGATGAAGACTTAATATGAGAAGGGTAGTCAATAAAGAGAGAAAAAGTAGAAATGAAAATAAAAATGATAAACTACATAATACACGATTATATGCTCTATTAATAACTAAAAATATGCTGGGTCCATCGCCACCAACCCTTCTCAAAATTGTTGAAATGCTGACGTTTTCCCTCGCTCCCACCCACCCCCTCTTCTCCTCCTCTGACAATTCAAAAATGAAAATAAAAATGATAAACTACATAATACACGATTATATGCTCTATTAATAACTAAAAATATGCTGGGTCCATCGCCACCAACCCTTCTCAAAATTGTTGAAATGCTGACGTTTTCCCTCGCTCCCACCCACCCCCTCTTCTCCTCCTCTGACAATTCAAAAAAACCTCGTCATGGAATCCGTTAAATCTAACGGTAACGGTAACGGGCTTTGCGTACCCAGCGACCCCCTTAATTGGGCCGCAGCGGCGCAATCCCTAGCGGGGAGCCACCTCGATGAAGTGAAGAGTATGGTGAAGGACTACAGGGAGCCCATGGTGAGAATCGAA
>NC_033794.1:15445620-15477807 GCF_001876935.1 Asparagus officinalis | reverse complement strand
CAACCAACCACCCACACCCTTCGAACTCTATAAATTCCCTCCCCACAAACAACCCTTCACCTTAACTCAAAAGCCTCTACCAACATTTTCTCATCTTCCAACCAACCACCCACACCCTTCGAACTCTATAAATTCCCTCCCCACAAACAACCCTTCACCTTAACTCAAAAGCCTCTACCAACATTTTCTCATCTTCAGTCACCCACTCACTCATCAATTCAAACCTCGTCAATGGAATCCGTTAAATCTAACGGTAACGGTAACGGGCTTTGCGTACCCAGCGACCCCCTTAATTGGGCCGCAGCGGCGCAGTCCCTAGCGGGGAGCCACCTCGATGAAGTGAAGAGTATGGTGAAGGACTACAGGGAGCCCATGGTGAGAATTCGAAGGCGCGACGTTAAGCGTGCGCCCCAGGTGGCGGCTGTGCTGCCCATGGGCCGTCGGTTTTTGTTTTTTTTTTGTTCTTTTCTTAGGGTGGGGGAGGAATTTGCGCGAGTCTGGCCCGGGGCCCGGGTGAAGGCTAGTAGTGATTGGGTGATGGAGAGTATGAGCAAGGGGACTGATAGTTATGGGGTGACCACTGGTTTTGGAGCTACTTCTCACCGGAGGACTAAGCAAGGGGGTGCTCTGCAGAAGGAGCTTATTAGGTGAGCTACTACTCATTAATCTGGTTTTGTACTGCATACTTAATTTGACATATTCATTAGTTTGTGATTATATATACATATGATTTTATGTGGAAAAT
Organism: Asparagus officinalis; assembly: GCF_001876935.1. Taxonomy (NCBI): domain Eukaryota; kingdom Viridiplantae; phylum Streptophyta; class Magnoliopsida; order Asparagales; family Asparagaceae; genus Asparagus; species Asparagus officinalis. Next base: position 15,477,062 of record NC_033794.1, on the reverse strand, counting down.
CTTATTTGATGTTTTCGGTTTATTTGAAAACTAGTTGTGAACACCGTGCAAAACATGACATATCAACTTTTGCTACAGTAATCGTGGTTTTTTTTAAATACTGTAGTAATGTTTTTTAAATTTTTTAGGCTCCTACTGTTCCTACCGTTGCTATAGTTTTAAAAATTACTACATTATCCCCCCCTATGCTACAGTGATTTGTTGAAGCTTGTGACAGTACCCAGCCCCTGTTGATTCAGTAAAAACTATTGTAGTATGAATAGTGAATTTTGGATTCTTTTATTTATATAGAGGAGTAGAAGACCTGAAAAGTCTTGAATGGGATCTGCTGGATGCCTATTTTCTTTGCAAGATTAACGTTTTTTTTAGTGGTAGCTAGAAAAGGAAAATTTCTGAGTGATCTTGTATAAAAGGTGTCTAAAATTGGAAAAAAATAAAATAAAATTCTTTTGAGGGCTTGTTGAAAAGGACAAATGTGAATTTTTAACATTTATTATTCGTTGAACATAAGGGATGATGAGACAGGAAAGAAAGGCACGTATCATGTCCTTGCTCAGCGCTGATGAGCACGTATTGTCCCTAATTCCTGTCAGTTTTGACAGCTTTCTTATTAAAACGTTTTCAAAAAAACGTTTTGACAAGAAAGCTGTCAAAACTGATAACAAGCTGTCAATTTTGACAGGGAATCAGGGGTAAAAGAAACCAACCAAACAGCCCTTAATTAATCAACGCTGCTATTTGACTAGAGGGGGGGCGTGAGCCAGACTCGCCATGAGAGGAGGGGGTAGGCAGTTGGCTCACGGCGCCCCCCCCCACCACCCAAATAGCATTTTCGCCATCTTGATTAAAGTGGGAGTTTCTCAAAAACACTAATAACCATTGTGGGACAAATACACGAGTACATTAATTTGAACGGTTAAGGTATCAACTTTGGAATCATACCCTTATTTGTAATGTAATTTTATAATTTTATTTTCACGTTTTAATGTTTGAAATAAATTATCACAACGTATCGTGTGCCCGACCGAGATGTGACTGACGGAATATTCTCCTTTTCAGATTTCTCAACGCCGGAATATTCGGCTCCGGCAAGGAATCCGGCAACACGTTGCCGTCACCGGCGACTCGCGCGGCGATGCTTGTCAGAATCAACACCCTTCTTCAGGGATACTCCGGCATTCGATTCGAGATCCTCGAGGCGATAACTCGGGCCTCCTGAACGCCAACATCACCCTTTGCCTTCCCGCTTCCGAGGCACCATCAGCTCCTCTGGCGACCTCGTCCCTCTCTCCTACATCGCCGGTATCCTCACTGGCCGTCGCCATTATGTCAGGGCCGTAGCCCCTGACGGCCGCTCAGTCGACGCCTCCGAGGCCTTCGAGCTGGCCGGAATTGATGGTGGGTTCTTCGAGTTGCAGCCTAAGGAAGGCCTTGCTCTCGTCAACGGGACCGCCGTCGGGTCCGGGCTCGCTTCGACGGTTCTCTTCGACGCGAATGTGCTCGCCGTGTTGGCCGAAATCTTGTCAGCGGTATTTTGCGAGGTGATGCAGGGAAAGCCCGAGTATACCGACCATCTGACGCACAAATTGAAGCATCACCCGGGACAAATTGAGGCCGCTGCAATAATGGAGCACATTCTGGAGGGAAGCTCGTATATGAAAATGGCGAAAAAGTTGCACGAACAAGACCCGTTACAGAAGCCAAAACAAGACCGTTATGCTCTACGAACCTCGCCACAGTGGCTAGGTCCGCTGATTGAGGTTATCCGCTCATCGACCAAATCAATTGAACGGGAGATCAATTCGGTGAACGACAACCCGTTGATCGATGTATCGAGGAACAAGGCTCTACACGGCGGGAACTTTCAAGGGACGCCGATCGGAGTGTCTATGGATAACACTCGGCTGGCCATCGCCGCAATCGGGAAGCTCATGTTCGCTCAGTTCTCGGAGCTCGTCAATGACTTGTACAATAACGGGTTGCCTTCGAACCTATCGGGTGGGCGAAACCCTAGCTTGGATTACGGGTTCAAGGGTGCGGAGATCGCCATGGCATCCTACTGCTCGGAACTCCAATTCCTTGCGAATCCTGTGACGAACCACGTCCAGAGCGCCGAGCAACACAACCAAGACGTGAACTCCCTCGGTCTCATCTCATCAAGAAAGACCGCTGAGGCGGTCCACATCCTAAAACTCATGTCATCGACGTTCTTGGTCGGTCTATGCCAAGCCATTGATCTCCGACATTTGGAGGAGAACTTGAGGAGCACAGTCAAGAACACGGTGAGCCAAGTCGCCAAAAGAACACTAACGATGGGAGCGAATGGTGAACTCCACCCCTCGAGGTTCTGCGAGAAGGACTTGCTCAAGGTGATTGACAGGGAGTACGTCTTCGCCTACATTGATGAGCCTTGCAGCGCAACATATCCGTTGATGCAGAAACTGAGGCAAGTATTGGTCGAACATGCGCTGAACAACGGGGAGAAAGAGAAGGAGGCGAGCACTGCCATATTCCACAAGATTTTGGAGTTTGAGGAGGAACTGAAGGCAACATTGCCGAAGGAAGTCGAGGGGGTGAGAGTGGCGTTTGAGAATGAGTGTTTGGCTATTCCGAATAGAATCAAGGAATGTAGGTCTTATCCTTTGTACAGGCTTGTGAGGGAGGAGCTCAGAGCTGGTTATCTCACCGGAGAGAAGGTGACGTCGCCAGGAGAAGAGTTCGATAAGGTGTTCGATGCGATTTGCGATGGCAGGTTTATCGATCCGATGCTCGAGTGCTTGTCGGAGTGGAACGGAGCTCCGATTCCTATTTGCTAGAATTTAGTTTTTATTTCTTGTTATGGTGCAAGGGTTTGCTGTTTGTTGTGCTTGTTGTTATTTGTTTTGAGAGCGCTGATTCATGAAGTTGCAGGTATACAGTACATAAAAATAAAGGGATTGTTACTGTCTGATAAATGTGTGTTCATTTTGATTGGTCATGATCTTTTAAGTTAACATCAATCTTCGGTTTCTTGAATATAAGTTGTCGATAAATCAACGTAAACACCACCCCCACAATTTAAAGTTAGAGGAAAACAAGAGCAAAACATGCATAAGTTCATTACATCATTCTAGTTTAGTCAACGATACACCTCTTTTACCGAAAGGCATACATCAAGAATCAAGATACAGATGAAATACTTGGTTCTTCCGCCTTCAACTTGAAAGCAAATATGGACAGCAAAAAACCTTAAGCTGAGACAGATGTTAAATTCAAATCTCAATAGGAAAACATCAGCAGCTAACGGTTAACACTTCCAGATAACCATAAACACTACGCTTCACAGATCACCCCAACGTAAACCAGTCTTTTATATATATAAACCCAGCGAGAGATAATTGAATCATTAAAGAGCTTAATTTACAATTGTCCAGTGGGACAGTTTCAAATCTCGAAAGGTTAATTACAATGCGATGGCGATACAAGCTTCAGGGTTGGTCACAAGGAGGTGTTAAGTGAATACGGTCAGCCTTTGCATATGAACCTTAAACTTTGAATCAGTCAACAAAATCATTCATCATCTGATAAGCACACAACAGGATCTGTAGAAGCAGCAGGCGGTGTGGCAACCACAGTTGATGTGGCCATTTCAGAATCATTTACAGGGAGTTTAGGCAAGTCTGCAGCAAGACTGGTAGTGGCCCCAAGATCACGAGACAATTCAACTCGAGAAAAAGGCAGCTGTCCCGATCCTACAGGTGAATATTTTCCGCTAAGAGGAGGCGCAGTAGTAGCAGATAGTAATGCTGCGCTCATATTTGTAGGGTGTTGATTGCTAAGTCGAGGTGGATTAACTGGTGGAGTTGTACATGTAGGTGGAAAATTTGGAGGAAGAACCGATGGCATTGTGGAGGTTGGTGGAAGAATCGGTGGCATCATGGATGAGCGAGGACCGAAGCGATGGAGATGTGGGGCCATGGCACGTGCAGCTGGGGCCCGAGCGTCAGTTGCTCCTTGATGACTTGGAGGGACTTGGAGCATGTTGTTGCTGAACTGGGGCCTGACAAGATTTCTAGAGACAACTGAAGGATTATGGCGAAAAGAACCAGCTGAAATTTGGGCTGGAGTTGTGGCTGGAGGTAAATTAGCTAGGGTTGGAATGTGGGCTTGAGTAGCTCCTGATCCGCGTAAAGGCAGTGAGGTTGATGGACGTGCTGGAGTCACAGCTGGAGGTAAGTTAGCTAAGGTTTGAATGTGGGATTGAGTAGCTCCTGATCCGCATAAAGGCAGTGAGGTTGACGCACGTGATGGAGTTACAGCTGAAGGTAGGTTAGCTGAGGTTGGAATATGGAAAGAGCCTGAAGTTGATGGTGGCCCCTGCGCATGTAACGGGTTTGATGCCTGAAGAAACTGCTGCATTGGACTTGAAGATCGAGCTGAAGTGAACAAAAAATGTCACGGTTCAGAACATAGCAGCTATCTAGTTGGTTCTAAAGTCATGAACATTTAAATGAATGAATTTAAATTTAGTGTTTTGCTTTTGTTGGAATCCTTCCATACAAAAAATGTACTCTTTTACTTCATACAAATATCAAGTCAGTAGAAATTTTGAAGGTTTAACTTCAAATGCATATAATTATGATGGAAAAAGTGAAGGTTTATTCAGTCACTATAAACAGTTTAGATATATCATTTCAAAGAAGCTAAGCTTGCAGAGCAAATGGGTGGATGAAGCATAAAAATAAACTACAACTGCATGGCCGCCACAAATTTGGTACCTTGGGAGGCAGAGGATGTCCCAGCCTTAGGATCAATAAATTTGGTCCTAAATTGCTCGGCTAAAATTTTATTGACGAGAACTTTGCTGTATATTGTTTCTAGCATCTTTTGTTGCTGATGAAATTCAGCTTCGTCATCTTTAAGCATTGCTTCATATTTCTTCCGCACCTTGTCTAGCTCCTCTTCACACTCAAGTTTACGTTGCCGCTTCTATACAGCAAAAACAAGTATTAAATAAGAAAAGAAGCAAAATATGGGTCAAATGCCTTCACAATGAAAATAAGATAAGGACTGTAAAGGAGTTCTGCAGGACAACCTTATCTTCATACATCCTATTGTGATGCTCAGCCTGCTTTTGTAGCCTCACAAGTTCATTCTGAAGTGGGTCAGGATGAAGCTGGTGCGGTTGAATACAAGAAGCCATTGGTAATATCTGAAGAAGGCGATCTCCTCGCTCTTGTGAAACACGAGAAGTTCTAATTGACTGCTGCACAAGCACTTCAGTCTGTGAGGTAGGAGAACAACTCATGTTTTCAGGACGAAGAATTCCCAATGTCTCTGCTGGCATCACTGGATGCAGTATGGATTGAGGAGACAATGGGTTGCATTCTTCAACCTGCATCTCTTCAGCCATATTTGGCTGTGGCATTGACAATGCAAGCAATTGACTAGAATGTGCGACTTCAGTGCAGAGCCCTCCTTCGGTAGAGAAAGTGGCAATAGGAGAAACCAGATTATGGGTAGAATTTGAAGTCTGTGTATCCTTAACGGTTGGCTCAAATTGCGGGGTCAAAACATGCCCCAAGGATGCATAAGGACCCGTAGTTAGGGGAGAACTAGGGCCTTCCTCACATTCAGTTCTACCATCCAAACTAAGCATATCATGCTCGCCTACAGGCAGTACCTGGTAATGCATTATAGGCTTACAACATCAGAATTTGCCACTAAACATGTTCACTAAAGGAAAAACGGAAAAAAATACAACAATGTCCTAGACACATGCCCTCTCATTTTTGCTGAATATATATTGTGGTTCTCAGAAGGCTAATTTAAAGAGCACTGCCACCAGCTTCTACAGATTACAAACTAATTTGCAATGTATTACAATACCTTAAGTCACATCTGAATACTTGACAGATGGAACATATTTCAATTTTCCAAATAAAATATTTATTCCTTTTAATAAGTTGAGGGTAGAAATTAAATTAAGTGGAATATCTGAAATGTTGGCATAAGTTAGATGAAGTTTACTGCGAACGCTGTTGTAAATAGCAGCCGATAGCGGTGCTATTGCGGCGCAAATAGCGGTAGCGGAGCCTATCACTACGATTTCATTGATTGCGGTGAAGCATAGCGCTCATGAGTGCTTTTCACTCGCCAAAGCGCTCGAAAGCGCGAAATAGCTGCAAATAGCAGCACATAGAGGTAAATAGAAGCAAATAGCTGTAAATAGTGCTCATTTATCTATATTTGAAGGCTTCATTTTTAAGTTTCAAATAGTTAATACAATTATGTTGCTCAATGTTTTTCTATTGTTGAGAATTTCTCTATTAGAGACTTGAAAGTTGAAAGAATGGGACAAATAACGTGGTCTTTTTCATTTTGTATAGTACTTTTGTTAATATTATGTGATTGTTATATATCTATTTCATGCTTAGGATCTCTATGAATCATCAAATATGCATTTACAGAATTTTTAGACTTTTCTTTACTTTTCTTATTTTTTGAATATTTGTACATATTTAAATTGGCCTGCTATTTGATTTTGTGTTTTTTGCCGCTTTAGTCCCAAATAGCTTTAGCAATGCCCCACCGCTATTCTACGTTATCCACTATCGATAGCATTGACTACGAATAATGTTAGCCATATATGTCTTATAGCGTGCAACTTCAGGGCTTGATAGACATTTTGACTTTTTAAAGTAATCAACCCACCAGTATTAGTTACTTTGTTGAAATAACCAATTAAGGAATCCAGAAACGAGCTACTATGTAGAACTGATTGACTCAACACCAGCCACAAATGAAATACCAGTAAAGATCCAAATATTGAAGCAAGCTGGAATTCTATAATAAACAAAACTCAGTACACTTTTCATTGGTTAGCTTTCTCTCTATTTCTCTTCAAGCCATTTATGCTTATCATTATTTCAGTATAGACTATAGAGTTAGTTCATACAGCTAACTACATCTTCAAGTGTACTTAAAACTCACTTTAACGCAATTATAACTTCCAATGCAAAGTGCCTGAAAAAACACTAGGTAGGTAGAGAAAACTAAAGTAAAAAGAAGGCACAGGACTATACCAGATTAGGTCTTGCTGAATTTCCACAGCAAGAGTCTCTTAATGCATGGGGAGTGGAACGTAAGCCTACAGAGTGTTGTAATGCAGATGATCTCATGTGAGCACCTTCTGGATTAGCTTCACCTTCATGTATATTCCTGTCGACTAGTGCTTCAGTCGTTGTTACTGAAGAATCTATACGTATTTCGGCGGGTCCTTCCTGAAGCAATGATGTCGCTACAGAGGGCATCATATGCTGCATATGCATAGTAACATGCTGATTACCTACTGCATTCATAACATCTGACTCAGGAACTGGCGCTCCACCATCCTCAGCCATGTCACGATCTCCAGAGCACGGAATAGTCAATGGGTTTACTGTAGATGTTTCATTTTGATCCACCTGATTAGCTAATATATTCATATCATCTGCCTCGAAAAATGGAGTTCCAGCATCCCGGGTTATAACATCATCTCCTGCAGGCAGAATATCTGCTGGAGTTTCTGCAGATATTTCATTTGGTTCTCCCGATGCAACAATATTATGTGGAACAGTTTCTTGGTTTTCAGCAATTCTTCTACTTGTTTCTAGAGGCACCAAACGTGTAGTGTCGGGCTGATTATCTGATACATTCATGACTGACTCAGAAAATGAACTTCCATTATCCGTGGGTATGTCAGTATTCCCTGCAGGCATAGTCGCAGGAATTTCTGGAGATGTCTCGTTTGGCTCAATAGATTCCACATCAGCATTATTATACAAAAGCGTTTCTGGGATTTCAACCAATATTCTATTTGCTTGAATAGCTTCTACTTCAGTGGTATTGCTAGAATGAGAAGGTGGAGCTTGCACATCTTCCATCCTTCCAGTAGAAAAGGTTGATGGCATGTCTAACTGGTTTTCAGTTGTTCCAATAGATATTCCAGGGGCAGTCATCTCCATAACATCACAAACTAGACCTGAACCCGGACGTGGAATCTCCGAAAATGTTCTAGTTGGTTCAGTAGATTCCACTACGACCACGTTAGGTGGAACAGTTTCCACGATTTCAGAAATTGTTCCAATTTCAGTTGTGTTTCTAGAATGTGAAGCATGTATTTGCGCATCTTCCAACCTTCCATTAGAAAAAGTAGATGAACTATCTAAATCATTCTCACTTGCTCCAGTTCTTATGCCAGGGAATGTAAAAATATCAGTGCACATTCGATCTGTAGCGGATCTAGATACGGGCGTTCTGCCTCTCGAACCATCATGAGACTCGAATGCTTCAACAACCTCCTTGCATTCCTCCAGCCTGAATCCACTTTCTACCAAAGGAAGCAATTCAAAATCTTCTGCTAGAGTGCCAGCTTTAGCTTCTTCTAGCCATTGGTCCCGAATGTTCTGCTCCATTTTTTCGGCATCTTCCAGCATAACCATTAGTTTTTCGTTCTGGCACTTCATATGCTGGTCAAGTTCAGCCCTCATTTTTGAGAAGTATTTATTTAACAATAGTATTTTGTCGTTTCTTATTGAATCGTCAGTGTGTACAGAACGAATAAGCTCCAAGAGGTCATCATGTGCACTCTTCAACCTCGCCTTTGCTTCTTCCCTCCTTGCATTAAAATCAAAGAGTTCTACTTGTTTCCTTAGAAGGAAGGCATCTTTCCTTTTTGAGCAAATTGTATCAATCAGATCAACTCTTTTCTTTAAAAGCGCATCTTGCAATGAGATAAGGTTCTCTTTAGCTTCCGAGGGAGACTGGCCTGCAGGGGCTTGCTCTTTGACTTCTGATTCTTGAAGATAAGATGAGGCCGACTCCGAAATCCCTCCATGCAATTGTTGACGGCCATCTTCTTTTCTTGACAGAGATGACTGATTTTCCAAGGAATTTGGCTTGTCTTCATGTCTTAATGCCCCAACAATGGAGAACTTTTTCTTTAACATCCGCAATCTTGAATAAACAGAACCCACCTGCTCCTCACTGCACGTATACCTCAAGTATTTTTTAGCTAGTGCAAGACATTCTTTGTGGTCCACCTTATGTTTCAGAAAAGAAGCCGCTCTCCAGCACTGAAAGTTACATAATATAGGTATCAGACAAACTAAATTATTGAGGTAGGCTGAAAAAAAATGACATTGATCACTAAAGAACAGCTCATTTAGCAAGAACTAACATTCATATGCAGGATATCAGACTTAAGGTTAAGCAGAGAAGTGGCTGAATATCTGCAGTGCTTAGGAGTTATCCGTCCTATTAGACAACAAAGAAGTTCAGGTACCATATGGAAAGTATGGCACAAGCAATAGCCATAAATATGGGGGTTTTCCAATCCTAGAACATGTAATTGCAACTTTAATAACAAAAGCAAGCACCGGCAATGAACTGTCAATTTTCGGCTGTCCAAAAATAACTTAAAAGCACGGATTTCAACTGAAAAGTTTTAAAATGCATTGATTAAATGTCTACATTAACGAGAAGCTCACAACATAGTTCTCTGCTCTTTTGCAATCGCTTTCAAGTTTTAGATAATGGCAATGATCTATTTGTCAGTCTACCAGCTTGCATGAACTACTATGTGTAGAATCACACAACTGATCCAAAACTAGCAAGAATACAGTAAGCCGCATAAATTATGGACCAAGTCAGAACCGAGATATAATTTGTTTTTTTCAGAAGTGTGAATCGTAAAACCACAAAGCATAGAAGACAATCTTACAAGCTCTTTCTTCACTGCAAAATATAGCAAAGATCAGTGTAGAAAATAACGTGTTCCGTAGCGCAAAATAGCGCATAGCGTAACGTAGTGCCACCTAATCGCTACGTAGCGCTGGAAAATAGCGCAGAAACAAAATAACGTACACTAATTTACCCATAGCGTACGCTTTATAACGCGTCTTCATAGCGCTTCATAGCTTAGGTTAAATTATTCAAGGGCTAGGATTGATTTTTAAAAGAATTTTGATGGTTGTGATTGAGTTTTTTTTGCGCAAATTAATCACATTCTGCACTGAAAAACATTAAAAAGAGGTCAAAGAATTACTAATTACTTTTTTTTCAAATTAATCAGATTTAGAAGTAATAAAAACGAGTACTTTTCTTTCAAAAATAAAAGTTGTAACTTCACTTGGATTACTATGTTTTTAAATTTATGAAGTAATAAAAGATGTTTTTAAATTTATGATGTTCTATTACCTATTAGAACTTACTGTGATAGTGTGTGATGTATATTTTTTTAACAACTATGTTTTTGGAATGATTGTTAAGGCATACATGGTTGATTTTGTTGTGAAATTGTGATGATATAATGATTTGTGATAGCATTTTCATGATGTTATGTTTAAAAATTGTGATGATTATTCATATTATTTGATTTTGAATATTATGTATCTATAAAATATTTAAATAATAATAAATTGTTTAACCTACTTTAAGAGATATGCTATTTTGGCTACCTCTCATTTTTTATCTTTACAAACGACTCATTGAACATCTTTGCCAATGTTGAAAATAGCAATAACGCGTTATGATTTTTAAAGAATAAAATATTTCAATTTCAAAGCCCTATTTCCTAGCTTTGACATGCCTAGCCGAGTAGCTGATCATATGAAATCCTTCAATGGTTCCCAAGCTTTAGACTACCACTCCATATTGCAGACTTACTATTTGTTCCATTCTCGAAAACTAAATGTAATCCCACTTGTATAAAAGGAAATTTTACACAAACTTCCCGTGACAGGTTCCATAGTTATGTGCTTTCAAAGTCTCATGTTAGAAGAAATTATTTATAGAACTCACTTGTTGGCGATCAATTTTGCAATTGCCTCAAGTTTCCAAAGCCTCAATTGTGAGTTGCTCAATTTGTTCAGTTTCTGTGTACTTCATGTATTTCTTTCCTAAATTAAATACATAAAAAGGACCCAAACGATCACCAAGGCTCTTACCGTAAATCTCTTGAAAATAGTACAAGGTACAATGAAGAAGTATCACACCAACGAATAAAGATATAAAAAAGAAAACCAAATGAGGGTTGATGTTCAAGCAGAAGCAGCTACGGAAAACTCCAAAACAACATATCAGTTTTATCGAGTTAAAACATAATATAATGTGCTTGTCTAACCAGAGATAATTTGAAGGCTTGCAATATGGTGTCTGGGTCTTGATCAACATGATGATTATTCATGATATACTCAAGAAGCGTGTATGCCAAATCCTTGACATCAGCCTGCATTAGATCATGTGCATCAAAGTCAGTTATGCATTCTATAGAACCTGCCACAATGCAATAAAAAGAAAACATGTACACAATAATTATTAGAATTGTTAAATGCTATCACAAGCTTAACAGATTAAGAAAATGTAAAAGCAATATAAGTAGAAGTGACCAACACAAAGATTTGAGATAACACTCTGAAGTACAGCATCTCACAATATGAAGGAACACCATTTACTACCAGATAACTCTCCAAGAAGATATTCATCCTAAACCATCACCAAATTTCAATAAGCTGGCCTTGTTTTAGTCTCAAAAGTTTTGGTATTATGTTTTCACCAATTATGATAATTTTGGTCCAATTTCTGCTTTCCATTTACAGTGTTGACTATTAAACTCATGGACTTTACGGGTGGAAACAAACCAAATATTTAACAAATAGTTCGGTATTTATTCGCTTAAGTATTCGGTCATATTCAATTCCATAGTTCATTTAACAACAAACAAATAGTGTTTAGTATTCGGTTCATAAAGAAATGGAATTTAACCACAGATAGATTTAATTTGTTTGTTTAATAAACTATTTGTTTATATATTACACTTTAAACCTATAAATTTTAGTTATTGTAATTTCTATGCATCCGAAAAGCTTTTTACACATATAGGCTCATGTAAGTTTTGATTTGTGATTATTTCATTTATCACTAGGTTGCATATTCATTGGCTGTATCATGTTTGGCTGCATTATACTACTAAGATAGGATAACAAATATTATCGAATATTTACTGAATACGAATCGAATAATTCAAAAAAGACTTAAAAAACTGTTAACGAATATTTGTGAATAGTTGTCAAATATTCGAATACTAATCGAATCGAATCCCAATACATATTTGCTATTTGTTTCGGATTTGAATATGAATTAGATGGTCGAGTATGAACCGAATACAAATACTGTGGTATTCAATTCGAATTCACTTTATTTCCACCCCTAGTCATGGTACATGCTTTAATTAAAGACAAAACAGGAGGATTTACTAGAATACATACATGAAGTTTCAAAGTGTCGCATAGCTCAGATATTTCTGGCTTCAGACGGAGATGGAGAACCTTTTGTGCATTGCGCCTTCCTTCAGATTCACCGATGGGAAATTTATGTGGCTCTGCAGCAGCATCAGGTGTGGAAGATGCTCGTAAATACGAAGTTACGTGTGTGATCGTACCATCTGAATTTGGCATGCAGTTTTTTCCAACACTAGATAGACTTCCATATGTTTCTGCATATTTTGCATCAATTAGTTTCTCATCAGGGATGAGAGTTAGAACAATAGAAAGTCCAAAGAATAATTGTGAACTAAGACAACAGAATATGATTTCATCTTCTGTAAACAGCAAGTGTCACCTGGTTCCATTGGTGTGCTACTCGGAGTAGTTGGTGTTGTTGTGGAAATTAATGCTTGTTGATTAAAGCGACAGGGAGAACTGTCATTAAGGACTTCAGCATCCTTTACCATTCCCTTTGTTTTGTCTTCAAGCCAAGCCTGTAGAGAGTTTGGATCCACGGTATTGGTAGTTAGCTTCCTACGTTTTTTTCTAGCTTCATCTTTTTCCACTTCAGGTACCTTTATGGGTTCTTCAAAACGTTGAACCTTTCTTCGGATCCTTTGAGATGGTTCACTTATGAATCTCCAGTCAGGGTATCTATTATCCAATAAATCTGACCAGAAGCTAGAGGGATCTTTATCCAGTGCGCATATTCCATTTCTCTCACTTACTAAACTAATATTTCTTGAATATGAAGCTCCACTCTGCTGAGCTTTAATCAAAAGCAAGCATTGGTAACTATTATTTTCACCTCTTCTTGGCAACTGTTGCACTAATTCCACCACAACATCATTTAGGAATTTCAATGTTGAATCATTTAAGAAACACTTCTCAATGGAATTTTTAAAATAGTCATGCACATTTTGCTGGTGGAACTCATTAAGTTCATTGAACAAACTCAAGGCACCCCAACTGAGTAGCAAGTGGCTATTGCTAGGATTAATGTTCCGAATGTTACTGTCTAAAATAATATCTTGCCTTGCAAATATTAGAACCTTCTCTTCAACCGTACATGATGAATAAAAACGAAACACTTTAACATGTTCAAAACTAGACTCAATATGTATCTTCTGAAGCGCTCTAAGGTCATTCAATGGGTTCCAGTCGCTACTGTATATAACAACAGCATCAAGTGAAGAAAGCTTAATACTTGGTAGGCAAGCCCGATTTTCTATCAGAAATACGAATCTCCCATTTGCCTTGTCATTAAACTTACTAAGAGCAGTTAATTTCCTTGACATACTTAATCCATTGTCTACTCGTTCATATGAATCAGGCCCAAATCTCTGACGAACAAAGTCATCCAGAATATCGCCAATAGAATTCCTTCCAGCACCGCCTATGGACTACCAAAACCAAAAAGTATATAAGTACATAAAAATCATCATTAATTCAATTTTCTACAACAATTGATGAATAGATAGAATGCATTTTTTTAAAGCATGAGAACTTAATTTTCTACAAGAGGACATTTACGGAAACACTAACAAGGCACAAAGAACAATATATTTCCAGAACAAATGGATATATATACTATGAAATACACTTACTACTTTCAAAAGGAAAAAAATTTAGTAAGTTACTTTTGAGATTTTTCCAGCATTTGTGGTTTTGATCTTCCTAACTCCTTGTTGGAACTCTCTCTTCTCCTCTTACCTTTAATCATAAATAATCTTTATCATAATCCTATTTAACATAACATCTTTTATTAACTACCACTTAGTTATATTTTACTCTACAATATCTTGCTTTCAACAAAATGTTTTTGATAAGAAGACATGTATTACGAGATTAAAGGTAAATAGTGTAATCCGCAGCATGAATAAATAAATAAATAAGCAAAATTTTATGCACATGAATGGATCATATCTCTTGGATAAGCATAAGCTCATAAGCATCAACATTAGTCAAACTAAAGTTTATAAAATATGTTATATAAACATATTATACATAAATCTTTGTTATATAAACATATTATACATAAATCTTTCTTTTTTTGATAGTCTAACTATTTAATAAGCATCTACTTGTTTTAACTTTTTTAGATATGAGACTCAAAGACTAATCAGGCATACCATTTCATAAAAGAACAAAATTAATTAGAGATATAATGTCTCTAGACTATAGAGGACAGAAAAAAATCCATCTCAGTCTTGTTGACACTGTTTTACCATCAGTTCAAGTAACTTCTCAATGTTAATGAGCAATATCAAAGTGCATAGCATCTCACAACATGAAAATTCTTTACATACTCTACACGAATTTAACTTTATTACAGAATGGTTTAAAAACTATGATCCAACACTAACTATAAGAGCTAACTCAAATTATAATAAAAATTTTAGGCTTCATTTCATCAAATAAATAAATTTGGAACATGGTAATCCATTCAGTATAAATAATTTAAAAGACATAATTTTCAGGAAAAAACACATCCAACTACAATCTTCAGCACATAATTTATAGCATAAAAAGCAGGAAATAGATTTACAGAGTATAGGAACTATTTGATAAATGTGCATAGATAACTTTATACCTGGAAAAGAATCAGCACGCGTAATCCTTGATTCTTTATCTCTTGGAGAAATTTATCAAGTAAATGTAGCTTACCACTAGCATTTACTCCCATGTCCAAGTACTTATCTGCTGGAAGGTCTTTCATAAGAGAACTTTGCAACGATCCATCAAGTACGTAAGGATGATCACAGCACTGTCAACAAAAGTAATAAAGTCATGAAAATGATCAGAGAAAACATCACAGCAAAGCCGTCTTTTTATCACACAGCTTGGTAGTTCTTTCTTCTGATATTGGTCAAGATATAGTCAGACAGCGTTCAAAGGGCTAACCTTCCTTGTAGAAATAAGAATGTCGCGAAGAGCTCCAACAAGATCAACTTTTGAACATGAGCGAAGCGCAGTTGAATTGGAGATAAGTGCCGAACAGTATTGTTCAAGTTGCACGTTAGAAAGCTGAACAGGAACCCAGTACTCTAGAAATTTTGATGAGCCTGGTTTTCGCTCATATGCCACATGACGTGTTAGTTTGCCTTTTAATATAGCAAGAGTTCCAGCAGTATCATTAGGACCATACTTGGAACTACTAGAATCATTCACTTTTAGTCCAGATTCAAGGAAGGAAAGAAAGTTGAGGTATTCAGCAACAGTTTCCTGGAAAATCCAGAGCAAATGGGAAATAATTGATAAATACAAGGCACAAGGTTAAAACATAGATATAGGTTTACCTTCAGTTGCCCACTCAAAAGCAGCAGCCTGAATTCTGTAGAAAGGTTCTTAAATTCTTCAAGGTGTTTGGACACTCTGGGGTTCTGACAATCATCAATTACTTGTACTTCCCAGCCAATGCAATCCAGATAGTCCAAGTCCTGAATATTCAATAGACACAAATAGATTCAAGTCAAAACTACTTATAAAATAATTCCAGTAAAACAGCGCAACAGAACTCCACAGCTGCACCCAAATATCAGCCACTAAAAGAAACAAAAGCAGAATAACATACACTTAACTATAACTAGAAAGGCGTGAACAAGATTATATAAAATGACTTTTAACAAATGCAAGGAAAGTATTACATTGAGATACCTCAATAACTGCATCAGGATGTGATAGAAGCACTTGAAACATTATGCGACCACCTTCATCATAGAATTCTGAAGTCCGAATAAGCTTCCGAATATTTTTATTCCCGGTGTAAACGACAACATTGATGGACGGCGCCAATCTCATGAAATCAGTCTCCCATAGTGAAAGAGAAGCTATGGTTGAGATAACAAGAATAGGCTGACATGTATGGGACTTTAAAGAAGATATAAACAAGATGGGCTTGATAATTCGCTCCTTCAGGCGTCAATGAAACACATAAGGCATAAAACAGAAATTCAGTAAGATTAGATAAAACATAGTCAGATGAAAATTTGATCTACGAGGACGAGCATATAGGTTTCAAGTCATTCATAACAGAACAAATGTGACGCACTTGGAAAAAGGAGTATACAAATAACAAATGTGTGAAGACCCAAAAGCAATAGAGAGGACAACAGATCTTTTCTAAGAAAGATACTGAGAAAAATTGGATATCCAAGATATGGACTCATGGCATGTAGACATCACAGTAATATATAAAAGTTTGTCTGAGTCAATGATTTGATAAAGTTGTGAAGGGAGAATTGCATCTCAAACCAATGGTAGATATCACCAAGAGATCACTAAAATGCGCGAATGCTCACACACACTTGTGCATGCGCGGGGGCATATAAATGATTAGTCATGAAAATTAGCAAACATGCAGTAAATACCATTTTAACAACTTCTTTGCCAAGGGAACACAAACGTAAGATATCTTAAGGTGAAGTTTGCTAACGTCAGCTCAAACACCAACGTGAAATTGGATTATGATGGATGCACAATACATACAATAGAGGCATATAGAATAAGATAAGCACTTTGCTAATAACTCATCCTGATCATGCCTCAAAAAGATTGTAAATCAAAAAAATTAGATCCAGGCCATTGCTAGCTGGATACATGTCTTGAACACTGTCAACCAACTTACACTTTGATTTCATGGGATTTACTCGGTACCTTAATAAATCATGTAACAATAAAACAATATATGACAGCATATGAGATAAGTAAAAATATGCCAACTATTCAGCTGCCAAAAAATATGAGTCCAGACATGACAAGTGAATTATGCTATTATGCTTTTATATATCCTACCAGATTTTGTACGAAAATTCCATGTTCATCAAGTGCATATCTTTATAAACACGAACTTCATACGTGAAGTTCGAGAAACAAGTACACAAGTTCATATACACAATATGGATACAAGTATTTTATTAAACATTGATTGAAGAACTAAAATCATGAGATCATTAGGTACACAGTGGACTTATGCCTTAAGCAAGTAGGTGGATCACCTTGAAAAAGGAAACGACACAAACTGCCAAGGAATAGCTGCTCATATTTACAATCAATATATTCGATACTAAGTGGATTTCTAACAAAACAAGTTTTGTCCACGATATCTTTCACTTTGCACTTGAAATTTGCCTTTCCCCGTCTAAACTCTTCCTAGAAGCTTCCTGCTCTTAAAGTTGAAAATTGCTACTTTATGATTATAAACTGCTCCTAGCAGCATCCACCTCTAAAAGTGGTAACTGATAAAGTTATTCAGTTACTTTTGAGATTGACCCACACCACAAGTTAGTAAGTTCAAATAAAATCCTTACCATATAGAACAATTGACTGAAAATATCATCATTGGATAGCCTAAGAGAAACCAACAGATTAACACAAGCCATAGATTCATGTTCTAGTTTTAAATTTAACAAAATGCAGTAAGCATCATAACACTTCACATAGCCTACATAAGAAAATCACTTGCAGTAAAAGAAATAAAGCAGAACGTAAAAGCTAAATTCCCACCTGATCATCAATAAAAATAGCATTTTGGGATTTGTGCCAAAATTCCCTAAGCCGATTCACAGAATTTAAATGATCATTATCAATTCCAGCAGGGAAATCATCAGCCAGCTTTGTCAGTTTGTGAAAAGAACTTTTCTTAACTTGCAGAGCCTGCATGAAAATATACCTTTTTAGTTGCCTTGTAACAAAATCAAGGAGAAAGTTATTTGAAGTTTCTAACTGAAGCGTGTGAGCATCGAATAGTGCCTTTTCAGCCCTCAAAGGATCACAGATTCTCCTCGCCTCCTCATGACGATTTTCAAAATCATGTATAAGCACTCTAGCATCAGATGAGCATAAAAATGGTGACTTTTCCAACTCCCACGTGGCATGCTCATAACCAAGGCCTTTCCATTTCACAAGCCACTCATGATAGCAGTATGCATGCCCATGCTCAATAGAAGATCCATCCGCCAAACTTTGGGACACCGTCTGTCTTTTCTGTAACAGACGGTGAGGTTCAGCCCACTCTTGTTTCCACCTTGTTGCCTGGGAGAAAGAAGGTTTGACGTAAGAACTCAATAGGCAAAGTCGAAAAAAGTTTACTGCAGAAAGAATATCAGAAGGAAAAGTTTGACTTGGCAATAGCAAAAAGACAGGTAACCTTCTCTTTCTGATGTCCTCTCTCAAAGTTGGCTACAAGCATAGGAGCTTCAAGAAGAATCTGACTTTCAGGAACCCATCGGTTGTGAACATGGGCAAGGCCTTTATATTTGACAAAATACTGCTTCCCATTCTGCATTTCTAACACCACAGAGCCCATGACAATATTAGTAAGAATAATCATCTTAAGAAGCATGACATGGACTAGCCTGAAAAACACCTAATCGCAAATCATTCTCACCTTCTTCGACATCCCAAACAGATTCTATTCCGTCCGACACAGAATATACCCCTAATTCCACTTTTTTTCTGAAACAAAAGTGACAGAGCCAGACACCGGGTGGAATGTCTTGCAGAGGTGGACTTAAACAAGAAAGATGGTAACTACTTTTGCACCCTTTTCCATCACAGCACCTAAGATTACATACTAACGTCAAATGTTCAGTGGTATGCAAACTTAAGACATGATTAAAAAAAGTAATTATCTTGAAGAAAAATAGGAACCCCAGAGAATAGCTTAAAACTCATGATTCAGCATCCAGATACCCTTCAATGTTCACTGGCAAGAAGAAAGATTAAGTAAAGGCCAATACAGGGCTTAACTTTTAAATCGCAAATATTAGCAAAGACAGCCTATATGATCACCATTAGTCCTTTTCACAGATAAAGTATAAAGTCAGTTTCAATCAGCAAAGACTTTGCTTATCAAAATGGTATCAGTTACGGAGCAACAATTAAAGTCGAGATTGCCACAATAAGTGACCAAATTGGTTTATTGACTTCTCCAATGCAGTGAATGTGGCATAAACCAAAGACTCATGACTATATCTGAGTGCAGCCTACACAAGAAAAATCACATGGATCTTTCTTGGCTTTAGATTTACGGCAGGCATCATTTTGAGAGGAAACAGTTACACTCAAGGTTTTAAATGTCGGATGTCGGGTTCATGTCGGACGGCTGAAATCCATGTCGGATAGCGAAAATCGGGGATATATAGGGGGACATGGACTAAATATCGGATTGCCATATCGGGTGGTGCACATATGTATAATATCATGTCCTAAATGTAATCTAAGCATTCCTAAATTCAATATATATCATGTCCTAAATGTAATCTAAGCATTCCTAAATTCAATATAAACATACTTTATAAATTCTAGAGGGGGCGCCAGCGATGGGTGGATTCCGAACGTCGCAAGGAGGCAGTGTCGGCGACGAGACATCGCAGGGAGGTCGGGGCTCTTTTCTTCTTCTTCGTCTGCTCGGGGTCCTTCGGATGAGTCACCGACCATCCTCTTCCCTTTATCCCGACGATGGGATACCCTGCCGTCCTCGGGTTCGGTTGGGTTCGGATTTCGAGGCACAACGGGAGATGGACGACGGGGGGCTGAGATGGAGGTGGGGGAAGGGCGTCGTCGTTCACGAAAGGAGTAATGAGTTCCCAAGTCCGTTGCAACCCTAATTTTTCTCTTTTTTTCTATCGGGTTCATAAGAAACTCTTAAACATGAGAACGGGTCAAACGGATTTGGGTTTTTATCACTAAACCCAAATCCGATAACAGAAAATAGATCTAACAAAAGGTCACATCGGTCGATTTTTCAAAGCTGAAAAATAGGCCGATATGCCCGATATGGCCCCGATATTTCTGATTTGGTCCTGAAAACCGACATGGCGACATACGAGTTGAAAACGCTCATGTCGTGTCGCTCAAGCCCTCAAACCGACATGTCACACATGTCGGCCGACATTTAAAACCTTGGTTACACTAACATGGTAATGACAACAATGTAATACACATGTTCATGCATATTAACTTCGGTGCTTGGAGAGGACAATACTACTCTTCAATCAGTTGGAGTAGGAAGAGAAGTCTGCACCCTAAGGAAATGATGCCAATATACCTTCTTTGCAAACAAGTTTATTCCCAATGAACATTGAACAATTATGCTGTGTAAATAGTGCCAGTTAGCCTTCTTTAGAGTAGTTATCACTCAAAGAATGCAAAACTAAGAAGTAGAATAAAAGGTGACATTGATTCTAGTTCCAAAAGACATAAATTCTTTACCATTGGGACATAATTTGAAACCTAACTAGCATCAACAACCATCAAGCGCAAGACTGTGAAGAAATGGCACTCACAAGAGCTCTCCAGACTGCTTGCAGATGACACATCTATTCAGGCCACTTTCAGTTTGGACTTCCGTAGATGACTCATTTGGACTAGTAACTCTCAAGCGTTCTTCATACGTGTGACCTCCATCGCTGACTCCGGATTTCCCCCTACCCTAATGCAAAATATAAAAGAAAAATGGCAACATTAACTTGGATCCAAAATATAGAAACTTAAAGAGGAAATAGGCTCCTTAAAAGAATAATAAATATTATGAATGTCAAAGAGGGGAAAAAAGATTACAACATCCACAGGGACAGACAAATTCTCTTTGATGGGTGATGTAACCAAGCAATGCTGTCTGACAAGGAAAAAAAACAATAGTGAAGATTATTAAACTGGAGATGGTTATTGCAAATATCAGCACTACGAGGTCTTGTAAAATGGTAAATTAATCAGGTGCTGTAAAGTTGATCATTAAGCAGTACTTTTTAGATCGAGGTGAATGTTCTCTAACTTCAGGCATTAAATTTCCTTCAACATAATTTCCTTGCAAACATATGGCTTCAGTTTCACTTTGACAGGGACTAGAAACTATCCCACAGGGTTCCTACCAATAAAAGTAATACATGTCAGTTACATGACCTAAATTAGAATCAATACTACGTAAGGTAATAAGATAATAATGATAAAACAAGAACAAACATAAAGTAAAATAAGTAATTTAGAATACAGATATATACTAAGAGTAATCACATTTTGGCATCTTAATTTCAAAATAAAAAACAACAGTCAGCATCATACAAGATGTTTATTTTGATCTTCCGCATAACAATAAAGAAAGAGTGCTAAAATTAGAATGTGTGGGATGCAACTATACAATTGCCAGTGTTATTTAGGTACATTTGCTCCATAAATCCTCTAGAAGAAACAATATCATGTCACATCTACAGCCAGGCAAATGAGTTTTCCCTTCAAAAAGTAAGTTATACTTATGCACCACAAGAAAGCGAGTCAATGTAATGGTTGCCGGGTTGATTAATGTAACCCCAGCAAAGAACTAAATCCAGGTTCAAATTCAGCCACAGAGGTGCAAAGGCTGCAAAGTGAACTAACTATATATCTAATGGTTTATGTTCAGGAATATTTCATGACAGGTTAGAAATCTCATAACCAGAACATTATTCACGTACAATTTAAGTGTAAATCAACATGAACATTATGAATTACCCATGGGTATGAACCATGTCTTTGGTTGGTGAGTGGTAGCAAACTTTTTTTTAGTCCGTGGACTGCTACTCTGCATTTATTTACCTAATATAGTTCATATGCAGAGATGCATGCATACACAGCCCACACACGCGCCCACATATACACTAATTCGATACAAATCCATTAGTGGGAATGGGTCATTGTAGGGTGTTGTCTGCAGGTTCTAGGTCCCATTCACTCGTGTATATGTATGTATATAATATGTATCTATGTATGATTATGTATGCATGTGGGTAAGTATGCATACATCTAGATACATACTATATTAAAGTAATAAAAGTATAGCGATATATGGTAGCACTCTATGGACAAACAAAAAGTTCATTACCATGAACCAAAGAGATGGTTCATAACCATGGATAGTTCATAATGTTTCTCGATTTACAGTTAAATTGTATGCCGGTGACGTCGTCAATAATGTAACGAATGTTTTGTTGTCCATAGAATGATATGCTATAGGGCTATACATCAATTTATCTAATATAGTATGTATCTAGATGTATACATACACATACATTCATACACACATATGTAGATACATACATACATAGATATACGCACAAGTGAACTGGGCCTATAATTAACCGATAGACGACACCTTACAGAGACCCAATCCCACTATTGGATTTGTTTGGAACTATTGAATGGAATTTTGGCATTAACCTTGATGCTAATTCCATTGTCGGAAAGGGGTCATCGTACCTACTAACGGAAATGACATCGCTGTCCCTTTTTTCTAACACACGCACCCACCCAACCCCCCAACTCCGCGCCACCCCAGCTACTATCAGTAGAAAAGGATTCTACTAGCATTTTTTAACCATTGGATCACTTTGAGATTCGTAGAAAGAAACTCCTATAACTATTCTATCTCCTAATATTTGGGGAGTAACCATAATTAAAGAAACTCCTATAACTATTCTATCTCCTAATATTTGGGGAGTAACCATAATTAATTTTCTTTAGCAAGAATCTCCAAGCAATCCAATGGGTAAAAAACAGAAATGTAGTCATAGAGATACTTCCCTGCACTCAATAAAAATATTGAATCTGCAGAGAATGATTTTAATTAGTCCAAACACCCAAACTTCTGTAATATTAAATACTGGTATAGAGAAAAAAGCATGCTTGGCATGCAATCTATTTACAAGACAAAAGGTACAAAATTTAATGAATATTATGCACTATAGAATTGAAGCCTGAGTGTTATCATGAAGCAACAAACTTTTGGAAAATCCATTTAAGCAGCTTTTTTGCCACCATATTCACATTCGATATAAAGTAATAAGTTTAAATTTAACAAGTCGGAATAAATGGCGAGGGGATCAAACCTCAATAGTAGAGGGTGTTAATTTGCTTTCTCTTCGGGAATTACATAAACACAATTCGTGATCTTCTGAAACATTGTGAACCCTGGACAAAACAGAGATTTTTCAATAGGTTTCATCTCAGGCATCAATAGAAGATTTTGACCGTGTAAATAATAACACTTTGCTGTGATAACATAGATTCATAAGAAATGCAGGACAAAATCACAAGAAGCATTTTATTCGACACTGAATATTGAAAAAATTGCAGGGGTTGTTTTGAACAGAGTCCATCCCGCGCGGTTTTTTTTCTTTTTCTTTTTCTTTTTCTTTTTCTTTTTTTTTTTTTTTTTTGGGACGGGGGGGGGGGTCAGAACGGCTTAGAGATCAGGGGTTTCCTAGTTCCTTACTTAAAATATGAAGATTTGGGGTCTAAGTATACAATTAACAAATGTTTGGGGTCTACTATGACAAAACCCCAACAGAGAGCAAAGGTTTGTGTGTGTGTGTGTGTATGATGTTCTTAACAAAAATGGTTTAATAAAATGAGAGTACCTTTCAAGTTTATTGCAAGCAGTGCATCTTTTAACATCTTTATATGTGGCCTCACAAGGTGATGAAGTAACATCAGCTTTAGAAATCTCTGTATTAGAACCATTTCTAGTCCCTGCTATTGCTGTTCCACCAGAATAAACATCAGTAGATGTCCTTCCATTCTTGGAACCTTTGAAATTGACCCTACACTCCAGACTTGCGTCCACAGCTAAGGATTTTCCTTCAGAAGTAGAAGCAATCAGTTCTGACTCTGTCAATTTTTCTACACACACCTCGTGTGTATGGTGCATGATATGCATACCATGCATCTCTCTTTGAGAAACACAGCCACCATTATTTTTGGCAGATAATCCAACCGGAGACGACTTCTTGGAAATACCATTGCACTTCGACACTGGGGATTTGTCCACGATTTTTTTCTTTCCACTTGTACAAGTTGATTTCTTCAGTCTGTCATCATCCACGGTCAAATCATCAAGGTCTCTTGAACCAGAACTACATCCTTCAGCAGCTTCTTTGCTACTGTCAACAGAATATTTCCTGCACAGTGTATCTTCCTTTTTTCCATTGCATTCATCTAAACCCTCGCTCATTTTCTTAGAATTACTGGAGGTTGACTTAGAGCAGTTCCCGTTTAATGCAATGTCCACTTTAAATTCATCTAAACCCAAAGAAGAAAAGAAAGAAGAGATGTTGATAATTCCAGATTGCTTATCAAGTTAAAATAATAATCAAATCAGGGTCATGCACAAATACAAGGAGGGTCAGGCAACATCCAGTTTTCAAATAGCTAAAGCACAATGGAAGTCTAGGTTTCTACATTGATTTGTTCAGGAATGAAGCACACTGGAAGTCTAGGTTTCTACAATAATTTGTTCAGAAATGAAGCATAACTTAAGGCGAAATGAATGTCCAAACTTACCTGAAATTTCATCCAGCTTAGACTTTAGCAATGCCCTGTACCTGCGTGGGGTTCCTGTTTTCTTTTTTGATATTTCACTAATCTTAATATCCAGGTTATTATCCTTGCTCTCGTTATCGGTGCCTGTGACTCCGTTTTTATCGTCATGTAACTTTTTCTTTTTTGATGGTGGACCTGAACTCTCATTCAGCTTTTTCGAGTCGGGAGAACTTGAAACCGCATTCTTCTCAATTCTCTCAGACCTTCTCAAAGGACTGCGTGATCTTTTTTTCTGTTTCTTGTCAGGAGGAGTTGATGATGCCTGAGCATCAAGCCTCCCAGATTTCCTTGAGCTAGGGCTTGAAGTTTTCAAGCTTCTGGCCTCTTTAGCAGTAGTAGTATTATTCGCCTTATTCTTTGTAGTAGTTGCTGTTGAACGAGAAGTAGGGGAATCTTTTGTGTCTTTCACTTTGGCAGCAGCATCCCCACTCTTTGTGCTGCTAGTTCCTTCCTGTTTCAGGATCCGCCCAGATCTAGTACAGCTCGTCATCTATTCTCACAGATGACTCAACAATTCACCCAAATAATTGCATCTATCGGCTTACTTCAACCTAGACACTGAATTGCACACCAGAAAGGAAGGACTGACCTGAACAACAGAAAGAGCTCATATTTATCATACGGTAAATGAACTTCAAATATATAATATACATAATAAACATGAACACACAAAGACACAAGTACGTTGCGTGTATGCGTGTCTAAATACTTGCATGTTAACAAAATAAGGATGTACGCACCATCGCAGTAGATCCCAACTAGTTAAGACATATATAGAAGGAAAGTAAACCAATTATAATTTATTTTTTTTAAAAAAAAAGCTCTCAGTCCAATGGCAAATTCAATGACAACTGAAGCTAATGTTGCTACTCAATGATTACTAAAAAGCATAATATCATCCTGCTAGTCCTGTTGAATAAAAACTCAGCCTGCTCGCGGTTATGAATGCCTACAGACAAAAAAAAATCACCAAAAAGGAGGGGAAAAAAGAATCCAATCTAAATAGATCTTAACAGGCTAAGGAGCAACTTGTCACATAAGTAGTTCAATCAGATGTTTGTTAACTTTTGAACAATGTTCATCCAAGTTTCCCTTCTCAACCAACAATCTCTCTAGATCAAGACAAAAAGCATGAACTCAGAACCTAGATCACACAAAAGTGATTGCATGTACAAGGGGGGGGAAACACCCAAAACGCACTTCAAAGGCGCAGGCCAACGAGAAAACTAAACAGAATACCTAAGTATGAGGAAGCGGCCGTGATCACGCAACTAAACCCAACTTTTGTTTAGAGAGAGGAGGGGAAATCAATGTTTCTATTTACAAAACCCTAGTCCGAACAAAATCAAGCAAGAGAGCAGCGTACCAGACCAAAGCCACGACAAATTCAACGAAAAAGAGTGAATAAGTCGATGAATCAGAGAAAAATCGACGAGGATCAAAGGGTTTTTAGGGTTTAGAGGACTCTCACCATCGAGATTGAGAAGCGAGGGCTTTCGATTCGAGCGAGAAGGTAAAGTAGCAAATTTACAGGTGATAGAAAATTAAAATTCGACGCCCTTCGAAAAGTTTTCAGGGGAAGGTAAAAGAAAATTTCGGGACGTTGAAAATTAGGGGCTGTTTGGTTGAGTTTGTACAAAGGTGTTGCGGACCCAAGCATGGGATATGTGCGCTGTTACTATCCGGTGTTACTATCCGGTTACATGATACACTGAACAGTGTATGACACCTCACATGTCTCATGTCTTGAGTCTCCTGTTTGGGTCCTTGAGGCATTAATGTTTGTACAAACCCAAGTTTGGGGGATTAAGTTTTGGAACCCATTTTGACGTTTTCAAACTTATTTCGTGACTTTTAGGAGGAAATAGATTTTCTTATATTTGGGTTTTATGTCACTATTATCTTTCTAGGCAAAATGACCAGATTGGTATATTTTGTAGAGGCTTGGTGATATGTTGGTATATTTTCTTTTAGTTTTATCAGATTGGTATATTTTGTCGACTCCGACGCCAAATACGCCTTAAATTTGGCCGGAGTTACTGTTCCGACCAGTCCTGACGGGATTTCTTACATAAAACCCCCTCATTAAAACCTCGTCATGCTCCTAACCCTCTCCTCCTCCTCCCCCTCTCCCTCCTCCTCATCCTCTCCTCCTCATCCTCTTCCTCCTCCTCCTCATCCTCTTCACCTCCCCCTCTCCCTCCTCCTAAATTCATCCACAACTGCTAGTAGCTCAGCTAGCTTCTTGTTTGGGAAAATATTATCAGCCTTCATCCTTTCCGTAAACCCATACGTTGGAATCCTTGCGTTCAAGTAGGCTTCAAGCAACAACTCATGTAATTTCATCCTATTTCTGAACCCAGCTTGTCTTCATCCATTCTCTTTCATGCACTTAACCAAATCTTCCCCCTCAAATAGAAGTTTATTTTAGCATATATCCTCAGAAGAGCATCATAGAATTTTGATGAAACTTTATTTCCCAACTTCAATGTTTTCTCAAATACTTCCTCAGCCTTATCTACACAACCACGACGAGGTTTAGCCTCACACACTTTCCAAACCCTCTCAACATCAGAAGCTTTGTCAGGAGAAGCATATAGAGGGAGGACAAACTTGCAAGCCATAGATTGAATCATTAGATCAGGCCACATTCCCTCAGCTTTCATCTTCTCCACAATATGTTTGATGCCATGATGATGATCATGATGACGAGATTTTGTTGAAGAGGATAAGGAGAGGAGGAAGAGGATGATGAGGAGGAGGGAGAGGGGGAGGAGGAGGAGGGGGTTAGGAGCATGATGGGGTTTTAATGAGGGGGTTTTATGCAAAAAATCCCGTCAGCACTGGTCGGAACAGTAACTCCGACCAAATTTAAGGTGTATTTGGCGCCAGAGTCGACAAAATATACCAATCTGACAAAACTAAAAAAAATATACCAACATGTCACCAAGCCTCTATAAAATATACCAATCTGGTCATTTTGCCTATCTTACTAGTAGGTAGTTTCTATATGTACAACATCTCTTTTTTCTTTTTTCAATCAAACACAAAAAAAGAAAATCAAATACTTTCACATGGGTGTGTTGGGTGTTTTGATTTCCTTTTCTTAGTTTCTTAGACAACCAAACAGCCCCTTAAACGAAGGCGGAGTAATTGATAGAGCTTTTTTAGTTAGGGAGAAGGAAGGAGAGGTTATGACTGAACACATGGATGGTAAGATATATCTGGTTGGATTCGGTTGAAGTAAGGACCCGGATTCTTCACCAGATGAGTATACTGAATAATACGCTAGTTTTTGTGCACGGATGGGTCTGATTTCATTGGCTGCATGTATCAGGAATAAATCCAAGGCACAACCTTTTGGTCGACTCCCATAATCATCTCTCGACCATAGGGGAAAGAAAGACCTAGTCAACTCTTAAGAGTTCCAGGCACAACGACTCCTCAGTCGAATATCAAGCTCTTGGCTCTTTATCAAGATAAGCCCAAGGCACAACGACTCCTTAGTCAAATATCAAGCCCTTAGCTCTTTATCAAGGTAAGCCCAAGGCACAACTTATGATCAATTCCTTCGACTCTCATCGATCATCATGGACAAGCCCTTAGTACCTTATCAGGAATAATTCAAGGCACAACCCTTTGGCAGACTCACACAGTCATCTCTTGGCCTTAGGATAAAGAAAGACCTAGTCAACTCTCAAGAGTTCTAGGCACAACGACTCCTCAGTTGAATATTCAAGCCCTTGACTCTTTATCAAGATAAGTCTAAGGCATAACAACTCCTCAGTCGAATATCAAGCCTTTTGGCTCCTTATCAAGATAAGCTCATGGCACAACGACTCTTCAATCGAATATCAAGCCTTTGGCTCTTTATCAAGATAAGCCCAAGACACGACTCTTCAGTCGAATATCAAGCTCTTGGCTCTTTATCAATATAAGATCAAGGCACAACGACTCCTCAGTCGAATATCAAGCCTTTGTCTCTTTATCAAGGTAAGCCCAAGGTACAACTTATGGTCAATTCCTCCTGCTCTCATTGATCATCATGGACAAGCCCTTGGTATCTTATCAGGAATAAATCTAAGGCACAACCATTTGGCCGACTCCTACAGTTATCTCTCGGTCTTAAAGGAAAGAAAGACCTAGTCAACTCTTAAGAGTTCTAGGCACAACGACTCCTCGGTCGACTATCAAGCCCTTGGCTCTTTATCAAGATAAGCCCAAGGCACAACGACTCCTCAATCGAATATCAAGCCATTGGCTCTTTATCAAGATAAGCACAAGGCATAATGACTCCTTAGTCGAATATTAAGCACTTGGCTCTTTATCAAGATAAGCCCAAGGCACAACGACTCCTCAGTCGAATATCAAGTCCTTGGCTCTTTATCAATGTAAGCCCAATGCACAACTTATGGTCGATTCCTTCGGCTCTCATCGATCATCATGGACAAGCCCTTGGTACCTTATCAGAAATAAATCTAAGGCACAACCCTTTGGCTGACTCCCACAGTCATGTCTCGGCCTTAGGGGAAAGAAAGACTAAGTCATCTCTCAAGAATTCTATGCACAATGACTCCTCAGTCGAATATTAAGCCCTTGGCTCTTTTTCAAGATAAGCCCAAGACACAACGACTTTTTAGTCGAATGTCAAGCACTTGACTCTTTATCAAGATAAGCCCAAGGCACAACCCTATGGTCGACTCCTACAGTCACTACTCAACCTTACGAGGATTATGAAGACCTAAGCATCCAACCTCACAGTTGCCATTCTGAAAAAAAAGGTATTCATAAACCTAATGTATGAATATTAAGTGTATGGCTAATAACTTAAGCAGTCGTCTGCCAAGTTCTGGTCAATTAAACGCTCAACCAGAATAAGGCATCAAGTGAACTAGTTGTCATAAGCCCCCAGTACGGGTCGACACACTACAACTAACTCACTTCAACCAACATCTTAGATGAGAACGAAGCTACAAAGCTAAAAGAATGCAAACAATAAGGGCAAGCTCAAGAATGAAGGCAAAAGTTAATTTTCATTCAATAAGAGTAAACTTCATTACAAACTCTTATACAATAAAAAGGAGAAAAGAAAAAAATTGAAAGATACAGGTCTTCAAAGCCCTCGACTAGACTCAGGAGTTAGACTTGGCGGACTCCTAGTGGCAGCAAGGGTAGAAGATCCCCAGGGGCCCCAGCAATAGGCTCAACATCATCGTCATTCGCTGACAAATCCAAACCACCTCTAATTTTCTCGACATCTTTTAGCAAGTCGAGACAACAAGAGACGCAAGAAGGATAGAAGCAATCTGGAGTCGGATGAGAGTCGCGAGACGCTAAGGAGGCAAAGTAATCAACCACAGATTTACAAACTAAGACTACTTCAACCTTCCCTATAGGACTGTGACTAGGTGTGTCCAAAAAGCCCGCGGTCCGGGCCTGGCCCGGAGCCCGGCCGGCCTGGTGCTCGGGCCCGAGGTTGGCCAGGAAATCCGGGCCAAAACCGGGCCCGGGGCCCGGTCATCGTGGGCCCGGCTGGCCGGGCCGAGCCGAGCCGGCCGGAATAGTAAGTTTTTTTAAATTTTTTATTTAATTTATATATATATATATATATATATATATATATATATATATATATATAGAGAGAGAGAGAGAGAGAGAGAGAGAGAGAAATATGGAGAAACTTGGTACCAAGTTTTTTCATTGAACTTGGTATGAGGTGGTCAAATCTAGACCATACATCATGCATTGGAGATGGAGGCCTCTTTTTAAATTAGGTGAATAGTGATTGAGGGCTCTCTCTCCAAATGCATAAATGTATGGACTAGATTTGACCACCTCACTACGCAAGTTCAATTTAAGAAACTTAGTACGCGAAGTTTCTCCATATTTCTCATATATATATATATATATATATATATATATATATATATATATTTATTTATACTCTCTCTCTTAGAATATAATTATATATAAGTATACTATCTATTATATATGTATAAAATATGTATAAGTATATATAAGTATATTCTCTCTTATATAAGTATATATATGTATAAGTATATATAAGTATACTCTCTTTTATATAAGTATATATATGTATAAGTATACTCTCTCTTATATATGTATGAAATATGTATAAATATATATAAGTATGCTCTCTCTTAATATAAGTATATATATAAGTATATTCTCTCTTATATATGTATATATCTCTTATATAATTATATATATGTATAAGTATGCTCTTTCTTATATATGTGTACAGTGTATTCTCTCTCTTATATATATATATACATTTATACTCTCTCTCTTAGTATATAAGTATATATAAATATACTCTCTCTTATATAAGTATATATAAGTATACTCTCTTTTATATAAGTATATATATGTATAAGTATGATCTCTCTTAATATATGTATAAGTATATATAAGTATACTCTCTCTTATATATGTATAAATATATATAAGTATGCTCTCTCTTAATATAAGTATATATGTAAGTATATTCTCTCTTATATATGTATATATCTCTTATATAATTATATATATGTATAAGTATGCTCTCTCTTATATATGTGTACAATGTATACTCTCTCTTATATATATTTATACTCTCTCTCTTAGTATATAAGTATACTCTCTCTTATATAAGTATATATATATATAAATATATATAAGTATTCTCTCTTTTATATAAGTATATATATGTATAAGTATGATCTCTCTTAATATATGTATAAGTATATATAAGTATACTCTCTCTTATATAAGTATATATATGTATAAGTATACTCTCTCTTA
>NC_033794.1:15439603-15445595 GCF_001876935.1 Asparagus officinalis | reverse complement strand
AGCTTGATAGAAGGATACCATATGCACTTCGACAACTGGGTGATTTGTCGCGACTGTGTTTATTTTTTCTTTCCACTGTACAACGCTTGATTTCTTGCAGTCTGGTCATCATCGCACGCGTCAAATCATCAAGGATCTCTTGAACCCAGAAACTACAATCCTCTACGCTTCAAGCTTCCTTTGCTTACTGTCAACAGTAAGAATATTTTTCGCTGCACAGATCTGTATCTTCCTTTTCCATTGCATTCTCTAAACCCTCGCTCATATTTCTATTAGAACTTACTAGGAGGTTGACTAGAGCAGTTCCGCTATTAATCGCAATGTCCACGTTTAAATTCATCCTAAACCCCAAAGAAGAAAAGAAAGACAGAAGGAATGTTGATAATTCCAGATTGCTTATACAAAGTTAAAATAATAATGACAAATCAGCGGCATGCCACATAATACACGGAGGGTCAGCACATCCAGTTTTCAAATAGCTAAGCACAATTTGGAAGTCTAGGTTTACATTTGATTTGTTCAGGAAATGCAAGCACGACTGGAAGTGCTAGGTTTCTACAATAATTTGTTCAGAATGAAGCATAACTTAAGGCGAAATAATGTCAAACTTACCTGAAATTTCATCCAGCTTACGACTTTAGCAATGCCGCTGTACCTGCGTGGCGGTTCCTGTTTCTTTTTTGATATTTCACTAATCTTAATATCCAGGTTATTATCCTTCGCTCTTTATCGTGCCTGTGACTCCGTTTTTATCGTCATGTAACTTTTTCTTTTTGATGGTGACCTGAACTCTCATCTCAGCTTTTTCGAGTCGGGAGAACTTGAAACCGCATTCTGTCTCAATTCTGCTCAGACCTTCTCAAAGGACTGCGTGATCTTTTTTCCTGTTTCTTGTCAGGAGGAGTTGATGACCCTGCTAGCATCAAGCCTGCCAGATTTCCTTGAGCTAGGGCTTGAAGTTTTCAAGCTTCTGGCCTCTTTAGCAGTAGTAGTATATTCGCCTTATTCTTTGTAGTAGTTGCTGTTGAACGAGAAGTAGGGGAATCTTTTGTGTCTTTCACTTTGGCAGCAGCATCCCCACTCTTGTGCTGCTAGTTCCTTCCGTGTTTCAGGATCCGCCAGATCTAGTAGCAGTCGTCATCTATTCTCACAGATGACTCAACAATTCACCCAAATAATTGCATCTATCGCTTACTTCAACCTAGACACTGAATTCGCACACCAGAAAAGGAAGGACTGAGCCAGACAACAGAAAGAGCTCATATTTATCATACGGTAAATGAACTTCAAATATATAATATACATAATAAACATGAAACACAACAAAAGACACAAGTCGTTGCGTGTAGCGTGGTCTTAAATAACTTGCATGTTAACAAAATAAGGAGATGTACGCACCATCGCAGTAGATCCCAACTAGTTAAGACATATATAGAAGGAAAGTAAACCAATTATAATTTATTTTTTAAAAAAAAGCTCTCAGTCCAATGGCAAATTCAATGACAACTGAAGCTAATGTTGCTACTCAATGATTACTAAAAAGCATAATAAATCATCCTGCTAGTCCTGTTGATAAAAACTCAGCCTGCTCGCGGTTATGAATGCCTACAGACAAAAAAAATATCACCAAAAGGAGGGGAAAAAAGAATCCAATCTAAATAGATCTTAACAGGCTAAGGAGCAACTTGTCACATAAGTAGCTTCAATCAGATGTTTGTTAACTTTGAACAATGTTCATCAAGTTTCCCTTCTCAACCAACAATCTCTCTAGATCAAGACAAAAAGCGGATGAACTCAGAACCTAGATCACACAACAAGTGATTGCATGTACAAGGGGGGGGGAAACACCCAAAACGCGACTTCAAAGGCGCAGAGCCAACGAGAAAAACAAACAGAATACCTAAGTATGAGCGAAGGCGGCCGGTGATCACGCAACTAAACCAACTTTTTTAGAGAGGAGGAGGGGAAATCAATGTTTCTATTTAACGAAAACCCTAAGTCCGAACAAAATCAAGGCAAGAGAGCAGCGTACGCAGACCAAAGCCACGGACAAATTCAACGAAAAAGAGTGAAGTAAGTCGATGAATCAGAGGAAAAATCGACGAGGATCAAAGGGTTTTTAGGGTTAGAGGACTCTCACCATCGAGATTGAAGAAGCGCGAGGGCTTTTCGATTCGAGCGAGAAGTAAAGTAGCAAATTTACAGGGTGATAGAAAATTAAAATCGACGCCCTTCGAAAAGCTTTTCAGGGGAAGGTAAAAGAAAATTTCGGGACGTTGAAATTAGGGGCTGTTGGTTGAGTTTGTACAGTAAGGTGTTGCGGGACCCAAGCATGGGATATGTGCGCTGTTACAATCGGTGTTACTATCGCGGTTACATGATACACTGAACAGTGGTATGACACCTCACATGTCTCATGTCTTGAGTCCTGTTTGGGTCCTTGAGGCATTAATGTTTGTACAAACCCAAGTTTGGGGGATTAAGTTTGGAACCCATTTTGAACGTTTTCAAACTTATTTCGTGACTTTTAGGAGGAAATAATTTCTTATATTTGGGTTTTATGTCACTATTATCTTTTAGGAAAATGACCAGATTGGTATAATTTTGTAGAGGCTTGTGATATGTTGGTATATTTTCTTTTAGTTTTATCAGATTGGTATATTTTGTCGACTCGCGCCCAAATACGCCTTAAATTTTGGCCGGAGTTACTGTTCGACCAGTCCTGACGGGATTCTTACATAAACCCCCTCATTAAACCTCGTCATGCTCCTAACCCTCTCCCTCCTCCCCCTCTCCCTCCTCCTCATCCTCTCCTCCTCATCCCTTTCCTCCTCCTCCTCATCCTCTTCACCTCCCCCTCTCCCTCCTCCTAAATTCATCCACAACTGCTAGTAGCTCAGCTAGCTTCTTGTTTGGTGGAAAATATTATCAGCCTCATCCTCCGTAAACCCATACGTTGAATCCTTGCGTTCAAGTAGGCTTCAAGCAACAACTCATGTAATTTCATCCTATTTCTGAACCCAGCTTGTCTTCATCCATTCTCTTTCATGCACTTAACAAATTTCCCCTCAAATAGAAGTTTATTTTAGCATATATCCCTCAGAAGAAGAGCATCATAGAATTTTGATGAAACTTTATTCCCCAACTTCAATGTTTTCTCAGAATAACTTCCTCAGCCTTATCTACACAAACCACACGACGAGGTTTAGCCTCCACACAACTTTCCAAACCCTCTCAACATCAGAAGCTTTGTCAGAGAGAAGCATATAGAGGGAGGACAAACTTGCAAGCCATAGATTGAATCATTAGATCAGGCCACATCCCTCAGCTTTCATCTTCTCCACCAATATGTTTGATGCCACTGATGATGATCATGATGACGAGATTTTGTTGAAGAGGATAAGGAGAGGAGGAAGAGGATGATGAGGAGGAGGGAGAGGGGAGGAGGAGGAGGAGGGGTTAGGAGCATGATGGGGTTTTAATGACGGTGGTTTTATGGCAAAAAATCGCCGTCAAGCACTGGTCGGAACGAGTAACTTCCGAAAATTTAAGGTGTATTTGGCGCCAGAGTCGACAAAAATATACCAATCTGACAAAACTAAAAACAAATATACCAACATGTTCACCCCAAGCCTCTATAAATATACCAATCTGGTCATTTTGCCTATACTTACTAGTAGGTAGTTTCTATATAGTACAACATCTCTTTTTTTCTTTTTTCAATCAAACACAAAAAAGAAAGTCAAATACTTTCACATGGGGTGTTGGTGTTTTAATTTCCTTTTCTTAGTTTCTTAGACAACACAAACAGCCCTTAAACGAAGGCGGAGTAATTGATAGAGCTTTTTTAGTTAGGGAGAAGGAAGAGAGGTTATGACTGAACACATGGATCTGGTAAGATATATCTGGTTGGATTCGGTTGAAGTAAGGACCCGGATTCTTCACCAGATGAGTATACTGAATAATACGCTAGTTTTTGTGGCACGGATGGGTCTGATTTCATTGGCTGCATGTATCAGGAATAAATCCAAGGCACAACATCGTTTTGGTCGACCCCATAATCATCTCTCGACCATAGGGGAAAGAAAGACCTAGTCAACTCTTAAGAGTTCCAGGCCACAACGACTCCTCAGACGAATATCAAGCTCTTGGCTCTTTATCAAGATAAGCCCAAGGCACAACGACTCCTTAGTCAAATATCGAAGCCCTTAGCTCTTTATCAGGGTAAGGCCCAAGGCACAACTTATGATCAATTCCTTCGACTGCTCATCGATCATCATGGACAAGCCCTTAGTACCTTATCAGGAATAATTTCAAGGCACAACCCTTTGGCAGACTCACACAGTCATCTCTTGGCCTTAGGATAAAGAAAGACCTAGTCAACACTCTCAAGAGTTCTAGGCACAACGACTCCTCAGTTGAATATTCAAGCCCTTGACTCTCTTTATCAAGATAAGTCTAAGGCATAACAACTCCTCAGGTCGAATAATCAAGCCTTTTGGCTCCTTATCAAGATAAGCTCATGGAGCACAACGACTCTTCAATCGAATATCAAGCCTTTGGCTCTTTATCAAGATAAGCCCAAGACACGACTCTTCAGCGAATATCAAAGCTCTTGGCTCTTTATCAATATAAGATCAAGGCACCAACGACTCCTCAGTCGAATATCAAGCCTTTGTCTCTTTATCAAGGTAGGCACAAGGTATACAACTTATGGTCAATTCCTCCTGCTCTGCATTGATCATCGAGGACAAAGCCCTTGTATCTTTTATCTAGGAATAAATTAAGGCACGAACCATTTGGCCGACCCTACATTATCTCTCGCGTCTAACAGGAAAGAAAGACCTAGGTCAACTCTTAAGAGTTCTAGGACACAACGACTCCTCGGTCGACGTATCTAATGGCCCTTGGCTCGTTGTATACAAGCATAAGTCCCAAGGCACAACGACTCCTCATCGGAATATCAAGCCATTGGCTCTTTATCAAGATAAGCACAAGGCCATAATGACTCCTTAGTCGAATATTAAGCACTTGGCTCTTTATCAAGATAAGCCAAGGGCAGCAACGACTCCTCGTACTTTCGTAATATCAAGTCCTTGGCTCTTTATCAATGTAAGACCCAATGCACAACTTTGAGGTCGTTCCTTCGCTCTCATCGACCATCGATGGACAAGCCCTTGGTACCTTATCAGAAATAAATCTAAGGGCAGCAACCCTTTGGCTGACGCCCACAGTCATGTCTCGGCCTTAGGGGAAAGAAAGACTAAGTCATGCTCTCAAGAATTCTATGCACAATGACTCCTGCAGTCGAATATTAAGCCCTTGGCTCTTTTTTCAAGATAACCGCAAGACACAACGGACTTTTAGTCGAATGTCAACCACTTGACTCTTTATTCAGATAAGCCCAAGGCACAACCCTATGGTCGACTCCTACAGTCACTACTCAACCTTACGCAGGATTATGAAGACCTAAGCATCCAACCTCACAGTTGCCATTCTGAAAAAAAAGGTATTCATAAACCTAATGTATGAATATTAAGTGAGAGGTAATAACTTAAGCAAGTCGTCTTGCCAAGTTTGCTGGTCATTAAACGCTCAACCAGATAAGGCATCAAGAAGTGAACTAGTTGTCATAAGGCCCCAGTACGGGTCGACACACTACAACTAACTCACTTCAACGCACATCTTAGATGAGAACGAACCTACAAAGCTAAAGAATGCAAACACATAAGGGCAAGCTCCAAGAATGAAGGCAAAAGTTAATTTTCATTCAATAAGAGTAAACGGTTCATTACAACTCTTATACAATAAAAAGGAGAAAAGAAAAAATATGAAAAGATACAGGTTCTCAAAGCCCTCGACTAGACTCAGGAGTTAGACTTGGCGGACTCCTAGTGGCAGCCAGGGTAGAAGATCCCCAGGGGCCCCAGCACAATAGGCTCAACATCATCGTCATTCGCTGACAATCCAAACCCACTCTAATTTTCTCGAC
>NC_033794.1:15407103-15437103 GCF_001876935.1 Asparagus officinalis | reverse complement strand
ATTTTTATATTTTTTATATTTGTAAATTACATATTTACAAATGATTTATAATATAATTTTTTAATCAAAATTGTGTCTATTTTTGCCTTTTTTCTTTAAAACTTAAAAAAAATTAAAAAATAAAAATTTTCAAAATCGGGCCGGCCCGGTGTCCGGCCTGCTTAGACCCGAGACCGGGCCCGGGTCCGGGCTCTGGTTTTGCCTGGCCCAGATGGACACCCCTAACCGTGACGCCAGTCATCAACCACCTTCTTTCTATGCTTCTCTGAGTCCAGACGAGCAAGT
Organism: Asparagus officinalis; assembly: GCF_001876935.1. Classification (NCBI taxonomy): domain Eukaryota; kingdom Viridiplantae; phylum Streptophyta; class Magnoliopsida; order Asparagales; family Asparagaceae; genus Asparagus; species Asparagus officinalis. The sequence continues at coordinate 15,436,818 of NC_033794.1, read as the reverse complement.
TGATCCTTCAGTTTGTCGACAAGGACTATGGATGCCCCATAATGACAAGCCACATCTCTAAGATAAAAACTTTTCAGCTTCTTGCCTTTAGTAGACCTGTATTGATCAAAACATATCTTATTTCTTTTGGAGTCGACTAAAATCCAACTCCAAGTGAAAGGGGCCAACTGTTATGGTGATTCACTAACCCAAGATACAGTATTTACGAAATGATACGATAAGAGTCCTAAGCAAAACAAGCTCAACCCTTTAGTCGACTCCCACAGTCATCTCTCAGCCTTAGGGGAAGGAAAATTTATACTCCTAAGTCAAATATTAAGACCTTAGTACCTTATCAGGGATAAACCCAAGGCACAATTACAGAGGTCTCGGCCCCACCGACTCGTCAAGTCGGCACCCTAGTGTCGACACAAGAGGCGATACTAGCTGATACAAGAGATCCTGACATGCCAGACGAAGCGGCATCTTTATACCGACTCAAAAGACGGTTATTAAGCTAAGATAAGATGACGTTTTGCCCAGTCGAATAGACCGACACTCCTACGTCGACACGAAAGGTGGTGCCGGTCGACCCTCTTATCAGGGACGGCCCTATTTAATACAGTCGACCACTCACTGGGCATTCCTCAGAGACGACTTAAGGGGCAAGGGACGTTCCCTGCTGACGATTAAGTTGAGGACTCGGCCCCGGCCTTAAGCCTCTCTCCCAGAGCAAATATCGACATCTCAGTCCATCTCGAACAAGTCTTATCCAGTTATTAGCCTGACAAAATCTTCATGACTTGTCAGCTCAATCACTTCCTGGAAAATACGGAGATACATTCTCCCATAATGAAATGACTTCCCCTCCAATCGCCAATCGACACCTGTAAAACGAGGGATGACTCAGTATGCCTACGTGCCCTCTGCCACACTCGGAAGTCACTTCCCAGATATTACGGAGACACGATCCCCCATGCTGGGATGACTTCTCTTCCAGTCGCCGGCCGACACTTGTAAAGAGAGGGATGACTCATCTTCCAGCTCACGCTTTGTCACCGCCATTCTATATGGCCGAAATAACCAATCTCACGGACACCCATGCTATATATGAAAGATGTTCACCGACAAAGGAAAAAAAAGGGGAGGTAACCTAATCTAAGCGAACAAACAACTCTCGGAGCAATCTAAATCTTCCTCTTGATCCAATCTGGGAGATGATAATCTCTAATGCACATAGCATAAGAACGCATAGTTCTAAACTCCACTCATGATCCAATCTGGGAGATGATAATCTCTAATGCACATAGCATAAGAACGCATAGTTCTAAACTCCACTCAAGCTCATGTTTATAATGCACATAGCATAAGAACGCATAGTTCTAAACTCCACTCAAGCTCATGTTTATCAACTGACTTGATCTTCGGAGGAACCACAGGGGAATCAGTCCCCGCCCTCTCACGAGTTATTTCTGTCTGTGCAGCGCGGACACCAGACCCTCATTCAAGAACTAGGCGTAAAGCTGGAGAAGGGAACATGCCCTCCATCATCCTTCACCACCCCGCAACAATCCTCTTCTGGATTCATTGGTTGTTTGATATCGAGCATCAACAATATGTATAAAGGAAGACCAAATGAGAACCAACTCTCTACATACTGCTACATTAGCATTTTCGCACTCATAAAAAATTGACATGTTTCCACTGCAATCTGTCATCTATTTCTAAAAAAATATCTAATTTAAATATTAGCCCTCAATCTTTAATTATTGAAGTGGGATACACATGCATTCCATGTGGTCAAATATTTTAAATGTTTCTCTTAAGTTTATTAGATGAGATGCACATGCATGTCACGTGGTAAAATATTATTATTGTTTGGTTTATTTTTTTTATATAACTTGGTTACAGAATCGTTTCTTTCAAATGTCTACTTGATGAATAATCCGAAATAAAGTTCCTACTTGATGATGTAATATTGTCCGTGAACTTTCTTAATATCTGTGTTTATGTACCTTCAACTTTCATTCGTCGTTGTGACCATAAGTAGTGTAAGCAATAAATTCCGAAAAGATTGGTCACTCATAGTATAATCTGTTTCTTCACTGCTTAAAATCTAATGATAATAGATGCCAAAAAATCCCCATGATGTAAGAGAGAAAAGGAAAAAAAGAATGCTTCTAGGTTTATCCTTAATGACTACTATTGATGTATGTTATCAAACATGGGATTATCTGAGAGTTTGTGGAATGATTAGGGTCCTCTAATTTCTCCTGATGAATGGTTCTGGGGCTTGTTGTTCTTCCCTGCACATGAAGGAACTCGTAAGAGGGCGGAGATGTGTTCTCCAGTTGTTCTTCCGACGATCAAGTCACTAGGTGATTTTGAGTGGGGAAGTATAGGGTTAGCTCTTAGCTACCTAAAATATAATCAGAGAGCCTTACCTCATGCGCCCTCCTTTTATGGCGGGTCTGAGCGGTAAGATTTTAACTTAGGCTGAGTACAACTAGATAACTGAGTCTACAAACATGTGCTATATATCGATTGCTGAAGGAGGAGAGTCACATGGTCATTTATTATAGGAATGACAACATGTGCTTGGTACTAATTGATACGGGTGTACCTTCTCTTTGGGAGTTTAGTGATCCTCATGGGATCTTGAGGATAGACGATTCTCATGATAGCTTAGGAATAGAAGCGTCAGGTTAAAGCGTGAAGCAAAACGGCAGAGCACGAAATCGAAGTGTGTAGTTTTCAGCTCATGAGTCGATTCAAGGTTGGCATGAGTCGACTTACGAAACCCACTACAATTAACAAAAGTTTTTGCTGAGTCGACTTATGAAATCATAAGTCGACTCAAGGGGGTTCGTGCACGTTTGAGTCGACTCATGACGGTTTTGAGCTGAATTCTAGATTCTTACTGGGATTTGGTTTTTAGGGTTTATATAAATAAAAACCCTGTTGTTCAGGGATGCCTAATTAGAATTTTGTGAGATTTGAGATTAAAGAGGACCGTTCTCTTTTCTATAGAGATTGTGAGAGAGATTTGTAAAATAGTTGATACTCATAATCTAGATAATGTATTTTCCTTCTCCAAAACTGAATTGTTTTGTGTTTTCTATTATCTTCTCAACCCACCTTTGATAATTCCACGATCAAAGGTGCTCGCACGGCGACTCGTATCACTAACTAGGTTCGATGAGTCATAAAAGCTATGGGGACCAGAGTAATAGTGATGTTGTCAGGGTAGTTAATGAGAGATTAGTCGGCTGCCAAGAGATTCGAGGAAACTGTTGTCTTTCGGCTCCTCGGGTCCAGGGCCTGTTATAGGGTGTCCCCTATTTCTCACAAACATGCTGTCCTGAGAACAAACTCGGTTGAGCCGACCTTATTCTCTAAAGACGACTCGAAAGACAGACTCAGTCGACCCAAAGATTATGACTCAACAATCGGCCGAATCTTCCCCTAAGGCCGACTCAGAACATTAATTCTCAGCCTTATTTTACCATTTATATCATCATTACGACTTCATGTCGCCACAGAAGTGACTCCACATCACTCGCTGACAAGCCTCGACGGCTGCTGATTCCCCATGTCACCAACGTAACCTCCCATCATTCACTAGTCGACACGTAGCGGGTAGAGGGTGACTCAGCCTCTAGCTCATCACTCATCATCATCATAAATAGCACTCTCACTAAATGCCTATTCCGCCCTTGGCATCCTCTATAAATACATATGCTATTCGTCCTGAAAAGGGGTTCGGATTCTCTCATTACCTAAAAACTCTCTAGTCGCATATTAGAAGGACACACTATTCATCCTTTACCTCACCCAAATCCACCAGCTAACTTGATCGTCGGAGGTACCACGGGGGAAACAAACCCCATACTCCCGTGATTCTTGTGTGTGTGCAGGTGATCCGCCCACCCCGAGCTCTAAGAACTAGGCATAAAGTTAAAGAAGAAAAGCATCCCTCCATCCCTCTCAACGATCCAATCTCTCGACGATCCAGCAACTCTGCAACCCCCATCAACTGTTTGTTCATGAACATCAACAGGGTCAAAAAGTACTGCCTTTTGACTCGGTTACGTAAGATGTCGGCTGAATAGTGGGCCGAGTTAGGTTGCTGGTGGAATCAATTGAGGGGTGGACCGAGTAGTACTACCTTTTAACTCGGTTACGCAAGATGTTGGCCAATCAATTCGGTCGTGCTGAGGCAGAAGTTATCTTGGTCTTGAATTAGTTGGGTTAGGTATAGTGTAAGACATGTGTCGACTTCTCTATGGTGATTAATAATTAATACTTTTAGGGGCTATAACATGAGCTAATCTCCAATTACGTGACATAGTTAAAGTTAGCTATAAAGCAATTTTATGTCTCAAAAGACAACAAGTAACTCTACCAAGAAAAAATTGCATCCTAGCATGAAATATATTAATTAGTCATTTCATAGCTTTCTTTGACAAATCAGAACATAAACATATAAAATATAATAATATTACCTTAGAAAAAATCTCATAATTAAGATTCAAGTTATTAGTATATGATCTTTCCTTAAGAGTCTATTAGCGTCATGAGATATCACATTAAAGTGGGAAATGATTATTAAAATTGTAAAGGGTGTAAAATATCATGAATTCATGCAAATTATAAGATGAAAACATAGGATTGTGATGAGAATGAAATTATTTGCATAAAAATACTTTTTCATAAAAGGATATTGACATTCATGTACTATTTATGGTAAATTGTGCTTAATGCGAGTTAACTGTGTATTTTTGACATTGGTTATGGTAATTTTAATACTTTTGATTAACTATATAGGTATATAGACAATAAGTTATTTTACTTTTTCAGGTGAAATTAAAAAAATATTTCACAACCGAGTTAAATAAGAAAATAGAAAAAAATAACAATATTTGATCACGTGCAATGTACGCACATCCAACCTAGTATTATAGAAAAAGGAGTATTACAAAGGAAGGATGTAAATATAATCAAACTATCTAATTATGAGTTTGAAAATTTAAAATAATCCTTATTCGGCAAGCCAACCTTATCTTTTTCTTATAGAATATTATAAATAAAGAGGGACTTTATTGAGGTAGAGACGGTGGTTAAGCTATCTAATTCTGCATTTCAATTTTGGAAATAAAAAGCCATGCACACTTTTGATTTGAACTTCTTTTAAATTTCAAACTATTTAAGAAAAGACCTCTAGCTCAGATTATCTAATTTTGAATTTGAAATTCAAACAATCTACTTTCATCTTACTTATTATGTTTAGAGCACTATGGAGGTATTTAAAGGGTTACGTCATGTTCATTTCAAAAATAAGTAATTGTTATAAAAAATAGAAAAGAAGAAATAACAGTCCAAAGAAAAAAAATTTAGTGCATTTCAATTTAGAAGCACACACATATGAGCAAATAAATATCCGTAAGACCAAACAAATGATATATAAAAAGAAAAAAAAAAGGAAAAAAAAAGAAACCCTAACCTTCCAAGTGAATAAGGTGGGTTCGATTCACGCTACCCGCTCCATATTTCTTATTTTACAAATAAGGCCCACCCGTATGAGCGTATGAGCATGGGCAAATCATTTATAAAATGAAAAACCAAATGAATAGCTTTCTTCTTAACGGAGACACTGGATTCTACAACGAATAAAAAATTTAATACTAGTTCACATAAATAAACAGCAAAGAATGATTGTTTGCATGTATAACATGAGTTTCTCAAAAGGAAAATATAAGACCAAGAAATGAATTTTCGTACTTATAAATAATTTAATCTTATTTAAATCTTGAAAAATCATTAAAAAATCTTGTTTTTAACCCTAGATAAACATTAATGTCCTTACTCCAAAGACGTTTTCCCCCTCACTCTTCACTAAAACATTCATATTTAGCAGCTGGGGGGTTATTGGTTGGGACAAATTGAAGCTAAGTGAGATAATTGTTCCAATGGAATAATTTTATTCATTGGATATTTTGAATGGTGTAAAATGTGACAATTTAAGATAAGAGATAATTTAAAGCTTTGATTTGACTATTCATGTGGGATAATTAATGATGTGATATCATATTAAAGTAAAATATTTATCTATCAATTAAGTCTAAATTAATTTACCTAATTGGTTTAGCATATTATTTAGTATGTTATTATAATATAATACATTATTTTACTACACTAAACTATAATATATTATATTATAATTACTAATTAATTATAACTATATTTAATGTTATTAATAAATATAATATAATATATTGTAATAATATGATATATTATATAATAATTGATATAATATACAAACAATATATTTAATATAATATTTCTTTAATATAATATTTGAACAAATATTATAATTTTTTTCTAATTCAATATAATATTATTAAAACTATTATATTATTATTAACAAATTTATATTAAATATTTTGGAGTTTATGATAATTACTATAATTTAAATAGGAATAATTGATGACGTGGGACTCCTTATTTAAAATATAATATTTATAATAACCGCTAATATACAATTAATATGTTTAATATTATTAACTTTAAAAATATTATAAATAATACTATATATCTATTAATTAATATATTAACATACTTTAGATTATATTAATTTATTTACAAATTTTTTTATAGTAAAAAATATAATTTAATATTATAACTATCAAAATATGACATATATTTAACGACTATAATTAATATAATAAAGTATAATAGGAAAATTAGTAAATTATTATATAATTAAATTATTTATTATAATACAATTTAATATCATTATTATATTAAATATAATAAACACTATATTTATAACACAATATATTTTCATATCATAAAAATTTCTACTGATAGTATTTTTATTCTAATAAAAAAATATACTAAATAATATAAAGTTAATATTTGAATAATATGTACTAATATTATAATATATGAAATATTATTAACCAATATGTAATAATGATATATAATAATATTATATTAGATAATATTATATAATATTTTATTATCTTACGTTATAATATAATTTTATAATATAATTAAAATATATTATATATCATAATACAATTAATATATATTAGATATTTAGTAAATTACTGCTTCAAAATTATCTCATTTCCCTTATGATTGACCCAAAGTTAAGAATGAGGTAATTTTTGGAGGCCGGGACTAAAAGTTTGTATAGAAGTGAGATAATTTTGAGAAAAGTGGAGTTAATTGTTCCAATCTCATTGTCCCAATGAATAACACTTTAAAGTAAAATCTTAACCTATTATCTCAATGAATAATAACATAAAGTAAAGTCCTAAAAATTATCCCACTTACCCCAAAATTATACCAACTAGTAACCCCTAACTGTAGAGATTTCTACTGTATGTTTGAAGCCAAAAGTAAGGGCCCACAGTTGAATAAAAGGCCGACAATATTATAAATGGGCCCAGCGCATGTTTATAAACCGGGCAAGAAATCCTCGTATTCTCAATTATAACTGCAAGACGGTTGACCCATTAAGGTGGCGTTTGGTTGTTTGCAACTAGAGTTGCAATGCAAGTGTCACTTGCATGCAACTGGGACGTTGCAATTCTTCTTAGATGCAACTACAGTTACAATTGTTTGGTTTAAAATTTAAATTTTACAACTTATAGTTGCAGTTGTTTAATTATGCTTATAACTTAACATATGCAACTCATAAAATATTTTAAAAAAAATAATATTTTTTAAAAAGTAATATTTTTAAAAAATATATATATATTTTAAAAAAATAAAATATTTTAAAAAAATAATATATTTTAAAAAAATAATATATTTTTAACAAATAATATATTTTTAACAAATAATATATTTTTAAAAGTTAATATAATATTTTTAAAAATAATATAACATATAATTTAAAATATATATTATTTTTAGAAAATTATATTATTTTAAAAATACATTATTCAAAAAACATATTACTTTAAAAATATATTGTTCAAAAAATATATTATTTTAAATATATATTATTTTTAGAAAATTATATTATTTTAAATATATTATTCAAAAAAAATATATTATTTTAAATATATATTATTAAAAAAATAGATTATTACAAAAATATATTATTTTAAATATATATTATTTTAGAAATATTATATATTATATTATTTTAGAAATTATATTATTTTAAATATATTATTAAAAATAATTATATTATTTTAAATAATATATTATTAAAAATTTATTTTTATTCCAAACAATAATATATTTAATATGTATTATTAAAAATATAATTATTTTAAAAAAACATATTATTTTAGAAAATTATATTTATTCTAAAAAATATATTATTCAAAAAATATATTATTTTAGAAAAATAATAGTATTCCTGGAAAATTTTATTTTTCAAAAAAATTTTATTTTTCATAAAATATATTATTTTAGAAAAAATATATTATTCAAAAAACATATTATTTTTAAAAATATATTATTTTTAAAAAATATATTATTTTTAAAAAAATATTATTTTAAAAAATAATATATTATTTTAAAGATAATATATTACTTTTAAAACTAACATATTATTTTGAAGAAATTATTATAATAATAATTATTTTAAAAGATTGATGTTGTTTTTTTTAAAAATGTTTTTGAAGAAATTATTATAATAAGAATTATTTAAAAGATTATTTTAAACCTTAAATGAATTTATTTTTGAAATATTAAGTAATGATTTTGATTTTAATAAATTTAGGTCAGTTGCAACTAAGTTGCAACTATGACTTGCGGTCATTTTTTACGTAAGTCATATGTTGCAACTAAGGGTTGTTTTGCAACTGTGGTTGCAGCTGCAACTGTGAGTTGCAGCAAAACAAACACATGCAACTAGTCAAATTGGACCTAGTTGCATGCAACTGGAGTTGCAACCACTCCAGTTGCAGCCTACCAAACAGCCCCTAAAATGCATTGGGCGATATTATGAGCCCAGCAGGTCAGTATTTACTCAAGAGCACACGAATGAGGAAATAAAAGTATGAGCACGAATCCTATCAGAGTATTTCCCCGGGTAAATTGCACTAAACCCTTTTTCATCATTTTGCCATAAACCACCAATAACTTCTAAAATTGCACCAATAACCCCAATATCTATTGAATTGCTGAAACCCCCAATAGATTTTCAAATTTTGTTGATAATCCCCATGATGGCGTCAATCCAAATTTTGGGCTGACGACACATTTGTTAAATATTTTGTTAAGAAAATACAATTTTGCCTTCATGAATAGTAATAAAATTTTATAATTAAAACATGTTTTAATTAGCAATTAAAAATATGTGTAACTGCTATATAATTATGGGGAACATTACAAAATTTATGACGAACGTTACGGAATTAATTACGGATTTTGTAACGTCTTTTCCAACCCTATATATATATCCGTATGTTGAGCTCAAAATGATAAGAAAAAATATACAACAAGTTTCTCTTGTTTTTCTTCTCTCCCCTACATATTATTTTCATCTACATCTTTGTTTTATTTTATGGGCAACTTTCTTCATCTGAGCTGAAGCTCTGCACTCTCGCCCGAGTGCAGAGGCCGGTCGTTTCCGGGGGCTTTTACCGCTAGGGGGGAGGGAACCATCTGCGCCAGGGCGATAGGCGGGTTCTCAATCTTCTAGGGCAGTGATTACACGACTGCTCCCGTCAGGCCTGAATTTCATACCTCTTGTTTATTTTAATTTCGGATTTACTTCATGCTATAATCTTAATTATTTGATAATTTTCTAACAATCTAGAAGATTGAGAATTTAGTATAGCTGTTTAATTATTAAATTCGAAAAATATATATTTCTTTCTGTTTAAAAAAAATTATTATTAACTATTTTTTTTGTTGAATAACTTCATTTGTAACGCTACATGAATAATGTGTTACAGTCTTGTTATCATATCAATATCATGCGTCAGTTAAAGCTTATAATATGCCCACAAACATTATTATGTTGGTTGCATGCGTGATAACCATCAAGCTCATAGCAATGTGATCACATGCTCACAAAGTGATATCTAATCCATTTGTTTCTCTATGTAACAATTTTTTTTAACAGTTTCCGTTACTGTTAATTTAAAACCATACTTTTCATTTTATAGTAAAAATTTTACTGTTCATTAAAAAACTGTTTACATAGAGAATCATTTTCCTTGTTCTTAAAAATGCAATTAATGTTCATTCTAGGAAAATACGGTTTCTGTAACCATTTTCTTACTTTATTTTAATTGCTATGATTAATTATAATTAATTAATGTCACTATAGCAATTAAGTTTTCATGATAGTTACTATAGCAAATTACAATGTCATTCATATAAAGAGTAAAAGTGTAAGTCCTGTTCGACTTTTTGCATAATTTATGTGAATGTGTAAATTGTTTATTTTACATAGCAGCAATCATTATGATCTCTTAATAGCTAAATCTGTAATTAATTGTTTTAATTACTATTATTTATTGCATTAATTTAATTGTTATTAATTAAATTATAATTAATAATTACTAATTAAGTTTGACCGTTAATTACAACTTGTTTGTTGTTGTCATTAAACCTTATTTTGATTATATGCACGCATTTGTAATTTATTATTGAAAGTCTCATGTACATTGTTTTGACAATAATAAAGAGAACACTCTAGATGCATAGATGCTTTGAAATATCTGGATTTGTTCATGGTTTAATACTTTCATTTCTTTAAGCTATCAATAATATGGTGCCTTCTATTAATAATTCCATACTTTAGTGTATTTATGCATCTAATAAGCTTAGTACAGAAGGTGGTAAAAGTGAATGCAAATTTGTTCAGCAACTTCTGTGGTAGTTGTCCGTAGCAGATGGGTTTTTACTCTCAAGACATGAAAATCATGAGGTTCGAACATCAATAGGTAAACCCCTCCTCGACCTTATCGAACATATGTTTGCAGTATAATTGCTAGGCAATTTAAATGATTGCAGGAAATAATTTAAAGTTTCTATATTCTGTTAAGAAACAAAAACTCATTGAGTGAACCGATTCAAGTTTTCTTAGATTAGTTGGTGTCTAAGGCAAGGTTTAAGGGTTGCGTAACGCACTCTGCAAGGAACAAGGTACTTAATTGATCTTTGATCAACCTCTATTACTATCCTTACCTGACTAACTACCCGGGTAAAACTTTAATCTTTTCACTTTAGGAGTTTTTTATTTGGAATAAGAGGACCAGAATTATAAGGAAAGTTCATATGCATTTATTTAATTACGCTTATTGCATCATATATTGCCTAATGATAAATGATCAATATATGAGCGAACCAAATCAAAGAGGTGCATCTTTTAAAATTCTATTTTATATGATGGATTATATTTCAAATCTTCAAATGTAAAGTCCATCTCTTTTATTGCATTATGATGGATATTGCAATAAATGTTCATATGTCTTTTGGATAACTTGCATTTGTTACATGATTAATTACAAGGTTTTATGTAAGAATGCACTTAAAAATTTAAAGCACGTATGTACAAATATTATTATTATTATTATTTGTATAAGAGGTGATACTAGAAAATGGCAACATAAATTTGGAAGGTCTCTTTTGTAGACAACAAATTTAAATTTGGAAGGTCTCATTTGTAGGCAACCAATTTAAATTTGGAAGGTCTCCTTTGTAGGCAACCAATTTGTAACATCTTATAATAGAATAATTTAAAATTTTTATGCATTTGAATTATGAAGTATGAAATATATTTTAAGATACGAAATCCTATTATGCTCTGCATGTATCTATTATTAATTCCATTCATGTATGTGCATATGCATAACTGCAGAATTTTAGTTCCACATTAGTTTGAAATGTTCAGATATTAAGGTCAAATCTTAATCTGCACAAACACTATGTGTTTACATCTTCAAACATAGACTATGATCTTTTATGATCATAGACCATGACCTAATGTCAGTTTCAAACAATATGATGGACTAATTGCAAAATAAGAACTTGATAAATAAATACAACGCCTGCTAGGCAAAGTTGTGATTCTAGACTTTGTAAAGTCTGTGAAAAGAATCTTGTTGATCCTTTGACTAAGGGATTATCTAGGAGTGTGGTTCTGGATTCATCGAGGGAGATGGGGTTAAGCCCATAAATGAGGTCACTGACAGCTGCAACCCAACCCTTATTTGGAGACGTAGTCCCAATGTCGGTTCAATGTGGTAGAAACAAGTTAGACAAGTGACTCTCGTGTAGAGCATCGACCTAGATATATTTATATATCATTATGTAGCATTTGCTACTACCCCTTCTCTATGATGACGATGCTCTTATGATACAGCTGGCTAGGCTGAGTTTTACTCTTAATAAGTTCAACGCGTGTATTGTAGGGGGTATTAAATAAACAACTGTAGTACCCTTTGAGGACTTACCTACGTGAGAGGAACCGTGATGGCCGCGGTTAGGGGGGGCTGGGCTAACCCCTAGAAACTCTCATGAGTCGGTTTATTATGAGCATGGCCTTTAACGCTCAACCCGCTTTGCTCAATAGATGAAGCGTATTATGTGTGTTTTCATCAATACCTGATTAAAGGGGCCTAATTCAAGGCCTAGTCCATTATGTCTCTCAGGTGGCGATGAACTCACTAAGGAAAGGTTCAAAGCCGGAAGCTACCTCTCCCGAATTCACGATACGAAAGGTTGCCCAACCTATATTTGTTTTATGATTTCTTGACTTATTTATTGATTTCTGAGTCTTCAGTCAATATTGCCTTTTGGGGGGGACTGTTAGATATTTTGTTAAGAAAAGATAATTTTGCCTTCATGAATAGTAATAAAATTTTATAATTAAAACATGTTTTAATTAGCAATTAAAAATATGTGTAACGGCTATATAATTATGGGGAACGTTACAAAATTTATGACGAACGTTACAGAATTAATTACGGATTTTGTAACTTCTTTTCCAACCCTATATATATATCCGTATGTTGAGCTCAAAATGATAAGAAAAAATATACAACAAGTTTCTCTTGTTTTTATTCTCTCCCCTACATATTATTTTCATCTACATCTTTATTTTATTTTATGGGCAACTTTCTTCATCTGAGCTGAAGCTCTGCACTCTCGCCCGAGTGCAGAGGTCGGTCATTTCCGAGGGCTTTTACCGCTAGGGGGGATGTAACCATCTGCGCCAGGGCGATAGGCGGGTTCTCAATCTTCTAGGGCAGTGATTACACGACTGCTCCCGTCAGGCCTGAATTTCATACCTCTTGTTTATTTTAATTTCGGATTTACTTCATGCTATAATCTTAATTATTTGATAATTTTCTAACAACATTTAGATACTAAATGTGGACTAACGCCATCATAGAGGTTATATATGCAAAAAACGGAAGCTTATTGGGGGATTTTTGCAATTTCAATAGTTATAAGGGGTTGAGGGCTTTACCGCAAAAATGCTGAAGCCACGGGTGGTTTAGTGAGATTTACCCTATTTCTAACGTTGAAAATATTCTACAACATTAAATCTGGAGGATCAAATATTTCAACCGTCAATGAAAATAATAATAATAAAATAAAATATTGATGGATAGTTGAAATTTTAGCAAAACTATAGTAAGACCACCCGCAGCAGGTGGTTTTTGGGAGAGTTTTTTGGTACAGCAGGTAGTTTTTGGGATAGGGAAATGAAAAACGGAGGCAAAGAGGGGAAAATTTTCCCTACCGTTTTCTCTGCACAAATCTGACTCAAGCGGGCCCCACCATACAGCAGCTGGAATTAAAAAAGAAAGGAAAAAAGCGTGGCCCAATCAGAGGGCAACACGCGTCCGCGTGCAGGGCTGCTGACAGCCTTGTCCTGCACGCGGACGCGTGTTGCCCTCTGATTGGGCCATGCTTTTTTACCTCATCCTCAATTATTAATTGATATTTTGACAATAATTTACTCAGAATTAATTTTTTATTTTTGCACCATAATTCATAATTTTTTGAGCTCTATAAATAGAGCCTAACTTTGTATTATTTGGACACCAAAAAAATTGAGTTTTCAACACCCTATTTTCCTTCCTTTTTTTTCTGAAACTATTTTCTTCAATCTTCTTCATGGAGCCATCACAAAACTTTCCTAATTTCCCCTTCAATTACAACTTTCCTAATCAACCTCAACATCCAAATATGCAACGCCCAGAAAATAATCAAAATACCGGGATGCAACCCAATTTTCAAATGCCCTATATGATGCAACCAAATTTTGGCATGCAATACCCTTATCTTCCTTATGTGTATCAACCATCTCCTAGAAACAGCTATGTTCCTTCCCATATGAACGTTCCAAATCCGGAGTCGAGCCAGCTAACGACTCCTCGTTTCAGTAGTGGATCGACAGACATCCTAGATTTTTCCTCCCAGGTATCTTTGGGAAATGTTGGTGGGGATACTCCCCATAGTTTTCTACCTCCAACCCAACAATCAGTCAAGAAAACTACTTACGATACTTGGAGCACCGAAGACAACATCCTTTTGCTAACCAGTCAATTCAAATGCCCTAAGGAAACAAACAGTAATTTTTTGCCAAACAACAAGAGTCATGCAGGAAGGACGTGGAACGCGCATTCGGGGTTCTCCAGGCACGGTTTGCTATTGTCCGCCAACCAGCTAGAATGTGGGACCTTGATGTCTTAGGAAAAATTATGAGGGCGTGCATTATTTTACATAACATGATAGTAGAGGATGAACGAGATACGTATTCCCGAAACTGGGAAAATCTAGACTTCGAACAGTCATCAGGCTCTAGTGCCTCTTTCAATGTTCAAACAGAAGTATTGCCTGAGTTTCAAGTGCATGTTCAAGGCCGGTCCGATTCGAATATTCCGACTAGAGCCGAGCTGCGAGATAGGGTCCAACATATTCAGTTGAAGAAGGATCTGGTCGAGCACATTTGGCAGAAATTTGGAACAACCCTCGATTAGATTTACCAATTTACTATGTGTTTTCTTCAATATTTTTAATAATTTGTGTATGTTTGGTATTGGGTGTGATTAATAATATCATGTGTTTTGTTTTTATTTTTTTTGAATTTTTGATATAAAAAATTAAATTAAAAATATATTATTAATTATTATATATTTTTTATTGCATTATTAAAAAAATTAATAATTATAAATATATGAATAATAATTTTAATAATAATAATAATAACATATATCAAATAGGAAAAAAGAAATGAATAAATATGGTGGAGAAATATGGTGGGGTATATGATGGAGACATGTGGGTCCCTAATAAAGTAAAAAACTTTCTGAAAAACTAGCTGCTGCAGGAATGGAAGGGAAATGGGTGTTACTGAATGATGTGTTGGATGAATAAGCTGATGTGGCATGACAAAATAGGTAAAAATTTGCCTACCTGCTGGAGATGGTCTAATGATGCAAATGAGCATTAATTGTTAAACAATGCCACATCTGCACAAAAAACTGAGGCTACAACTGCAGCTATAAAAGGCGCGATAAAAAAAACTGCAGCTATAAAAATTTGCAACTACGCTGATAATTTATTACGTGTTCAATAAAATTTACGTTAAGGGGATTATTAGTTAGTGTAATTTTGGGATAAGTGGGATAATTTTTGGGATTTTGCTTTATGGTGTTATTAATTGAGACAAATGGGATTGAGATATCACTTTGAAGGGTTGTTCATTCTGATAATTACTCCTACTTTTCCTCAAACTAGTAGTGAACACATATATCATTTTTTCCCGTTACAGTAATCCCGATTTTAAATACTACAATAATATTTTTAATTTTTTGCATTGCTGCAGTTCCGCCTCTGCTCCAGATTTTAAAAATGCTACAATATTCTCGTGTACTACAGTGATATTTTTTCAAAAAATGCTACGGTATCCAGTTTCATGTTTGCTACAGTAAATGCTACTATTTTTACTGTATCATGAATAATAAATCTTAGGTTCTCCCATTTGTATAGTACTGGAGTAGATTATCTCACTTCTATACAAACTCTTTATCCCAACTTCTAAAAATTACTCTATTCTTAACTTTGGACAATCATGAGAAAAGTGAGATAATTTTGAAGCATTAATTTATTAAATATCTAATATATGTTAACTGTATTATAATATATAATATATTTTAATTATGTTATATTATAAAAATTTTCCATAAGGTAAGATAATAAAATATTATATAATACTATCTAATATAATATTATTATATATAATTATTACATATTAGTTAATAATATTTCATATATTATAATATTAGTATTATATTGTTACAATACTGATTTATATTATTTAACATATATTTATTAGTTAGAATAAAAATATTATTGTAGTATTTTTATGATATAAAATATTATATTATAATTTAGTGTTTATATATTTTAGTTAATTAGTAATTATAATATAGATTATTATATCAAAGTAAAATAATATATTATATTATAATAACATATCAAATAATATACTAAACCGATCGGATAAATTAGTTTAGACTTAATTGATAAATAAATGTTGTATTTTAATAAGGTGCCACATCATCAATTATCCCACGTAAATTTTCAAATCAAAGCTTTAAATTATCTCATTATCCCAACTTGTTTCACTACCCCACTCAAAATATCCCAAAAAGATAAAATTGTTCCATTAAAATAATTATCTCATTTGGTCCCAACTTGTTCAACTAATGACCCCTCCTAAGGATATTATTGGTTCACATCTCCATATACAACCATGTACGAAAAGGGATGTTTTTGAACAAAAAATTGAACACTAGCATCATAAGAAGCAAGGCTGCGTTTGGGAACATGGATTTGGGCCTTGGATTTCAAATCCAGGGTATTTCAAATCCAAATCTCTAGTTTGGGCTTTTAATTGGGCTGAAATTTCAAATCAAATTATTTGAGAGAGGAGAAATTGAAAGCCCAAATACAGATATTTCAAATCCCACCCTGCCCTTTGGTATTTACCAAATCCCGATCTCATTTCTCAGCCCCCAATCCTGACTCTCAAGTCTCCCTCAGCGCGAAACTTCTCTCTCTCCTCTCCCCCCTTCTCCTCTCTCATCGAAACCCTACTTCTGATCTAGGGTTTAGGTCTTCTCTCTCCCCCTGTTCCAGCGAAACCCTAGATCTGATCTCTCCTCCTTGGTGCGTGCTCCCTCTTCTGGGGTTTTAATTAATGGCGCAAATTTTCTTTGATGCCACGACCGAGATGTGCGAGGCGTGCCCCCCCGCTCCGCGGGCGGAGGCGGCCGTTCAAAGTCATCGTACGAGTCGACGCCACAGAGCATTGGCTAGTGAGTTCAGCCATAAGAGGAAGAAGCTGAGATCTCAAGGAATCGATAGGGATTGAGTGGATGGGATCGGCCGGTCTGTCGAGACGTCCGTTCGTGGGCGGAGGAAGGAGATGGAGGATGCTGTATCCATTTCGGCCGGATTTTGCAAAGAGAAGCTCTGGAGTCGACGTAAAGCTTCATTTTTTTGGTGTTTTTGATGACCACAGCTGCTCTCACGTGAGTTTGCTAAATTTTTTTACGGATGCGTTCTTATCTCTAATCTTCCAATTTTGCTGATTAAAATACAAGCTAACCATTCAATCTTATCCCATATAAATCTCCTTGAGGGGAGGGCTTACGGTTGTGATCTATCTCAAACAGGAACATCAGATTCATATTGTTGATTATTTATTAATTATGTTATTAGACCTTCTAAGTTTCACTGTCCATTATCTACAAAATAACTACATACTAGATCAATACCTAAATGACATCCCATCCTAAGTTCAACTAAAGAAAGTAAGTCACTCATTCACCAAAATGTGAGATTTTTATAAATGGTGAAAGGGCAGCCATAAGGAGAGAAGCCCTTTATCTATGCTTCATAGGAGACTACACAGAGCAGTGTAGCCTTCTGCTAATCGCATGTTTTTTTGTTCAGTTCAACTAAAAATAACTTTTTGCTATCAGTAAGTTTCACGCATGGTGTGAGGTAAAAATTTACTTATTAATTGATGATGTTCAACACATTTTTGATAGAAATTAGAAGTTCAACCATTGATACCCATATATCTGATTCTGAACCAAATTGGACTGTGTGCAGGTTTTGGAAGGAAGGATTATCTCGTAGGATTTTGCCCTACAGGTAGATAAATCCGCATCATCCAAAGTTACTGTATCATACTATCATGTGAAAATTCTATGTACCGTGCATTTCCGAGTTTTTAAATTTTTCCTGTAATCAGATTCATTTCATTACCATTTCATGTAGAATAGTATTTAAAAAAAATCTAATTAAACTTCCAATATTATAGTGCACAGATAGACTTAACTCAAATAAAGAATCACTCCTTTTCATCTAAACTGGCAAAATCTAGCCATCCAACTTTCATTTTGTTGTCATATCACTATTTGCTTCATTTTGCTGCAATATCGAAATTTGGTTTTATGAGTTACTGGACAAGAATTTTGCTTCTTATGTTTCATTGGATATCTATGTGGTTGGTCGGTTTAATATATTAGCATTAAGGACATTTGTCTTTATAATTAATTGAGCGTTATTTCATCCTGAGTGTTGAACTATGTCACTTACAAGATTTGTTTATATCTTGGTCTGGTCTGTTCTGACATGTTTATACGTATTTGCTTGTGATGCAGATAATGCTAGGGTTATTATGAACCCAAAGGGAGAAATGAAAGGTATATGTCTACATCCTTTTCCCATGGATTATCGCTTTTTTAACCATCTCAGCATCAGACTCTATTTTGTACATGCATTGTTGTTTGTAGTGAAAACTGTAATGCATAAATTTGTTTTTGCTTCTTTATCTAATATATATCAATCGATGTTTTCTGCTTCTTCAGGATCTGCAATTACTGGACCAATTGGAAAGGAGTGCGCTGATTTATGGCCTATGATTGCTAGTGTAGCCAATGCCATTGTGTAATATCTAGATTTTTCTTCAGGTGTCAGTGAGGAGGAGTAGTTTCATGTTATTTGTTATTGAAAAAAGGGAGTTTTTTAAATATGGATCCATATTTGTATTAGATGTTTTTTCCCGTGACGTACATATATTGGAATTGATATTCTGGGATCCAGCTGATGGTAACATTGTTTTCCTTTTGATATGAAATTAAATGTGATTGTTTGAAGATAATTATTAATGGTGATGGTTTGAAGATATAATGATTCATATATTATATATTATTTTTGAAAATTTATTAATAAATAAGCTACTGGAAATCAGGCCCGGCCCAAGAGGGGGGGGGGTAGGGGGGGCGACCGCACAGGGCCCTGCCTAAGCCTAACTGCCTAACACCCATGACCCATCTGATTTACATTTTACCGGAAATATACACCAATTGGTACTACAATTATGATTAGTTGCTCATTTGTCTCCTAAAGTTTAGGAAATTCAATTTGAACTCATTAATTCCCAATTAACTATTCCTTATTAACTAGGAAACACACCAATAAATATAATTCAATAAATTTATAGTTCAACATTTATATAGAAGAGGGCCTCATTTTATCATTTCGCACAGGGCCTCAAAAAAGCTTGGGCCGGCCCTGTTGGAAATTTTGAAGATATTTTGTCAAACTTCTCAAATGAATAAGTCTAACAAATGAAACGAAATATACCAATGTTTATTTTTATTCAAGTAAATAGGTAAAGCCTAAGTACGCTTCGTTTATAATTTGTAAGTCCCATTCAATAGTAAAGCAAAGGAACGTAGGGTTAGAACTTGAGTTCGTGAGAATCCATGCCCATTTTAGGGAGAGAAACTTTTTTCACGTGTAAAGGAATGTTAAAAAAAAATTATATGTTGCTTTTTTAGAGGAGAAAAGTATTGGACCCTACTAATTCCCCAATAATCAGATATAGAGTGGTCATGTGTGAAGGTAAGAAGCATAGGTGATCGTTAAATATAAATCATATTACAACATTACTCTGTACAGAAAGCATTTGGCTACACTCTAATTTAGAGCGCCAAATTTCTAATAACTTTTAGAAAAAAAAACTCTTCAAAGTAAGAACATCGGAGTCACGTGACCCCACTTTAATCAAGGAGGATCAAGAGGCACTTCCTAAATCCACCCAACAACAAATTCGCTCTGCTAATAAAATAAAAAGATGACCCTACTTATAAATCATGCACCCCATTCCAGTTTAATTTCAACTTCCCACGAGAACCTACCCAAGTAAAAAGTGGAATTTTTAAAAAAATCTCTTAATTTTGAGGGTTTTTTGGACAACTCCCCATAACTTTTAAATATCACAGAACTCCTATTAAGTTATGAGATTCTTAGAAAACCCCCTTCAACTCTCAGTGATTCTCAAAAACCCCAAAATTTCACAAGTAAAAATATCTCACTGCCGTATTTTTAACCGCCCACGTTAGATTTTTGCGGTTAACATCATTAAGGTTTTTTCTTGAAATATATTAAAAATTGAAGGGGACATCTGAGAACCCCAGAATTTAAGGAGGATTTATGATAGTATGGAAGTTAGGGCAATTATTAGAGAAACACCAAACTTATGGGGATTTTGTTTATGTATTTATCTACTAATGAACTTATCTTTCAATTCAAGTTGATCATAACCCGAGAATCCATTACTAGTGACATATTTTGAGAAAGATGTATTTGATAGTGTTACTAATGATGCGATTATAAACTTTTTTTTTTTGAAAAATATGAAAACTCATCAAGGGCAAATTTAATTTTTTTTAATATTAATTATGTAGTGACACAATTTTCAAGAATCCTTAGATCTGCCACCGGTTGGAACAATTGTTATGAAAAGTGTTCTAATAAAATTTATATTTTTATATGAGTTTCGTGTTACAATGTACTCCAGCGTATAATGGTCTCAGCATATTTGAAGAATTTTTATCAAAATCCCAAAAATATGTTAAGTTTTTTTTAAGGAGAGTTCTCATTTTTAGCCGTGAATTAACGTAGCCAACAAGTTATTTACAAGAGTCATGCTATGTAAATTATATTTCGTGTATCGACTTCATAGACTACACACTATATATATTTAATTAACATATAGCCCCTTGTGCATTTGTAAACCGTATATATGGTTAGATACTTCGATTAGGAACACAAATAATGAAAGTCGAATTCAGATGAGAATTCTTCATTCAAATGAAGCTATCATACAATTGCAAAAATATACAATACTGAAGGTTTCCTAGCTCACAGCAAAGGCGCTCATCAACTTACGACGGTACCACTCACTTCAGCGTTACAAGCACAACCAAATCCTTTTCTCTTGTCGATGATGGGATCCAACACACCGAAGAACTCCAAGAAACATGGACTCGTCACAAGGTATGCGTAGCTTCGAATCCGGGTTGAACTCGTAGACCTCTTGAGCCCGATCCAGTAGAGCTCTAAACATAGGGTGATCAAGAAAGGATACATGGATCACAAATCTTTTACGTTCTTCTCCTACGTAGACTACTAAATGTCCCTTCGGCACATCTTTAGGGATCGAGAATTCCTCGTCATTAATGCTGCTTCTGCTCAGCAGTTCCCAGCGTCGATAGTCACGTGCCAGTGCCTCGATGCTTAGTTTCCTCCATTTCCTTAGGAATGCTTGGAGAAATCGTTTATTGAAGTACATGTTCATCGCAGATAGACAGACAGAGGAGATTTTTGTGTTGGGTTTGGGACAAGGGCTAGCGAGCTTATATATATATAAGTCAGGAGGTGGCTAAGGTTTTTTTTGGAGCAGTAAATGGATAAGATTTGATAATGGTATAGGAATAATAAAAGCTAGCTAGCTAGATAATTAAGGGAATTAATAATGAGAGATGAGCTAGTGTGAGAGTTAACATGGGTTAATTGTTGGATAGCTGTAAAGCTTTTGAATTGAAGAGAAGCCATGTTGAGGGGGAGTTGATCATTAATCGAAGGAGTTTGGATTCTTACGACATACTAAATAAGATCAACATATACAAGTATGAAGTAGTTGTACATCGTACGTACATTGTTAATTATTTCCAACGTTATATATATAAAGCTTCGGTCCGTGATGAACACTAAAAATTGTACGAATCTGTCCCATCTCCTCTAGAGAGAGGTGGAAGCTTTACCTCGAAAGACTAAATTTCTCAGATTCCACGCTTTGCTTGACGGAGGGTGGAGGATAAGAAGTCCCAAGGATGAAGGGTATGGATATGATTCGTATTGGATTGGGTGATAGCATTCATGGTCTCCAGAGCAACTCAGTGGTCCCTGGAATGTAAATTTTAATTTGTAGTTATCCACTCATAATTTTTTTTTCATGCAATTTAGCCACCGTACTTTGCATCATCATAAAAAAGGTAGTCGGATTTACTAAAAACAAGATGTCCGTCCCCGGTCAAATGGGGTATCGATTGGATTATGGGCGTTGAGGTGGATGCGGTTAGCCCCTCTAGACGATCTCATGCAATTCCTGGTCCAAGACGATTATGACTAGAAGTGGCCAAGACTTGGTGAACATCTCAAGCTCATGGATGGCCAATGAAATTTACGTTAAATCTAACTTTCATTTCACAATTCTGCAGTAGGGGATGAGGCATGCATTTGATATATATATATTTTTTTTAAAAACCTATGATCAGTGCGTCGTATGTGTGCAACAAAAGGAGCTGCAGCCCACAGATGAGCTCCAAAACCACCAAATTTTGAGAGTCTTTTTGCTGCAATCAGCTTTGTCAGATGAAGCGGTAGATCCAAAACTTATGTTATAGTTGCTTGGCAGCTACTTGTATATGATTTCTTAGGGGAAATTTGTTCTTTTTAAGTATGGCTCTGAATACTTAGTAGAATGTGGAAAATTGATCCCACCACCACTATCATTAGTGGACCTTTAGAAATACATTATTGTATTCTTAGATTATTAATGGGTTGACGAACTCTCATGTTTGAATTTGAGGGCCATGTGCTGTTCCCTTCCTTCTTTAGGTAAGAACTAGAGCGAGGAACTATTTGATTTCCTCTAAAAGCCTCCCTTCGTCACGTCAACATTGGCCGCTAAAATATCAAATTGACCTAAATTAATATGTACATTTTTTTACCAGTTTGACCTAAAAAGTGACATCGGCGATACTTTGGCCTAAAAAGTGATCACAAATCGGTGACAAATAAGCCTACCCGTCACCAAAAGTAATTTTTAAGCAAAACATTAAGAGATTTTTACATATACCCTTCAAATTTCTCGTATTTTCTGATTTAACCCCTCAAGTTTTAAAATTTGTAAATAGAACTCCTCTCTTCTTCCCTTCCCACCATCTTTTCCCTCATCCTTCCCTCATCTCTTTCATTCTTTTCTCTTTCCAATCGTCACCATTCTCTCTCCTTTCTTTCACCTCAATCTTAAGGAGATTGGTTTTTTAATGATTAAAGGCCGAAGAAGGAGTAGGAAGCAAGGAGAAAGAGAGATTGCAAGAAGAGAAGAGTGAAGTTAATATTATGGTGGAATGTTTTGTTGGAAATTCGTGCTAATTACATGCAAAATACACAGCGGAATACTGTATGTATAATAATACTAAGCATGTAGAGAGCATGAAAACAAACTAGGACCATCCTAATTAAATCTAGCATGATCCCCATAATAAAGAGAGCAACCAAGAGCTTCGAAGGCTTACTTTCGTAGCGTGATTCGATGGTAGATCGAACAACCCCTACCTCGTTCTCCTTGTTGTTGTAAATCTCCTTGTAGTGGATCTCCAAGTTTTCAAGTGAGCTTGATAAAATCGGAGAGTTCTTGAGACGCAAGGCAAGACATCCACCCTAGGGTACTTTAAAATCCTACTACTTCCTCTTACTCAAACATTGCTAGAGTTTAGTAAGAGGTAGAGCTTTTTTTTATTCTCTTACGGAAAAAAACACTTAGCCAATTTTTCATTAACCTCTCCATAAGAGAGAGAGAGAGCTCATATATAGAGTGAGATATGTCATGACTCATCTATGAGTCATGCAATGACTCATCTCATGAGTCATGCAAAGAGTCATGGAGAATCAAAATCATGTGCTAAAACCATATTCCCAAACCATACCACCTTAATGACTCATCTCATGACTCATTAATCAAGGTATAATGAAGTGTGTATTTTATAAATAAAAATACCATATTAATACGGTGTTTCATAAATACGGTACTTCGTAATTTTCCAATCATTATCTAATAAGTCATCATATGACAAAAAAATTAATGAGTTGACCAAAAGTCAACTGTTGACCAAAAAGTCAACCAGCTGACTAAAAGTTAATTTTATGGAAAAAATAGTGGAATACATTTCTTAAGCACATAGCATTCTGATTTTACCGATACATATAACCGTTTATGTGTATCCGGTGAAAATTATATATGCGTACCAATCATACACATTAACTCTATAAATTGCATTTCATAGGATTCAAGTACGCGCTTGGTGTGACTCTAGGGCCCAACTTAAGACTCGGTAGTGAATTATATCCACAAGTACAACAGAGGTGCTAGCTACACATGAAGACTATCCGGGTATAAGTTATGATAAATATCTGTAAGATGCTTACACAATTTTATCAGGACCATTCAGTGATAATATTATACAGTCCGGTCTCTTCGTCAAACCATGTCAAACTATAGAGCCTAGGGTATGGAAAACTGTCAAACCCTAATAGCTAGATTAGTATTTGTTGATATTAAACTCATAACCTTTAAGATCAAACTGACACTCAGTTTATCTTATTTACCTTGGCCAAGGATTTCTAGGCTATAGTTATATCAAACAATCTTATATGACATCAATCCCCTATACTGGGAGAGACGAATCCTATCTTGCCATTTTAATATCTACTAATGTTTCGAGATGCACCCAACAAAAACCTTTATGCACAACTCAATGAGAACTATGGTTAGGTAAAAGTCTAAGTACACCTATACTGACATGTAAGATATTGCACCCATGCCTCAGGTCAAGAGACTACTTTGTACTATCACTTGAGAACTTCTATTTGACAGTTAAGTATAATTACCAACTAGACATTCTCGGTGAGTCGTTCAGTCAACTCATTCACTAATAAGTCAATGTATATTGTATCTTGATGTCTCAGCATCAATGATCTAAGAGATGGATCATCGTCCTTCTAAAGGACAAATAGAGTATACACTAGTCTTTACCAAAGTGATGATGTCATATCTCAACACTTCATCGACTAGAAATATTATAGAATATACGTTAGCGACTAATCAGATCTCTTCTTCATTACGATTACTATCGAAATTCTGATAGTCTAGTATCATTCTAAGGACTTTATCTGTATTTAAAAAATACCAGATAAATACTGACCAAAATAGTATACTATTGTTTTGAACAAGGATATTATATTCATATAGGTCCTATTATAATATACAATTATTATCTGCAGGGCACCTATATCTAACATGTTTAATATTGGGGGAATAGAGATTGCAAGTAGGAAAAGAGAGTGGGAGAAAGGAAGAGGAGAAGAAGGAAGAGGGAATAAGAGAGAGGAGGAGATGTTGGAGATTTGAATTAAAAGAGATTGGAGGAGATGAAGGAAATGACAAAGTAAGAGTGATGATCCATGAAATGAGGTAGAAGGAGAGAGAGTGGGGGAGGAGGGAAGGTTACGGTATAGGAACAATAAGGGAATGGAGTAGATGGTGGGAAAAAGGAGGGAGAAGATAGTGGAAAAAGTGAGTTTTTTATTACAAATTTCACAATTTAGGGAAAGGAGATGAGTTAACTTAAAAATCATGAGAGACTGAGGGGTCTATATGTAAAATTCTTTAATTTTTTTGCTCAAAAATAACTCCAGTGATCAGAAGGTCTATTTGTTGCCAATTTGTCACTTTTTAGGTTAAAATGTTGTCGGTGTTACTTTTAGGCTAAATTGGTAAATGAGTGTCACTATTTACGCCAATCTGGTATTTTACCCTTTAATAATTTTAGATGTTAGTTGTTAACTTCGTAGAGTCCTAGCAAAGCAGACTATGTTAGGATGTAATATATATAACATCTCTTATTTGAGTAATAGCAAACTCTAATTTGATGCTAATATTGATTTGATATATTATAGTATACGTAAATATAGATTGGGATATGTGTGAGGAGAAACGATGCGAGAATTAGCTCAAAAGCTGATTTGAGCACAAACATCTTCTATTGTAGCTCTTGGACCATCGATGGTGAGTAGTGACCATCGATGGTACAATGACTCGTCGATGGTGTAAAATCCAGATATATGAATATCACCGATGAGATTCTCAACTAACTAAGGTCTCTTGACACCATTGATTATTGAGAACCACCATCGATGATAAACACGACTGATTGCAAATTTTTAGATTTAATCACAGTCATTCATCATTTATAATATCTATAATATCTACTATGTTTAAGATATCTCTTTCCTAACCTATTTGGAAGATTATACTTCTGAAAGAAAAAGAGAAAACAAGGAGCAATTTTAGGGTTTGAGTTTTGAGAGATCAAGTTGAAACTTTTGATTCCTCGAGCCTCATTAGAGTCTCACTCATCGTACACAACATCTTCGAGTTGTTTCAGTAAGAAGAGTTGTCATTGGATTGATCTTCTTCGTCATTATTCATCAAGCTTCGTTCATATCCTCCTAATGATGGTTTGTTTTATAGAAAAGGCTGTAAGATCGTGGCTGTAAAATCGTTCTTTTATCCTGAGTTTAATTGTTTGTGTTTGGTTTTGCTTTAAACTTCTTTTATGGCATATTCAAGTCGGTTGAATTGAAGGTTGGGACTACTAGGACTAAGAGTTACTCATTGTGGAGAACTAGGTTAGACGACTAGTTTATGAGAAACTAAGATTTCGGTCTTGTAAGACTACTGAATGAGGTTTCTTATTTAAGTGAATTCTTTACATAGTGCGAAAGCTCATTCGCGAAAAGAAAAAGTGGATGTAGGATTGTTATCTGAACCACTATAAAATCTCATGTGCTTGTGGTTGATTGCTTTTGGTGATAATTGTTTTGCTTTATGTCATTTATCGTTTCTATTTCATATATTCTGCTGCATATTCTGTATTTTTTGAGAAAAATGGTAACAATCCTATTCACTCTCCCTTTAGGCTTGCGTCTTTTGAGTCCTTTGGGCAGAGGACAAAGGAGGTAAAAACAAGATTTTTTTCAAACTTTGGGTGCTATAAGTTCTAGTCTATATTTCACAAATACTGACTCCACATAATTCCGAATATAGAAACAACTTAACTCATTGTAGGTGACCTGAATGTTTAAAGGTTCTAATATGGCTTTCACAATTTTGGATTTAATTTTGAATTGAGATATTATCGAAAAAAGAAAAACAATTTATAGTCAACTTTTTAATCCAACTGAAACTTCGATTCTATTACAGTACGGATATATAACATGACAAACTTTTAGGTGCTTCATGATTGCAATAGGACTTTAATTAATAATCTTATAAGTATGAAATCTTTTTAACAACTTCTCTCTTTGCTTGTTTTAATAGAATTATCAAATATTATTTAAAGTGTAAAATTACCTCAAAATTGGCCCAATTTGTATCTCATTGAAACTTCTGAAAACATTCCATTTACGTGTTAAAAATATTAACAAAATATCCAATGCAAAACGTATCTCTATATATATATATATATATATATATATATATATATATATATATATATATATATATATATATATATATAGAGAGAGAGAGAGAGAGAGAGAGAGAAACTTATGTTAACTTAAGTGTACGTCCACTAAGTTTCTTAGTCATTGATGATCACTTGATTGAGCTTTATTGTGGATTATCCGCTCCGTTGAACTTGATCTACATATTCTAAAACTCCAACACACCAAATTTGGGGTGAACCCGTTGTAGTTTGACCATCCGTTGAGCCATGTAAAAAGTTCTATTCATTCAAAACTGTTAAAATTGATACAAGTGGATGAAGGGTCAAACCACGATGGGTTCACCCTAGGCCTGTCCATCCGGGCCGGGCCGGCCCGGGACCCGGACCCGGGTACACCGGGCCGGGTCCGGGCCCGGGCCCGACCGGGCCGGGTTCCGGGCTGGCCCGGGTGATTTTCCTTTTTTTTTATTTTTTTTATTTTTTTTTTATTTTTTTCCAAAATTTTTAATGTTATTTAACTTATAAATTATAAAAAAAAGACAAGAAAAATAACAAAAACAATAATTTTATTAATTACTTAAAATGACATAAATTACAAATAAGAAATGATAAAAACATATTCTTTATTAATAATTGATAAATCAGTTACAAATTACAAGTACAAATTTATTTTGGAATTAATCGCATCACAATAGATAAGTAAATCCCAACTAGGTTGGCACCTACTCACCTATATCACTATCATTTGCAATTATTTCCAAAATAATTCTTTACAAATTGTAAGCTAAGATATAAAAACTACAATCTATTCTTTATATCTATCTGCTAGTCCCAATTCTTCAAATTTATCTTCAATTCCAGCCATCCGATCGATGCCTTGCGTTCGCTTCTCGTACCTCCACCAATCTTGTAAGCACATCACCGCTTGTACAGTATACGGATCCAAGCATGTCCTATGATCGAACTGATCCATATACTTTCCACCATTGCAAAATATCTAAAGCATTTCCTTGACATCTAACTAAAGAAGCAGAAAAATATTCATCTATTTCAGAAACCTCCGATGATGACGATCCAAGTCCAGATCCACCAGTTAGCTCGGCTACCATTGCATACCTATCAAAACTTACACTTTTACCTCGGGCTCGGGATGAGCTCGAAGAAACCGAAGCTGCAGACTGTTGTGCAGCTACACCATGTCTAGCTGCATACTCATCATATAAAGTTTGAAAATAATTTCTAATAAGTAAATGATGAGTAATAACATTCAGGGTGGTTCCATCATCTAAGTCTATAACCTGTCCACCATATAATGACTGTAACAAACTTCGAAGGCCAATATCCTTCAAGCATGGATCAATAAGAACCCCCAAACCAAAAATATGAGGAATAGGCCTAAAATACTTATTAAATTTTCTCTCCATTTCAAAAACCATAGGTCCAAAAGTAGCATCTAAACGATATTTATCAAAATTTTTTTGAATATTTAAAATTTGTAAAGCAGCTAAAGTAATGATTGGATAATAACAGCCAGATAAGGTAGCATCATAAAACTTTAACATTCATTTAAAATTACATATAAACTGTCATTCACTCAGTTATTCCATAGGTGCTACCAGAACTAGAACTAGAAGCATAATAGTTATAAATCGTTATAATGTCTTTAATTCTACTGCTAACTTAACATTGCATATGTGGAATTGCCAGCCTATGGGTCAACATCTTTTGGAATTAGTCTAGGCTTTACATTTTCTTTAAAAATTGTTCCATTTTTAAGTCTTTGTTCAGAAGCACTATGCATGTAACACTGTTTAACCTTTTCTTATCATGAGTTTAATTTCAGTAAATACACTTTGAACAATAAATTTAAATATGACAAGATGCACCTAATGATGAAAAAGATCCACCATGACATGGCAATGATAAAGATGATCTGATAAAATCAACAGCTACATGTTATTACTGCATTGATCTAGTGAAAGAGAAAATGATTTTTGGGTGTGAAATTTCTAAATCTGGCCCGTTGTTACCGGGGCCCGGTGCCGCGCCCCGGTCGTTTTTGCCAATTCCAAACGGTTCACCTTTT
>NC_033794.1:15364603-15402103 GCF_001876935.1 Asparagus officinalis | reverse complement strand
CAATAAGTACCTTACGAAGAGTGTTGAGAACATGTTATATTTACTGTGTAGGTTATTCAGATTCCAGATGTCCAGAGGTACCACGTTAGAAGCTCATGTGAACAACTACACTAAGTTGTTATCGAACTTAGCGAATGTTGATGAGAAGATTTCGGATGAGTACAAGGCTATTATCTTATTGGGCTCTTTACCGGATGAGGAGTATGACACATTTGTGCTCACTTTGTTGAACGGGATCTTCTATCAGCTATAGTGAAGTTACTAATGCATTGACGAATTATGATTTGAGGAGAAAGGACAAGGAGACTTCCCATGCTAGTACTTTAGGCGAGGCCTTGTCGATGAGAGGTAGAAGCCCATATCTGAGAGGTGGTAATAGAGAAAGGTCAAAGTCAATAAGCCACCACCAGTTAGCAAAGAACCAATATGCATTCTGCAAGGAGCATTGACATTAAAAGAGAGACTGACCAAAGCTCAAGGAGAAATAGAATGACAAGAAAAAGGGCCTGAAGGCCAATGAAGTGAATATTACGAAAGACGATGATTCCGATGATTCGAGCTTTTCTCTACTGATTACTCCGGAGGTGAACCACTTGGATACATCAGATTGGATGCTTGATTCCGTCGCTACCTATCATGTGACCCTTAGGGGAGATTGGTTTGCATCTTTTGAGAAGCTTGATGAGGGAGTTGTAGTCATGGGAAATGATCAATCACGTGACATTTGTGGGATAGGTACATTACGGATTCAGATGCATGATGGAGTAGTTCGTGAATTGAAGGAGGTGAGATTTGTTCCTCAGCTAAAGAAGAATCTTATCTCAGTTGGAGCTTTGAAGGCAAAGGGATTCAAGGTGACCTTTGAAAATGCTGTAGCAAAGGTTACTAAGGGATCTTTGGTGGTGATGAAGGGAGTCTGCAGTCAAAATTTAAACTATTTGAAGGGGAACATCGAGATTGGCCAGGTTGCTTCGGCTATTTCAGAGACGGACATGAGCAGGCTTTGGCATTATAGGTTGGGGCACACAGGAGAGAAGTCACTGTAGGCTTTGTGCAAGCATGGGCTATTGAAGGGAGCCAAGAGTGGTAAAGTGGAGTTCTGTGAGTACTATGTTCTTGGTAAAAAGATGAAGGTGAAGTTCGAGATAGCCATTTATAGGATGAAGGGCATCCTGGACTACGTGCATACAGACGTTTGGGGTCCCATCAAGACTGCATCACTTGGTGGTCAACATTGGTTCGTCACGTTCGTTGATGACTATTCTAGGCGATGTTGGGTGTACACCATGGCAAAGAAGAGTGAAGTCATAGATATATTCATGGAGTGGAAGAAGAGATTGGAACTCCAGATTGGGAGAAAGATTAAGACATTGCGATCTGACAACGGCGGCGAGTACACATCAGTTCTGCAGCTATATCGAGACGAGGGCATAGAGAGGTATTTTATGGTTAGTCATACACCATAGCAGAATAGGGTGACAAAAAGGCTAAATCAGTCTTTGATGGAGAAGGTCCGATGTTTATTGTCGCAGAGTGGTTTGGAGAAGATCTTTTGGGCTAAGGCACTTACATATGCGATCCACCACATTAACAGGCTGCCTTCATCTTCGATTGAGGGGAAGACCCCTACTGAGATATGGTCGGGAGAGCCAACACATGACTGTGACCAACTCAAGGTATTTGGGTACCCTGTATTTTATTATGTGAGAACAGATAAATTAGAACCTCGAGCTAGGAAGACCATATTTGTAGGATTCAAGTATAGTGTCAAGGGATACAAGCTATGTGATCCAGTTGATAGAAAGATTATGCTGAGTAGGGACATCACATTCGATGAGGCTTCTATCTTAAAGTTTCCCAGTTCTCATCAGGTAGAGAGCGACCCGACAGAGGAGATACCACAGGTGATGGAGATCGATGTAGCTCCACATTATCCAGATGGTACAGTATCCATTAGAGTGCAAACTAAGGTGACGCTAGGCGAGCACGTCGATGACGAGGAGGATACGGGTACTGATGTGCAGGATCAGGGACCAACGGCTCAGGTTCATGATTCTATTACGGTTCGGAGACAGGGGAGATACATACAGATGCTAACATGGTATGCCGACACAGTTGCATATACACTTCCGGTGGAGAATATCGATGAGATAGTGCCTACTACATTCAGAGAGGCCGATCAGAGTTCAGAGGCTGATTCGTGGTAGGTAGCTATGCAGGAGGAGATGTAGTCTCTTCATAAGAATAATATATGGGAGTTGGTTGAGCTTCCAAAGGGGCGAAAGGCGATTGGTTGCAAGTGGGTATACACGAAGAAGGAGGACAATGAGGGCACTCTATTGAGGTTCAAAGCTAGGTTGGTTGCGAAGGGCTATGCACAGGAGGAAGGTATTGACTATAATGAAGTTTTCTCTCCGGTGGTGAAGCACTATTCGATTCGGATTTTGCTAGCTTTGGTGGCACAATATGGTTTGGAGTTAGATCAGTTGGATGTGAAGACGACATTTCTTCATGGTGATATTAATGAAGAAATATATATGACTGAGCCATTGGGATTCCGAGCTACAGGGAAAGAAACATTGGTTTGCAGATTGAAGAAATTGCTATACGATTTGAAGCAGTCTCCTCGACAGTGATATATGCGATTCGATGGTTTTATGATTGGCCTTTCGTACACTCGGAACCAGTTTGATCCTTGCGTATATTTTCGCAAGTTGAAAGGAGGTGCGTACATCTATTTATTATTTTATGTCGATGACTGTAGGCAATAAAAATTGCCTTTAAATCCTTATCAGAGAAGTTCAGAACAAAACTGCTAAAACCTCGCCCAAAATAGCAAAAAGGGGAAAAATACTGATAAAAAGGGGAAAACGCAGATATCTCCCAAACCGTAAGGAATTTGGCGAAACGGAGGAAGCGAACCGAAGCCTTTGGCTCGGTTCGGATGGCTCCATCTCGTCGAGATAGGCGATTTTCATATGTAATTCGTCCAATTCCGACTTACGGTTTGAAAGTTACGGCCTATTCTTCGATCCATGCTCTAGAGCTCGCCTAACGGCTTGAAGCTCGCCTGCAGACCCAGGTTCGTCTGCAGTCCCCAGCTTCGCCTGCACCTGCAAATCCGCCTGCAGACCCAAGTCTGCCTGCAGTCCTGAGCTCGCCTGCAGTTCCCAAGCCTGCCCTCAACCCAAGTCTGCCTCAGTCCCAAATCCGCCTGCAGACCCCAAGTCTGCTGCAGTCCCAAACATCCGCCTGCCCAAGACCCCAAGTCTGGCTGCCAGTCCCCAGCTCCTGCCTGCAAGTCCCGCAGCTCTGCCTGCAGGTCCCTAAGTTCGCCTGCAGACGCCAATCTGGCAGATCGCCAGCTTCACTAGTCAACTGCCCACTTAGAGTATGGGAACAGTTACATCAGTGGTCAAATCCCGCAAATCAAGGAGAGGCAATAGTTACCCAACGACGTCAAGCCAGCCCTCACAGTGACGAATGACTTTGGACGGGTGTTCCGAGTTCGACCTGAACAGTCATAAATGCGACTCACATCGGCTATCTAAGTCGGGAGACGAATCCGCCGGCGTTCGGCGAACTGTCCAAACCCACTCGAGTACCAGGAACACGCTTTCCCGCCTCTCCTGACCTGAAGAGAGAAGGCACGGCACTCCAGGCCCGCCGAACAAGCCGCCTACAGTACGAGTGAGCAGACAGGTGTCAAAACAGCCTGCACCCTCATAAATGCGGCTCACCTCAGTTGTCCCAAATGAGGGGACGAGAGCCGCCGGCGCTCGGTGGTTGGTCAGATCCACGCAAGCATCTGACAGCCGCTGTCACGCATACGAGGAGGGGCTTTCCCACTCTTACGAAACGTGATACAAAGCACAGCACTTCGAATGACCGCTGGTAGTACGAAGAACAGCAGGACGTCTCCGAACTACGCATGGTCACATCCCATAATTCAAGGATAAGTCAAGCTGTCCTTCTTCCATTTAAAAGCCCCTTCCAGCACACTGGAGGAGAGGTCGCAAAACTTGGAGAAAAAGAGTTGAGACCAAGCTGTTAGCAAATCCTTGCCTTACAGCACTACTGCCTAGTTCCGAGCTCCGATCGCCGGCGAACTAAGCAGACTCGAACTCTATTGCCCCGAGCTTCTACTGCGTACTGAAGCTCTCCAGCAACCTCGATCGAACGGTCCAAAGGAAGCAGACTCAACACGAGCATCGAGCGAAGCGTCCTATAGCCACCTAAAGTCCCCACACAAAACAAAGAGGGCTTTCCCTCTGCTTCTGTTGTAAACATTTGATTTGTTAGTTTGTAATAAGCCTTCTTATTAATACAAACGAACACTCTCTTTTTTCGGGAAATCAAATTTTCACCCTACAATGACATATTGGTTGCCTCTATTTCCAGATCTGCTATAAATGAGTTAAAAGCACAGCTTTCAAAGGAGTTTGAGATGAAGGATTCGGGTAAGGTGAAGCGCATTTTAGGAATGGAGATCGACAGAGACAAGAAGAATGGCAGAATTTGTTTGACGCAGGTGGCTTATTTGAAGAAGGTACTATAGCGATTTCATGTTAGCATGGATACGAAGCCAGTTAGTGTACCATTAGAAGCCCATTTGAAGCTTTCAGCTAATCTTTCGCCGAAGACAGTTGAAGATCGAGAGTTGATGTCGAAGACTCCATATGCGAGCGTGGTTGGGAGCTTGATATATGCGATGGTATGTACGAGACCAGATTTATCACAGGCGTGGGTCATTGGGACGCCGTGAGATGGATTTTGAGGTACATTCGAGGTACGCTCAATGTTGGTTTAGTTTATGAGCGAGACACTACAGGTGAGTAGCTATGCATTGGCTATGTTGATTCAGATTATGCCAGGGATTTGGATAAGCTCCGGTCTACGACGGGATATGTGTTTACTTTGACTCGTGCGCCGATGTATTGGAGATGCACCTTACAGTTGACGGTGGCTTTGTCTACGATGGAGGTAGAGTATATGACGATTACGGAGGCTGTGAAGGAGGCTATTTGGCTTCGAGGACTTTTGGAGGAACTTGGTATATCACAGCGGTCCGTTACTATTTATTGTGATAGCATGAGTGCTATCTATTTGGCAAAGAATCAGGTTTTTCATGCGAGGACGAAGCACGACAAAGCACATTAATGTTCGTTATCACTTTGTTCGGGATGTTCTTGAAGATAGCAATGTGGAGATTGTGAAAGTCCACACGAAGGATAATCCAGCAGATATGCTCACTAAGGTGGTTCCGAGCAACAAGTTTGATCATTGTCGAAACTTGTTGCACATTCTTGATTGTTAAGGCCGTTGATGGATATTTGGGTGAACTACGTTCGACTTGATTCCTTGGACAAGAGGATACGTAGGCAGTCTTTCAGATACAGCCGGTTTTTGGATTAGTTGATTTTGATGGGGGTAAGATTGTTTGGACTCTCGTTCGGGTTCCCGACTTGTTGTGGATTGAGTCCGTTGTCGTGAATTATTTCACGACGTACTGGACACAACAAGTGTGACATTTTATTGCTTTGGTGTCGGCTCGGTTTTGAGAAACTTCACCGAGGTGGAGAATTGTGAAGGTGGAGTCATGTGGGGGCCACACCCATGCTTGTGATCTTTTGAGAGGCCACCGGACAACTCACAAGAACCGAAAGCAAAGCCACATCTAGCGGACAACTCACAAGGCCCACCCGAATTTCTGCTGTATATATATCTTTGCAGTCGTGCCCTAGGTTGGTGTGCAAGGTTTTGGTTTTTTGCGGCTGTAGGAGAAAAGTGCAGGCAGAGGGTTTATGCTGGTAGAGGGTGAGAACGCAAAAGTCGGCTGAAGAAGAGAAAATTACAGAGAAGCCGCCGATTGTTTGAGAGAGTTTGTGCATCCCTTTGAGTGAGATATTTGTGAGAGATTTGAGAGTTTGTGTGAGGGTTTAAATTGTGTGATTGTAAACCCTATTTGTATTCTCTCTCTAATAGTAGATCTCCCTCCTCCTTGCCCCGTGGACGTAGGCAATTTGCCGAACCACGTAAAATTGGTTGTCTCACTATTTGTGTGATTTATAATAGTTTATTTAGGTTCCCTCGACATGTCAGTACTAGAACTGATGAGAGGAAGAGCTGATATCCCACTTTGTTGAGATATTTTGCTTAATGTTCTTGTTTCCTTTGTGAAACATGAATTCGTATTGCGACCTCACTCTCTTGTTGTGTTGCCGAAGTGCTGTCGAAATTTCCGCTGCGCGCAACACTACTAAAGTGGTCCTATAAACCCTAGCATGCGAATTATGAGGCATCTTTATTTCTTATTAAAAAAAATAAAATCCTATAGTGAACTTTCTTTATATTGAATAGCATAAGGAGATAATGGATCAAGATAAATCTTGACATGTATATTACCATTAGCTGTTGTACATATGTTAGAGTAAATTGCACTTATAGAAACTATAGCTGATGCTGCTACGTGCATCCAGATTCGTGCTTCTCTAAGCCTCCAATTATGATTTTTCTATTGGATTCTTTTCATATTCCTAGGGCTCGGATGCAACTTGCCTGTGGGTCAAATAGACTTCAGAATCTGACCCATGCCTTATCTAGCGTAACCCATAATTTAAATCCAAAGCTGGAGCCACGAGCTCAAAGGGAAGACCCATCCTTGATCTGATGTGACTAAAGATAAGTCAAATGTATATATCAATATAACATGTTCTACTCAAATTCTTGTAGCTTATTGGTTCAGATGTTCTACTCAAATTCTTGTACGTAGCTTATTGGTTCTCAAATGTTTAATCTTCTGCTTCTTGTTCACAAAACTTTACGTCATAATTTTACGCTAATCCTTTGTGAAACAGGGGATATGATCACGTTGCATCACAAACCGTTCATAAGGTACTGCATGTAGTTTGACATATAAAATCACCAATAAAAATGTGGACGATATATATGATTCAGAGCTTCAACTTTCAAGTAATATATGTTAAATACGCTGCTACTCCTGCACTTCTACACTACAAAAGAGTAATATAATTGTCGTTATTCCTTTATAGGTACGTATTTAATATGATTAAAATTTTCCATCTTAATCAGAAAAATATTATAAAAATAGAAATATTTCCTTGCACTGAACAACTTCTCCAGACTGTAAATTAGAATTTACTTCGTAGTTGAACTGTGATGCAATAATATTATTATAATAAGAAGGCACATGCGACTGAATTCAAAGCACATGGATCTTTTATTTTCATCTGAAAACAATAATCATAATTTCGATGCCAAGGTTGGTGAAGAATTAAATGGGAGATCTTTGCTGGGCCAGATGATTGGGCTCAACAACTGGGCCCTCCTGAACACAAGACGGATAAAAGACAATACAGTACAATAAAATAAAACGGCGAGTCCCTTTCTCTCAAACGTATATCTCGCCTGTTTCCCATCCGAAGACAGTCTAGGATCATCAGATTCATCACTACGTCTCACGTGGGGAGAGCAGCAGCCAATAATATTAACAAAAATTACAAAAGAAAAAGAAATGGAGGGGGCAAAAAAAGAAAGAAAGAAAAAAACAACCAAAATGTACATGCTCTGAAAGAAAAAAAACAACCAAAATATACTTGCACTGATTTTAAGATTGAAGTTCAATATACGTGTGAATGATACCGCTTTACGTGACAAATATTTAGATCCTTAAGTTTCAATTCATCAACATATTAAAATGATAACTGAACTGCCACGTAAAAGATAGGGTATATAAGCGAAAAATGATGTAAATTACAAGATATTAAGTGCAATTTTGCCTATAATAATTAGATGACAACATATTAGAATTTTAGGCTGTAGCCGGCGAAAGATTTTACTAAAATCGTGAGTTGACACTATCAAAAATGATATTATAACAATTTTTGTCTTCTTGGGAGATAAATATCCAAACACAAAGTGTGAATACTTGGTGCATGTACGTGTCTCATGATTACGCCGGCATGCATGGTCGAGGTCATATGGAGCTTGTCGGGTAGGGTTTGGGGGTCGACGACGCTAGGGTTTCGATTGAGGAGGCGATGCCTGAGGGAGGAGGCCGTGCTCGAAGGGCTCGCGGCCTGGGCAGATGAGGGGAGGGGAGGTTGCTGCTGGCTAGCTCTGCCGAGTCTTCGTTGCTCATTGGTGCTGATCATGATGAACTGTTGATAGATGAGAGAGAGAGCGAGAGAGGAATGAGAGAAGACAGACGCGGACCAAATGTCTTCCTGTTTTGTTTTTTAACCGCCGTAGTGGTTATAAAGATAAAAAATCAAGCCACTTAGTCCCACATCGACAAATATGTAAGATTAATAGCTGTTTAATTTTAGACACTTTATCGACATTGATCGCCAATGAAGGCACTACCTCAACTTATTAGCACGGTCTGTAATGATCGTGCGATGGTTGTTGCTGGTCAGTGTGTGATATACACACTTAGCTTTACACCGAATTCTTTCACTCCTGAAGTTGGTGACCGGCAATATGCCATAACGCAAGAATTGCAAGTCATTTGCAATTAGTTCTTTTTATTACCATATCAATATTATCTTATCTTTAAAAAAAAGTTAATTCGTATATTTGCCAAAATTTTGCCAATTATCTTATCCCTTAACAAGGAATATTCCTCTTATTGACTATTAATGTTATCTTATCGTATTTTTTTTCCTTGTTCCAGTCCAAGATTCTGAAACTTTGGATGTTTTAATTTTTCCTTTTCTCATTTTGTCGATATGGAGATTACTTTTCTAATTAAAATAGTTTACTTCTATTTATATTTCATTTTAAATATAACTTATAGTAAATTTCCATAAATTGCATTTAATTATTCTACTGTTCACTGTTCACTTGAAATAATATCATGGAGATGAGAATGTTATGATATACATGTAGATATGTAGTGGGAGGTAAGCTAGAAAATGAAGTGTATGCGCGCGCGCATGTGTGTGTATATATGTATAGAGCGAAAGATGAGTAATTACCCAGTGCTCCAACAAGAGTTTAACAAAACAATCCAAATTAGAACAAGGAGGAAGAAAGATATTGCTCTGATTAAGAATATAATGAGAGAGAATATCACCAGTAGAAAACTAAGCATTGGCGAAGGGGCATTGGCGACAGATTTGAAATCCGTCGCCAATACAAACATTATCGACGAAACATTGGCAACGGGGTTGTTCTCGTCGCCAATGTTTGTATTGGCGACGGATTCCAATCCGTCGCCAATGATTTTTCGTCGCCCATAACCTTGGGCGACGGGAAAACATTGGTGACAGATCAAATCCGTCGCCAATAAGTATTAGCGACGGATTAGATCCGTCACCAATGTTCTATCGCCAATACTTATTAGCGACGGATTCGATCCATCGCCAATAAGTATTGGCGACGGTTTCGATCCGTCGCCAATACTCGACCGATTCAATTATGTCACCAATACTTATTGGCGACGGATCGAATCCGTCGTCAATGTTTTTCCATTGCCAATATTTATTGGCGACAGATGCGATCCGTTGTCAATGCTAATGTGTCCATCGTAAAAAAATTAACATTAGTGAATGCTTATCTCATTGTTAATGAGTGGCCCCACAAAAAATCAAGAATTATTTTAATGTTAATCCCTCAAATCTATAATATTTTAAATGTAGTCCACCAAATTATGTAAATTGTTAACACAGCTAGGAATGTAAATGAACCAAATAATTAACAAATAGTTTAATAATTGTTCAAATATATTCAGCCATATTCGATTCCGTTGTTCATTTAACAAATTCAAGTTTGCTAACGATTAGGATTTGACCAAATGTATATTTGATTCGTTTGTTTATTAAATATTCATTTAAAATTTACCACATGTTATTTGTATTATCGCATATACGATGTCATATTTATGAGTTTTTGGCTTCATCTTTGATTAGTTTAGAGAAAATGATGAGAAAAATAAAAATGATGAGAAAATGGTGAGAGACCAATGAAGATATCATTTTTAGTTATACGCGTTACGAACATGAAACCATATTAATTTTGCTATTGATATACCAGAACTTATCATAGCTCTTTTCAATTAATTAGGAGTTTTATGTTAGTTTTTTTAAAAAATTTACTCTTTATGCTAGCAGATTCGATGAGCTTTACTATTTTTTATGTTAGCAGATTCTATGTTAGTTTTGAAATTTATTTTTTATTTTTAAAATTTATTTTTTTGTATTTGAGTTTGCTAACGATTAGAATTTGACCAGATGTATATTCGATTCGTTTGTCTATTAAATATTCATTTAAAATTGATCACAAGTTATTATTTGTATTTTACATATATGATGTTGTGTTTTAACCACTTACTTAAGTTTATATATTGATTTTAAGACTCACATAATCTTAAAATCTATTTTCTAATTAAATTTTGATTTAAATATATACACATCAACATAATCTTAAAATCTATTTTCTAATTAAATTTTGAT
The DNA here is from genome assembly GCF_001876935.1 of Asparagus officinalis. Lineage (NCBI taxonomy): Eukaryota > Viridiplantae > Streptophyta > Magnoliopsida > Asparagales > Asparagaceae > Asparagus > Asparagus officinalis. The sequence goes on along the minus strand of NC_033794.1, from coordinate 15,391,628 downwards.
TTAAATATATACACATCATATATATAGTATATCAGAATAATTCTTATTTATGAATTTTAAAAATTTTGATTTAAATATATACACATCATATATATAGTATATCAGAATAATTCTTATTTATGAATTTTAATAATACTTGAAAATTAAATTCTTTAGCGAAATAGATATACTTTGATATATTGGAGAAATGGGTTGGGTTTGGGTTTCCACGTTGTAATGGGACAACTATAGGTCCAAATGGGTTGAATTTTTATAATTAAAAGTTAAGAGCTACTGGGAATAATAGTTAGATCAAATATGATATATATGTTGGAGAAAAAAGAAGTTTTTAATGAATTTGAGTTTTAACGGGTCAACTAGGTCCAAACGGGTTGGATTTTTATAATTAAAAGTCAAGGAAAACCGGTAATAATAGTTAGATTTAAAGGAATATTTTTCTAAATCTAACCGGTGTTAATCAGGGGACCTAATTGTGAACATTGTGATGATTTGAGAGATGTAATAGAAATTTCCATGATTTGATTGACTAATTTGAAATATTAAAGATTTGTTAGTGTTTTTTATATATTTTTATGACTTTTTATTAGTTTATTTCATTTTCCCCGAACTAAAAGAAAATTTCCATAAAACTTTTTTTTGTTTCAACAATGTTTTGGAACCCCCTAAATATAGCATACTCCCTTTAAAAGCACGAGTTCGGAAAAATCTTTCAGTAGACAAAAATACCCCTATAAAGTTTGAATTATCCTATCACTAACCAATTCTAATTTTTAATTGTATTTAATGATTTATTCTAATCCTAATCAAATAACTTCCAAGTTTAAACTATCTTAATCCTAATCAAATTCTAACTTAATCAAATTCTAATAATTTTTAAATTAAGTTTAAACTAATATATCTATCCTTAATACGTGATATTATATAATTAGGATATCATATTTTTTTAAGTTTAAAATATTATACACTATCTAAAAGTTTAAACTAATTTATCTACTTTGCACGTGTAAAATCATATTATGACTAATTTATTAACAATAGTATAAAAAGTTTATATTAGACAAAGATATCATATTGCACATGCTACGGTTGTATCTATTTTTTAATACGTGCATTCACAAAGATAACCAAATTCTTATTATAACTTAATTCTTATTATAGAGGCAAATTAGTTTTTATTTTCGTGTTTTGAGATTAGGTTTATTATTTGGTTTTAGGATTAACAGATTTCATGTTTTAATTCTGTGATTATCAAATTTAGTTAGGTACAGATTATGGGAATCGATGGTAATTCTACTTGATATTTCACTGCATCTATCTCTGCTAGAGAATTCTTCTGCTCACTGTTGCTCAGGTATTCCTCGGAGAGACTTCATGGAAAACATCAAGATATTTATTTTTGTTTCTAAGGTTATATTTATTGTTTATTTATTTTCCACAAATCATGTTGAAGTTGTTGGAGTTTGATCTCAATTTGTTATTTTTTATGTTGTACAAATCAGTTTATTATGGTTTTTGGAATCTCTAATGTTTTTTATTTCATTGAATTTTGTCAAATAACAGGTCATTGAAAAGAATGGTTTCGTAGGAGAGTCTTCTCCATGATCTTAAATTAGCGACTATCGATTTCAGACTACTTATCGAATAGGTAAATTAGTGCATACAATTTTCATATTAGAAGTTACTCAATGCGTGGGTTTTTATGGTTAATTAATTATATCGTTCTATTTGTGAAAGCGCTACATTGTATGCATAAATATATCTAATTTAAGTTTTTATTATTCTGAGCCACAAGATCATGATCTATGTCATGACAAAAACCAATATAACAAGCAACCTTTAAGAGAGAGAAAATTTTGTAAAATTCACCGGATTGTGTACTCTTACTGAGCTTATAAACTGAAACAAGAGGGTGTTTTTTTTATTTCCTTACAGGTCAGTTTCATTTTGGATAATTGATACTATGAACCATGTCATCAGCTTCACAATTTTGTATAATGTGTTTGTTTATGCTTGATTGATTATGCCATATTGCTCATGAAAATGCTAAGTTATAACTAAAATATGTTATTTCAATTTTATATTATTCTAGACGATAAAACCATGATGCATGCAAGAATGATAACTAGTCTAACAATGCATGTCTAACAGTATTAACTATCTCTATAAATCTACAATGAAAACTACAGGTACATAGTTAAGATTCTCGTGGAAAATAGCACGGATAATGCAAGAGTAACATTGTTTGATGTAGCAGAAGCTCTTATTGGATGCACTACAGAAAAATTCATTACGAAAAAATGAGGTAATTCCTAACTCTATTCAAGTAATAATTTAAAAAATAAAAAATGTTTCATATATATAAAACTAACATTTGTTCTCATTGAAACAGAAAAATAAGTAGAGTCCATATTTCTAGAAATTTGTGTTGAACATCGGAAAAACGTTCAAATTCCTGGTGAAGTTAGATGAAAAGACAAAAAATGAACGAGGCGAAGGAAATATAATAGCACAAGAAATCCACCTCCAGCCTGATATTACAATCGATATAGATGGTGAAGATGCTACTCTAGAAGTGCCCAAGAAAATATAAAGGTGGAGAAAAATTAATCTCGGTCCAATTATAATATGAAACAAAAATAATAAAGGATGATATTTTTTGATTATTTTATATCATATCTTAATTTTTGAGTAGAATTATGAATTTTTATAAGGGATTTTCGTACAACATTATTAGTAGTTTTGTATGCTTATGTGATTGCTTTCATCACATAAAATTATACTATAATTATCATTATTATTTAGTTTTTGTCTTTATATTACTTCTTTTGGACAATTATAGGTGAATTTTCTTGTCTTTTCTGTAATTAGTATGTTTTGTTCTTCAAATTTTATTATAAATTTCTGTATGGGATTACTCTAATCTTACTGCTTTTGGATAATTACTCTCTAATTATAAAGTTCTACGATGCATAATTATTTAAAATCTTCATATTTCATTGAGTTCGATCTAAATTTGTTTATAGGTTTGCTCTAATCTTACTGCTTTTGGACAATTACTCTATGACTACAATGTTCTGCAATGCGCACTTGATTAAAACATTCATGTTTCTTTGAGTTTCATTATAAATTTTTAATAGGTTTGGTCAAATCATACTGCTTTTCAATAATGCATATTATTGTATGGGTTGATTTTTGTTATCTCATGTAAGAAGAGGTATCTCGGAACCATTCCTTGCAATTTATTTTTATATGATTATTATGGTTTCGTAATATTGTTTATTATAAAACATTAGATTATAATGTCCAATGTGTTGTGAAATTTTATTTTCAATGTAATAAGAAATGTAGTTTCTTTTCTACTAGAACATTAGTTCATAATGATATTGCTATTCATGCTTGACTCCATATTATATATTGGGATTACTAGAGTTTAGAATATGACATAAAATATTAATTTAACTTATTTTCTTTTACTATTCTACTTGAAGATATTATTATGTCCACTCATATTTTTTCTTAAGAAATCAATTAAGATGTCCGAGTTAAGCTTATAATATCCAAAAATATTGTGCAATTCTATTTTCAATGCAATAAGAAATATGATTTTTTTATTGCTATAAATATAGTTCAGAATGATAATTACAATATCTGAGTTAGGTATATTCATACCAGTTTAGCTTAAAAATCCATTACATTGATTTTTAATAATATTTAAATAAAATAATAGTAAATCTCATAATTCAATTTACATATTTGAACTCAAGACGAATCTGACTTATTTATAGTAATAAAATGAATATAAAAGAAAAATATTTTGATATTTTGCCTCGTGCACTGCACGTGCATAAAAACTAGTCCCAAAAAATGAAACAAACACCCCCTAAATATATCCTAAAACTGTCTTTTTTCTCCGTTCTCTTCTTTAACCCGCTTCCTCCCAAAAATTTCCCCCAAATTCGAAAATCCCGCCCCCTCTAAAATCCCTAACCCCAATCTCTGAAACCCCTCATCTCAAACTCCCAACAGCTGCCTCCTCTTCATCATCATCGTCGTCTCCATCCCCTCAGACCCCTCATCATCGTCGTCTCCATTGTTAGAATTAATATAAAACTATAATCCGTGATCCTCACCATAACTTCGGAGTTTTGGTGTAATGGTTAGAGGAATTAAATTTAAGATGGTATCAGAGCAACCCAAGTTCAAATCCCACCAGCCACGAATTAAATGCGGATTTTCTAAAAATTGACACCGCTACGTGAATCCAGGTTTCGACCTATAAAAAAAGGCGCTCAACCTGCAGGGACATGCTAGAATTAATATAAAACTATAATCATCTTAAATTTAGTTCCTCTAACCATTACATCAAAACTCCAAAGTTATGGGGAACATCAAGGATTATAGTTTTATATTAATTCTAACATCCATCCTCTTCATCACCATCCTCGTCTCCATCCCCTCAGCGACTGTTCCTCCTCCGGGTTTCGGTTGAGGAGGCGATGCTTGAGGGAGGAGGCCGTGCTCGAAGGGCTCGCGGCCTGGGCAGATGAGGGGAGGGGAGGTTGCTGGCTATCTCTGCCGAGTCTTCGTTGCTCGTTGGTGCTGATCATGATGAACTGTTGATAGATGAGAGAGAAAGCGAGAGAGGAATTAGAGAAGACAGACGCGGACCAAATGCCTTCCTGTTTTGTTTTTTAACAGCCGTAGTGGTTATAAAGATAAAAAATCAAGCCACTTAGTCCCACATCGACAAATATGTAAGATTAATAGCTGTTTAATTTTAGACACTTTATCGACATTGATCGCCAATGAAGGCACTACCTCAACTTATTAACACGGTCTGTAATGATCGTGCGATGGTTGTTGCTGGTCAGTGTGTGATATACACACTTAGCTTTACACCGAATTCTTTCACTCCTGAAGTTGGTGACCGCAATATGCCATAACGCAAGAATTGCAAGTCATTTGCATTTAGTTCTTTTTATTACCATATCAATATTATCTTATTATCTTATCTTAAAAAAAAGTTAATTCGTATATTTGCCAATTTTTTGCCAATTATCTTATCCCTTAACAAGAAATATTCCTCTTATTGACTATTAATGTTATCTTATCGTATTTTCCCCCCTTGTTCTAGTCAAAGTTTCTGAAACTTTGGATGTTTTAATTTTTCCTTTTCTCATTTTGTCGATATGGAGATTACTTTTCTAATTAAAATAGTTTACTTCTATTCACTATACTTATATTTCATTTTAAATATAATTTATAGTAATTTCCATAAATTGCATTTAATTATTCTACTGTTGACTGTTCACTTGAAATAATATCATGGAGATGAGAATGTTATGATATACATGTAGATACGTAGTGGGAGGTAAGCTAGAAAATGAAGTGTATGCGTGCGCGCATGTGTGTGTATATATGTATAGAGCGAAAGATGAGTAATTACTCAGTGCTCCAACAAGAGTTTAACAAAACAATCCAAATTAGAACAAGGAGGAAGAAAGATATTGCTCTGATTAAGAATATAATGAGAGAGAATCTATTTAGATGTTTTGACATAGTTATGAATTAAGTTGATGTTGCTTTCTTAATCAAGTTCTTTTAGAAGAGCCATGATACAATTCCATGCCTTCAGTTTGTACTTGTAATATTCCTCCAAATTCTCTTAATCACAACTTTGCTAATTGTGATCTTTATAGATGACGCAGCGTGTCATCTATAAAAATTAAGTCACGTAAGAATTGATTTAAAATGAAGTCACACTATTGCTACTCGTAAAATTCCTTCATCTTAGCTTAAGAACCCACATAGCCTCTTGAGACACTATAGAAAATCATGCAAAGATGGAGGGAAGGAGAATAGAACACTGTTTCGCTGCTAATTTTAATTCAGTGCCATCAATATATTATATATAACAACCAAATATCCACCTAAACACATAAAATATCAGTCCAATGCGACAATGTCGGTGCAAATCAACAAATGTAAAGCGTGTGAAGCCGTACTATGTTACCCTGTCCTTTCCTGCATCATTTTGTATAGCAGGCTCCCTATAAGTATTTTTTACACTTGTCCTGGCATGATGGGCCTAGCATGAGGAAATAAATATCAAACCGCTTAAAAGTATGAAAGATATTAGTTTTATTACGTGATCATTACGCTGTAATCATCACTCAATCAGTTCAGTTTATAATTGCGCAAAATTAAGAAAAATTTCAAGTACATGAAAATTCAAGGATTATTACAGCATCGGGATCGATACAGCAAAGCAAATTGTTACAACAGTAAAACTCAAATTATTCAAGAACGGGCAGTTGCATCCGCTGTAGCATTCATGGTGACAGCTCCGTGTGGAAGGAAGAGGAGATATCAAAGGAACAATTTATGAGAGGCACGAGTATGCTAGAGCCTTCTCCTCAGTTAGCTCCTCAGCAGTCGCATCCATCTTCTTCCTCGAGAATTCATCAATTGGAAGTCCTGATAAGAGGAAAACAGTACTAAACCCTGAGTAGATTCAAATAATTTTGTTATGGTTAATACCATCGATCGCTTCGAACAGTGTTAATCTTATGAGAAGACAAAGCAGAACATGTTAAGAAAACAACTACAAATTGGCTTGTAAAACCTCATTATTGTCAAAGTTGTTAGGTCTCATATTTATGAGCCTATTGTCTAATCTGATTTTGATGATTAATAAACAATTCCTAATATTGTTGTCTAGTATTTGCGTTTGCTCGTTAGGTATTCGAGATTCTCATCCTCTGTTGGAGGTTGAATGGAATTGCATGTTAACGATGACATTCTTTGGAGGTTGGCGGACATCGGAAAGAAGCCGTCGCCATTCAAGTCAAAGATTCTCTATCACGCTTCATCCCTCCTAACCAAGAACAAGTTTCATGCAGATTATTTGCTTGGGTATAGTGTTTGTGTTTTAGGTGTTAATACTTAAAACTCAAACCATACACATACACGTTATTCGATTTATCGCTTTCATTATTAGTTTCGCTTTGTAAAAGAATTTTTAGAATATCTTTGTAGATAAGCTGTTTGAAATGATTTCATCAAAATCAAGTGTTTAACGATCTCGTATTTTTGACCGTTTTGCAAAATAGTGAGTTTTCATAAATGGGAAATGCTATTTTAAAAATTTCTCTTCCAACATGTTTATTTTCATATGTATAAACATTTTTCCAAGTTTTACTATTTTTGGAGTTGATTTACTATTTTAAATCGAATTTAGAAAATCAACTTTTCAGCAAATTCAAGAATCTGTTGTGTTTGTTTTCAGTTGACCGATTGTTCAAGTCAGTCGACCGAATAATACTTCAGTCGACCGACCGTATTTTTCAGTTGACTTGGCAGAAGTGTTTTGTACAACATTCTCTTTTACAGTCGATCAGTCGACTGACAAATAGAGTCAGTCGACCGAATAATGTTGTCAGTCGACCGACGTTGTTTTATTTTTCTAGAATTAGCCAACGGTCGAATGCTCAGTCGACCGATATACCTATCAGTCGACTGATCATCCATAACGGCTAATTTTTGTTTTGAACTGTTTGAGAGGCTATAAATAAGCCTCAAGACTTATTTGAACACTAAGAGTTTTACAAGATAGTTTAGCCATTTTGGCTGCACGTTTTTGAGAAAAAGAAGTGTGTTTGTTTATGAGAAAAGAGCTTTACATAGTGAAGGATCTCGATTTTGGTTTTATGAGAAAAAGAGCTTTACATAGTGAAGGATCTCGATTTTGGTTTTGAAGCGCTCATCGTCAAATCTCATCTCTCATTGTTTTGGTGAAGTTTTCTAAATTATTTCTCTAGCTGATCATATATATTGATTCACATATATAAGCTAGATTTATTTGAGTTTAATTTCATTTTACTCATTATTTACACACACAACCACTTGAGCTTTAGTATTTCATTTAATTGGGTTACGAGAGTGTTTCATTGAGAGTGCTTATATTTCGTTCTCATTTGTTTAGAGAACAAAAACCTTTATTCGCACTTATTGTTATACACGTTGTAATACACAAGAACACTTAGGTTAGTGGTTAGGAAAGACCAGGGTCAATTACAAGAGGAGTGAGTTGGTTGTAAATCATAGGGAGAGTTTGTAATTCCAAACATTTGAGGAAGGTGACACGAGTAGTCCAATATTTATGAGATGACAAAATATGGCAAAACCCAAAACTTAGAGAAGTGTAGCTTGTGTGATTGACATTGTTTGTATTGTAAAAGTTATTGGTGATATTTGGAAACCGTTTTGTGTAGAATTTTTGAGTGATAGTGGAGATCTCATCGAGGTGAGGAGCGGAGACGTAGGTCGAGGGTTGACCGAACTCCGTGATCATATCTTGTGTTTGCAATTGTGTTTTGACGCACTATTATTCTTACATCTTGTGTTTGTGTTTATATCGCCCAGTGTCTCAATGTTTATCATTGCTTATCTCTTTGTATATCATATTGCTAGGATGATTTATAAGTTTTAATTTGGCATCAAAATCAGATTAGATTAGCATTACCCTATTCACCCCCCCACCCCACCCCACCCCACCCCACCCCACCAAAAAAAAGTCATAGTCATAACGGTTGGATCTTTAATGTCATAGCAATCTAGTTTATAAAGGGAAAATTCTATCAAAGAGATTAACAAATGATGGTAAATAATGAAAAAATGCACTGTATTAGTTAAACAAGCTTCAGCAATGTTGGCACCAATAAGGCACGCCCTAAAATGACATTGGTGGAAGAAAATTAAGGCTATAAAAAAGAGAGCCTAGAAGGCCTAAAAAGAACTTGGACAAACTGTTGAGCTCATGGTGGAAAGTCGTGATATTAATGAAAGATTAAGAATACTACGGTTCTATATGGTTTAAGCTGAGACCACAGTAGGTATGAAAGGAGCATATTGATAGCTAAGAACACTGTATACACAAGTCAGCTCCAATTAACATAGCATACAAAGACGCAGATTAGTGCTTGAAATCAGAGGAGCAGCGATGGAATTTTGAGGGGGGCTCCGATAATGGGTAAGAGGTTTTTATCTTTTCTTCGTTGTTGTGATTTCTGAAGGAGATCGACCCTCCTTTTATAGGGGCTAAGCCCACTATCTCCACCCCCTCAAATCCGCCCCATGAGAGATTTCCTCTCAACAAACCCACGTTCCCACGTTCTTCTCAACAGAGAAACGAACGTTGATTTGGTCACCGAAGACCGATTCAAGCTAACATCTCCCACTTGACCAAATTAACCAAGTGACATGCCTCCCACTATCCGTGAGATCGGATGTTTCTGCTTACCATTACTCCTACTATCCGTAGAGAGTAACTCTTATTTCATTATTCATGAAATTTTACTTAGACTTATTTATTCCTAAGTCCCATCAAACTTACATGTTTGATAAAAGATTCTGCTGGTATTCCATTTGTCAAAGGATCAGCGATCATATCTGTAGTAGGGATATAAATCACTTTGACTTCTCCCTTTTCTACAATATCTCGAATATAGTGATAATGTATCTCAATATGTTTTCCTTTGGAGCTATTCGCGCCACTATTGATTAAGCTAATTGCTGCTTGATTATCACAATAAATATCAATAGGACATTTTAACAAATTGAGATCAATATCAATAAAAAACCGTCTTATCCAGACAGCATGTGTAGTTGCCATACTGCAAGCTATATATTCAGCTTCTTGCGTATATCTAGCAACACACCCTTGTTTCTTGCTACTCTAAGAAACAGCTCCTCCTCCAAAGATGAATAAGTGTCCCGAAGTGGACTTTCCATCATCTTTATCACCTCCGAAATCAGCATCGGAATAACCGAGGAGTTCAAGCGAATCAGCTTGATAAACTAATCTATGAGTCAATGTACCTCTGATATACTTCATAATCCTTTTAACAGCTTCCCAATGTGCTGGTCCTGGATTACTTTGATATCTACTGACTAGACTCACAGCATAAGCTATATCAGGTCTGGTGCACAACATTGCATACATCAAGCTTCCAATTGCTTGAGCATAAGGAACATCTAATCTATGATGCACGGATACGGATACGGGACACGGATACGACACGGACACGGATACGGGATACGGCAAAATCCAAAAAAGTAGGATACGGGGATACGGCTAGGATTTTTTTTCTTCAAATTATTATTATATATAGAAAAAATTATAAAATTCAACTAATAATCTAAATTATTGCATAATGAGCTGGGCATTGACATGGAAACATCAAATATTGAAGTATAATAAACTGGCATATATCTCCATTTCAAAAAAGAATAAAGGAGAGTGCAAATGAAATAATGGGTCTTAAATGTTAACATTAACTTAAAATTGAGAAAAGTAAGACAAACCCTCCTTAAATTTATAGATTTTCAAAAAAAATCATTTTTAAATAATCTTTTGACCAGATTATAATTAATTATAGAAGAAACTTGAAGTTGAGAAAAGAGTAACTTTTATTTCATTATTCATGAAATTTTACTTGGACTTATTTATTCCTAAGTCCCATCAAACTTACATGTTTGATAAAAGATTCCGCTGGTATTCCTTTTGTCAAAGGATCAGCAATCATATCTGTAGTAGGGATATAAGTCACTTTGACTTCTCCCTTTTCTACAATATCTCGAATATAGTGATACTGGATCTCAATATGTTTTCCTTTGGAGCTATTCGCGCCACTATTGATTAAGCTAATTGCTGCTTGATTATCACAATAAATATCAATAGGTCCTTCTAACAAATTGAGATCAAGATCAATCAAAAACCGTCTTATCCAGACAGCATGTGTAGTTGCCATACTGCAAGCTATATATTCAGCTTCTTGCGTATATCTAGCAACACACCCTTGTTTCTTGCTACTCCAAGAAACAGCTCCTCCTCCAAAGATAAATAAGTGTCCCGAAGTGGACTTTCCATCATCTTTATCACCTCCGAAATCAGCATCGGAATAACCGAGGAGTTCAAGCGAATCAGCTTGATAAACTAATCTATGAGTCAATGTACCTCTGATATACTTCATAATCCTTTTAACAGCTTCCCAATGTGCTGGTCCTGGATTACTTTGATATCTACTGACTAGACTCACAGCATAAGCTATATCAGGTCTGGTGCACAACATTGCATACATCAAGCTTCCAATTGCTTGAGCATAAGGAACATCTAATGGCTTTTGCCCCTCTCCAGGGCTTTGCTCTTTACATAATCTCTTTCCCATAACCAACGGAGTTGGTGCCGGATTGGAATTCTCCATTCCAAACCTTTTAAGAACTGATCTTAAATATTTTTCTTGGTTTAAACTTAGCATTCTAGACTTTCTATCTCGAATTATTTGAATTCCAAGAATATATGATGCATCTCCCATGTCTTTCATCTCAAACTTTTCGCTGAGATCTGCCTTGGTTTTATTCAACATTTCTATGTCATTTCCAGCGAGCAATATATCATCCACATATAAGGATAATATAGTAAACTTGCTCCCACTTTTCAAGACATATACACAATTATCTAATTTATTTTGAATAAAACCAAGTTTAGTAACTGCATCATGAAATTTGAGATACCATTGTCTAGAAGACTGTTTTAAACCATATAGAGATTTCATTAATTTGTAAACTTTATGTTCCTGTTCTTTCACCTGAAAACCTTCAGGTTGTTGCATATATATTGCTTCCTTCAACTCTCCGTTAAGGAATGCAGTTTTAACATCCATTTGGAATAACTCCAAATCAAGATATGCAACAATAGCCAAAATAATTCTAATGGATGCAAATTTAGCTACAGGAGAATACGTCTCCTGAAAATCTATTCCTGCCTTCTGGTTATAACCTTTGGCAACTAACCGTGCTTTGAATTTATCAATAGATCCATCAACACGATATTTCTTTTTGAGCACCCATTTGCATCCTATGGCTTTTCTATTTTCTGGTAGATCACATAATTCCCATACCTTATTCTTTTCTATGGAATCAAGTTCTTCTCTCATAGATTCTAGCCATGAAGCTGATTCATGCGATTTCATCGCATCAGAAAAAGTTAAGGGATCTTGTTCTTCTATATTTGTATCTACCGAAAAACAGGATGACTCACATGAATACAAATAGTAATCATCCATCCATGAAGGTTGTGTTCTTTGCCTTTTGTTGCCTACAACCGGTTGATTAGGTACATTATTTTCCATAGGTATTTCATCATTTTCAAGGTTAGGTTCATTCACAATATCAGGGTCATTAGTGGGAACAACACTGTAATAATCATCATCTATTACAGTTAGAGGTTCTGTTTCCTCTTGAACTTGTTCCTCTTCCTCTAGATTCTCTAGAAATGTAGCATCTCTGCTTTCAATGACTCCTTTTTCTTTATTGTAGAACTTATAACCTTTTGACTTTTCTGAATACCCTATGAATCTACACTTTATTGTTTTAAAATCCAACTTATCTCTAAGTTGACATGGAATGAGAACATGGGCTATAGATCCCCACTTCCTGAGATGACTCAAATTAGGTTTCCTCCCATTCCATAATTCATAAGGTGTAGATATAACTGATTTGGTGGGAATTCTATTTAAAATGTAGTTTGCAGTTAACAATGCTTCTCCCCAAAAGTTTTTAGAGAGACCAGAATGAGACAACATGCATCTAACTACATTTAATAATGTTCTGTTCTTTCTTTCAGCAACATCATTCTGTTGTGGCGTATACGGCATTGTTGTATGCCTTTTAATTCCATGCTGAATACAATAACTTTCAAATTCTTTAGAATTATATTCTCCACCTCTATCAGTTCTCAGAATTTTGATTTTCAATCCAAGTTGGTTTTCAACTTCTGTCTTATATCTCTTAAAGCAGTCAAAAGCTTCTAATTTTCTGGATATAAGATAGACGTGTGCAAACTTGGAATAATCATCTATAAAAATAATAAAATATTCTTTATTACTATGAGTTTTGACACTTAGGGGACCACAAATATCCGAGTGTATCAACCCTAAAAGTTCATTGGCTCTATGTCCGCCAACAAAAGGTTTTCTAGTCATTTTACCAGTTAAACAATGTTCACATGGTGGCAATTGAACATTAGATAGTGCAGGAAGCAAGTTCATTCTGATAATTTCTTTCATTTTTGAAATACTAGCATGTCCTAGTCTAGAATGCCACAATTCAGATTCGGAAATATAACAAGACAAGTAGTTCAAATTCGAAATTTTATTATCAGAATTATTACAAACTACTGGAAGAATGCATAATTCATGCTCGGGCACATATTTTCCCATAGCATACACTTTATTATTCTTGCCTATAGAAACCCTATTATTATAGAACCTCACTTCCAGTCCTTTCTTCATCAAGCTGGGAACAAAGATCAGATTGCGTCGAGTTCCTGGCGCATAGAACACATCTTTGAGGACAAAAATGCTGTCCCCAAGATCCAATCTATACGAACCAATACCTTCTACATCGAGATAGGTATTATTTCCCATATAGATTCTCTGTTCTCCTTTCTTCAGCTCGGTGAATTCTACAACTCCATTCTTGTCCTTTGCGATATGCCTAGTCGCACCAGAGTCGATCCACCAACTACTGATATCCGTCATCACAGCATTACATTCCGTCACACCGACGAATTCTCTTTTGCTAGTACCCCCTTGTTCTGGATGCTTATAGCCTCCTTTATTCTCCTGCTTTTCACCTTGTGGGCAATTGGGTTTGAAATGCCCGAACTTTCCACAATTGTAGCAGGCTCCGCGGGGTACTTTCTTTTTCTTGAACTGCTGTGATTTTGGTTCTCGTGGTTGTGGTTTACTAGGACCAGGGTTTTTATAGCTTCCAGTATTATGCCTCTGGCGGACATAATTCAGCTCTTGCTGCACCATATTCAGTTCTGGTTCCTTCCTACTGGCTATTAAGTCCTGTTCTATCGCTAGGTGCATAGGAAGATCAGTGACAGACTTAATGGCAGGATTCATTCTTAATGTGGTGGCAGCCACGGCAAGTGAAGGGGGAAGACTATTCAAAATGATTGCCACTTGCATTCTTTCCGGGATTTCGGTCCCAGTAGTGGATAAGTCCTTAGCCATGACAATCATTTTATTTATATGTTCTACGACATTGTCTCCCTCTTGCATACGACAAGAATTATACTTATGCAAGAGTAGTTGGATGTTAACTTCAGAAGCAGTGTCGTATTTTTCTTTTATTGCATTCCACATATCCATGGAAGTCTTATAAGTTTCAAAAACTTTGATTAAGTTATCTTCCATGAACATGAGCATAAGACTTTTCGCCTTTTTATCTTTCGACTTCCACTGCTCAAACCTGTAAGGACCGTGATTTTCGATTTTGATTTGAATAAAATTTTCTGGTATTTAAATATTAAATATTATTATTCTAAAAGAGTATTTGTATTTTTCCTAATTTCCTATGATTTAAAAATACAGTATTATAATATTTTAATAGTTTTGCTAATTATAAATTTAGTTGTTCGGTAAAACTTTGTAAATTAATAGATAATTATTCATTATTGTTATTAATATTTTGACCATAAATTTTTAATATTTATTTGAATAATTTTTCTTGTATATTTTTATATAGGGGTATTTTTCCCAGCGTTTTCCCGCTCACTGGTATGTCACTCTGTATCTCTCTCTCCAATCAATATCTCTCACACTCTCTCCCTTACCCACTCCTTAATTTCCTCCTCTTTTCCCGCAATTCCCTCCTCGTGTTTCCCCCTCTTCTTTTTTTAATCTCTCGTTCTCTCTCTATCACTCACGAGCTCTTTTCTCTCTACAAAATCTCATCTCTCTCTCAATCACTCCCCTTAATTCACTCCTTAAAATCCGCAGCTGTCCCCTACATCATCTCTCTCCCCCTTCTTCTTCGTTACTTCTCTTTTCTCCCTTCAAAAGAAAACATCAGCCCTCCTTCCTCCACCTCGTGCTCCTCCACCTTAATCTCCTAACCCCAAGCTTCATCTCCTCCTCCACGAGCCTCAACCTTCCCCTCTCATCTCCCCAAATCGACAGCTCTAGCCGTGCCCGCCGCCTAAGCTCGCCGCTGCTCAACCGCCGCCCAACACTCCGCCTCAGCCCACCATCCCCACCTCCTACTACTGCTCCGACCGCGCCTCCCCTTGCCAGCACCGCATCTCCGCCCGCTGCCCTCTCCGTTCGCACGCCACTGCCGAGCTCCGCCTCCCTCTGCCCACAGCCGCCGCGCGCCTTCGCCTGCTGAGCTCGCACCGCTGCCCCTCTCCTCCAGCCCCTGTTCGTCGCTCCTCAGCCTGAGCTCCGCCCCGCTGCCTTCCTCCACTGTCCTCACGTCTCCAGCCGCGCAACTCCCCAGCTCGCCGCGTTTCTGCCCTGACCCCGCCGCTCGCCTGACCTCCTGCAGCAGCCCGACCTCCCCCCTTCCTCTTCATCTCCGACGAACCCCGCCAGTCCTCCCCTCCGCCTTCCTTGCTCGTCGCCGACAGCCAAAACCGCCCTGAGCACCACCCGAGCTTCCTCCACAACTCCGCGCGACCCACATCACCGAGCAGTCTCGCCTCGAGCTCTGACCAGCCAGCTTCCTCCCGGTGCCGACAACGTCACAACAGCCTCCCCTCCATGCCTCAGATCTATTAATCGTCTTGAACTAGCTGAACAGCTGCCCTCACTTCAGATCCGTCGACGCTCCAGATCCGCTCCTTCAGATCTGCTCCAGCCGACGTTTGCCGAGAAACCATCGTCATCAGACCCCACGGTCTCGCAGGCAAGATCCTACTTCTCTTGATTTGTCAGTTCAATTTTAGATCTGCAAATTAATTATATGCATGTTTAGACTGTAATATAATTATGTTGTATGTTGTGATATACCTGCGTGGGATTGTTTGATGAACAATATTAATTATGAGGTGTTTTGAAAAAGAAAAGAATAATTTTAAAGAATATTTTTAGAATTAATTATAATGAGAAAATATTTTAAGAAACTATTTTGTAAAAGGACTTTTAAATAAATAGATTTATGATTTTAAAAGATTAGGAATAACTTAAAGGAAATTATTTTGTAAAAGATTATTTTGTAAAAGATTATTTTGGAATTAATAAGCTAATTATTTTTAAAGGTTAGTTTAAAAATAAATGGTTTATTTTGAGTTATTATAATAATAGATATTTTAAAAGAATTTATTATACTATACATGCACGTTCGATTCATAGTTATCCCATACAGCCATGTTCATGTCATATTGAGACCCGTAATTATATTTCATGTGATTAGTCATTTGATTCGCGTTATTGTCTGATATCACATCTTTGTCGTGCTTCCTTATACTTCTGCTTGAATGTATTAGCCTAGAATTCCATACAGGTTTGCTTTGCAATTCGCTGCCGGGAAACGTATTATTGTTTGTAGCCTTGTATAATTAATTGCTGGCCTTGTATATTATTGATGGCCTTGTATTGTATTCGTTGACTCATTTATGGCTGTGTATCATTGCGGTGGATGGCCTTCGTGCCTATGTATTTGGTTTTATTTTTGTGTCGGCTATACGCCTTGATTTCCTCCAAATTGTGGAGATGAACCGACTTTATTCTTGTAGGTGATTTCGTCGTTCTCACTAAAATAGGGAGGGGAGATTAACGTCCTGATTTATTGACAATCCTGATTTGAGCCCCTCTTCACTTAGGATGATTTGTTTAGACTCTTTCATTCATTCTATTGCTCAATTATTCGAAATTGAATCCGAAGTCGCTTCTCGTTTCCTGTGCCGACCTATCTACAATGGAACTAGATCTTGAGATTCTCCCCGTTGACGTCGTAGGATTCCTTGTTATGTCGTCATTATACTTATGATTATTTTCTATATTTTCTTGGTTGGATCACTTCCTTGTTTAGTGTGTATACTTCCTATTCGATAGTTAGTAGTTGTTTCTTTATTCTGCATTGATCTATCTATCTTCGGACTTGACTGTAGGATTTCTTCTTATCATTTCTAGTACATTATAATATTACTATTTTCATATATATATGTATATATATATATATACTATAACAAATCATTATTACATGATATGTCATGATATTATTGCACATGAATTGTTACATTACTATTGCCTTGCTGTGATTGAGAATCGTTAGCAGTCATGACCATAGTGGCCTTGTGTGACCTAGAGACAGGTGTTGTATTGACTTAGAAAAGCAAGAAGAGTTGGAGTGGGAGAGTCTTTGTTCATGTGATCGTATGTGTGTTGTATTTCCAGGCTCGCACCAGTGAAACGTTTCGCACTGGGGTGGGTCTGAGAACAGTGATCAGATGTGTATTGTTTATTTCCAGGATTGCACCAGTGAATCGTTTCGCACTGGGGTGGATCTGAGGAGCGGTGATATTGTAATTATTGATTATTTCCAGGCACGCACCAGTGAATCGTTTCGCACTGGGGCGGGTCTAAGGTACTAGTGAGATGTGATCGTTAATCAGATATCCGATAACGTGAACTTTGACTCTGTGTGAGATGTGAACCAGTGACCTGTTATAAGATGGCTAGTTACATGGCCGTTACTTGGATGATTTCGAGTTGTTGTGAGATGCGGACCAGTTATATTTCTTTTCATACATAGATCAGGATTAATATTTAATTATCTACAATTTGGGACATATGGTATATAAGGATTAATATTTAATTATCTACAATTTGGGACATATGGTATATACATGAGGGTTTCCTTGTTTGGATTATTTCGCTCGACGTACTACGTCTCGAGTTGTAGATTTTTAAGTATTAATTCTATCTAGTGTATGACCATATACTTGGATGGTTATTATGATCGCTGGCTGTATGATCGACTTGTTACTTGGTTGACTTTCTTGGATACTCCTGATTATTATATTCTAGTGGTAGATTGCATTTAAGTATTCCGGTAGCATGTTTCTTTTACTATTATTACTGTTTTTTGGTGGCAGCCACAGCAAGTGAAGGGGGAAGACTATTCAAAATGGTTGCCACTTGTATTCTTTCCGGGATTTCGGTCCCAGCAGTGGATAAGTCCTTAGCCATGACAATCATTTTATTTATATGCTCTACGACATTGTCTCCCTCTTGCATACGACAAGAATTATACTTATGCAAGAGTAGTTGGATGTTAACTTCAGAAGCAGTGTCGTATTTTTCTTTTATTGCATTCCACATGTCCATGGAAGTCTTATAAGTTTCAAAAACTTTGATTAAGTTATCTTCCATGAACATGAGCATAAGACTTTTCGTATTTTTATCTTTTGACTTCCACTGTTCAAACCCTTTCTTTTCTTCAGGTGTAGATTTATCAGTAAGGGTTGGAGCAGTGGTTTCGATTATATCATCAATGTTGTCATGAATAAGAGCATACCTTATTTTTCTATGCCACATATCATAATTACTGCCATTAAATTTATCAATTTTCCCTAGTTCTGATAGAACGAGTTTGCTAGCCATTCGGTAGAGAACTAAAACTGATTGTTCCGAGTTGATGAAAAAAGTTCCAATTCGAGCGAGATTGTCACTCAACGGTGTTGATTGGATCAGCAGTTGTCTGACTGGATTTTGGAGAAGGTCCACCGTGTGAAGAATTTGAGGCTTCTACAGAAATAATACTCCTCACGCTCAAACTGAAATCTCAAAATTCAACCACAAACTTGTTTCTCTCTACAAGGCCCAACTACAAATGCTCAGAAGCTTTTCAAGGAGGAAAAAATTGTATTAGGATATTCTCAGGCCCAACTAGATTAGCCCAACACCACTTCTTTATGTTCCTAGATGGATTAAAAACTCCCGATTGTCTTCTCCCCCCCAAAAAAAACTTCTTTTGAAACCCTAGCTCCAAATCAGCCGTCGCCGTCGTCGTCGATAGATCGGAGGGTCGTCTAGTCGTCGTCGTCGCAATCGAGACTGAGGTCGAGCGAAGATCAGATCGACGACGAGTTCGTCGTTGACGTCGTGCTCGAACTGCAGGAGATCAGATCGCTGTCGATCGAGGCTGAGTTCGTCGTTGACGTCGTGATTGCAGCAGTCGTCGTCGCCGATGGACGCAGAGCTTGAGATAGTTGATCGATCGACGTATGGCTCTGATACCAGTGCTTGAAATCAGAGGAGCAGCGATGGAATTTTGAGGGGGGCTCCGATAATGGGTAAGAGGTTTTTATCTTTTCTTCGTTGTTGTGATTTCTGAAGGAGATCGACCCTCCTTTTATAGGGGCTAAGTCCACTATCTCCACCCCCTCAAATCCGCCCCATGAGAGATTTCCTCTCAACAAACCCACGTTCCCACGTTCTTCTCAACAGAGAAACGAACGTTGATTTGGTCACCGAAGACCGATTCAAGCTAACAGATTATGGCACGAGATACCTCGTTATTGTCAATGATACAAATATCAAATTACTATTAGTTTTGGTGCCGTAGCATTCTGCTTATCTAATGAAGAGAACTATACGGATTATCTTAGTACATGAAAAGGCATACTGTATTAATTTTTAATGGATGTATCTAGGTATGGCTTTCAGTATTCCTGGCACTTGTAAAGCACACCCTCAAATGACATGGGGAAAAGCAAAGTTATCAAGGCTATAACTATGGATTAGAAAAGAAATATTTGAATGGAGTTGTTAGTTGTTTGTGATGGAGCAAAGGAAACGGTACATAGCCTAGTCCTCTCTTGTTACGGTGGACAGTTGCGAATCTCATGATATTAATGAAAGAGGAAGAACACTACAGCTCTCCATGGGATAAAGGTTAATAGCTGAGACGCTGTGGATACAAAAGGACCAGACGTTGAGGGCTGAGGGCTAAGAACACTATCTGTTATGGTACATAAACTTAGCGTATATCAATTCCAATAAAGAGGAAATTGATTATAGGAAGCACATTTTGTTGTAGAGAATTATGTATAAAAGCAAGGCCATAATATTTGCAGTATTTAAAGAACAGAAGTCTATGAATAAGTCAGGAATGTAAGAACAAATATCACTACTTGCTAAACAGAAATATCAATAATGCTCAGATCTGGTCAAATTATATAAAAGAAAAAAGTAAAGAAAATAAAGACGGGGACTGTTATCTGACAACAAGATTGGGAAAAGGAAAGAAAGCAAGTTAACAATATTTTTTTAAGGAAATTAAGCATTACTTAAACAAGTGCTATGTCTGGTACTCTTGAAGCTTGGCATTACATATTTCACAAGTTAAAACTTAGCCATGACAATTTTAGAAAGAAGGGGGGATGGATTATATATGCCTGCTTCTAACCTCTGGAGATCATCTAACCTTGCTTAGGTGGAACTTAAATAGTTTTCTATAACCTTGACATCAAACAGTCTATAGATTTTTGTTGAAACCCAACATAAATTTTTTAATTCATTAAGCAAAACACAAAAATCTAAACATCATCATAATCATCCTCAGCTCGACTTATTTTTATAATAACCCCATTAAGAAAAATTTCCTTTAGCTGATATTACAATTAGCTTCCTTTTCTTTGTATATGTTTTCATCAAAGACATTGATGTGAAGCATAGGCTACATTTTATTGTTCAAGGTCCAGGCATTAAATGAAAATGATATGGAGCTTTCTATTCCTTTTCCCAAGCAGTATGCCACCAGGTAAGAAGTTTTTTTTATTTTTTATTTTTTGCCTAACTAACTACAGCAGGAGTCAACTACATGAGTAGTTAAAGTAATTTAGAGCAGTATGCAAACCTTGGACGATAGTCCACTCGCCAAGCTGGCACATCGTAAGACCCATCAGAATATACACCCATGGAAACAAAAGTTCCCTGAAACAATGAAATCGTAATTTAATTTTTTTTCCTGGATATAACACAATGAAATTCGGGAACCAGCAGTAAAGATAATAACCTCTGGTGTTCCAAGGACCCAATCACGAATGTGATCACATGCAGAGCTGGCGGCAGATAATGCACTTGAAAGTTTCCTAGCTTTGATGATTGCAGCACCACGTTGTTGAACAGTTGAGATAAACTCTCCTCTCAGCCTTTGGAAACAAGAATTAGAGTATAAATGAGTGAGGGAAGAATGAACATTTTAAATGATTTTTATACAAGAGTGCAGAGCAACTATAATTTCAAATCCATACCAATCATCATCACAAACAAGTTCACGAACAGCCTTTTCTCCACTTGATGTTTTCACAGTAGCGTGACTTACATCAGGGTATTGTGTAGACGAGTGATTTCCCCATATGATGACATTCTTAACGTCACTAACTTGCACATTTAGCCTCTCCGAAATCTGGCCCAATGCCCTGTTGTGATCTAACCTTGTCAAGCAAGTTATGTTCTTCTCTGGAATGGATGGAGCAAACTCTTTCAATATGAGGGCGTTGGTATTTGCTGGGTTGGCCACAACCAGCACCTGTAGTAAAGCACGAATAGAAATATTGAATTACAGAACATGCATCCTTCAATCGAAAGAAGAATGTGTAAATGGAGGCAGTGTGCATGGTAACATCAAACAGAAATGTAAGCTGCAGCGGACTATGCATAGACTCCTTGCATATGACATGTTATGTTGGCAGCAAAAAAAGGAATAAACATATAGCTGATAGATGCATCTGCTGTATTTAATACCTTGCAGTTAGCAGCTGCATGCTTTTCAAGTGCAGAAGCCTGAGATTTGTAGATAGAGACATTCTTCGACATCACATCTTTTCTCTCCATTCCTTCTTTCCTTGGGAATCCACCAACCATCACTGCTACATTGACCCCAGTACAAGCCTCAATAACATCAGTCGTAGCAACAACTCCTGAATCACGAAATTAGTAAATAATATGTTAGAAAACCAATTCTGATAAATGATATATTTTGGTCAACATTAAAAGGAAAAAAGCTTTAGACTAATTACAGATAAGCACTAAAGAAACAAAAAGAAATGAAGTACCTTTAAGGAGAGGAAATGCTGCATCAATCAGTTCCATTTTAACCCCACTCAGAGACTCTGCAGCAGGAGGAATGTCGAGCATGTGTAGAATCACAGGCTGATCAGGTCCAAGCATTATTCCCCGAGCAATCATAGGCACAAGCGCATATCCAATTTGGCCTGCAATAGGTAAATTGAACTTCAGATGTCAGATCAGATAAGATGCTGGAAGTTGCATAATGTACGAAAATACTGAAGAGTGAATCGTACACACGGGAATCTGTATTTAAGCAGACTGTTAGGGACATTGTCCCTCTTTGCATGACAACTTATTTCTTAGAATCTATACCATTATCACGAGAAGGAAGTTAGTGTGACTTCAACAACACTAAGAGGAGGAACCAGCGCAAGTAGCATCATCGTCATCCAAGCATTTCCCTTATATCAGATAAGTTTTATAGCACAATGACAGAAAGATGCTCCACAGGAAAATAACCAAGATCTGGTGACACGTTATCGAAAAATTACTCATCTACTTATGGTTCTAATACATGGCAAACAAAACTATTTGCAGGGGAGGTCTTTTTCCATGTAACCGCGAAGGCAAGTTGGTAGAAAGCCAAAAAGTCAAACTAACCATACAGTTAACTTCTTTTTGCTTCTTAACAGTACGTATAATTAAACATTTAAAAAGGTAATAAAAAATACAGGAATTTTCAATTTAAGTTTACATCAAGAAACAATAAAAGAAGTGGTTGTACTAGAAGTCAATACCAAAACACAACATTTACACAGCCAGCATGTATGAATTAGAACCAAATAAAAACACTCACTCATAGTTCTATAACACATGAAAAATATAGAAAAACAAGATAAGGAAAAGAAAAATCTTCATGTCCCCATATATGAAAATCATACTAATATATACTGTGACTATTAAAAGCTAAACATGCTATGATGTTCAACATTTGTGTTGAATGTATCACAAAAAAGTATTAAAATGAACTGGATAAACTCAATGCTATTGTCTCCGAACTTTTCTCTATCTGAACAACTAATGTTAACAAATCTAGCAAATGTTATTTAATAGTTAAAGTTCTCAGGAAGAAAAGACAATCAAAATCTTGTAAGAGCATAAGACTTACTTAAGATTGTAAGGGAAAAGAATATAAATTACAATTAATATCTCTAGATATATGTATATTTCTCTGATCAGTACAAAAAGACAGCTAAGCACGTGTAAAAACTTTGACAGCCAGATCAACCACAAACAAGTGACAGTGTAAAATTTTATTTTAATACAGTTCAGTTAGATCCAACTTAAAATAAATATAGTAACCAGATAAATATAGTAACCGGATTTAAATTAAGCAGTAAAACAGAGACATATTAGCTCTGAAACAGCTTTCTAATTGGAAAGTTCAAAAAAAAAGTTCCAGGAGCCTACTAATTTAGAGTCTATCTTCTGAAAACACTCAAAATATCGTACCCAGAAAGGTAAAATCTAGTTCTACGAGTAACCAGAACCCAAGTAATTCACTGCAAATTACTGAAAGCATTTGTACTCATCATGATCTGTTCCTTATTCTTCAATATCCTTATCGGAAGTGGATCAGATTCATGATCCGATGAGATTGAGCTCTGATCTGTCGACATCTAGGTTCAGAACTAGGGTTTTTCGTGGCGACCGTTGAAAACTAGGTTTTTCGTGGCGTTTGTATAGCTCAGGAGTGTTTTATGATGCGATATATTGATACTGATAGAATTGTTCATGTTTTTTAGTGATAAAACGATGATGATTCATTTGATCGAAGTATAGATTCTATAGTGCAGTGGATTGCTATTGATTTTACGTGTCAAAAGCTAGGTTTATGTGGTGCTATTGTTTCTTATGCCCACGCTAATTCATCTGATCGAAGTAGTCTTTGTAGTACAACTGACTGATCAAGATGGCTTTCTAATTGGAAAGTTCAAAAAAAAAAAAGTTTCAGGAGCCTACTAATTTAGAGTCTATCTTCTGAAAACACTCAACAGAAAGGTAAAATCTAGTTCTACGAGTAACCAGAACCCAAGTAATTCACTGCAAATTACTGAAAGCATTTGTACTCATCACCAAAAAAATAAGAAGTTCGGATCTCACAGCAAATCTTGATCAGTCAGTTGTACTACAAAGACTACTTCGATCAGATGAATTAGCGTGGGCATAAGAAACAATAGCACCACATAAACCTAGCTTTTGACACGTAAAATCAATAGCAATCTGCTGCATTATAAAATCTATACTTCGATCAAATGAATCATCACCGTTTTATCACTAAAAAACATGAACAATGCTATCAGTATCAATATATCGCATCATAAAACACTCCTGAGCTATACAAACGCCACGAAAAACCTAGTTTTCAACAGATCGCCACCTAAAACCCTAGTTCTGAACCTAGTTGTCGACAGATCGGAGCTCAATCTCATCGGTTCACGAATCTGATCCATTTCCGATAAGGATCTTGAATAATAAGGAGCGGATCTAAACGAACCTGCGGCGCCTGTGACGAGAACACGAACGGGATCCTTCGCCATCGACGATCGAGAGAAGAAGCACGACTTTTGAGGTAAGAGACGAGAGCAGGCGGCTGATGAGAGAGGAGCTCAGTGAACAGTGGAGGATGGGGATATTTATAGGTGATGAGAAAAGAGGACCGGATCTTAAATTTCGAACCGGATATGCTCTCAATTTCTTGCGGAGGGAGATCAAATTGACGAGTGGAGCCTCAATTTGACGCAAAGGGACTTACCGTGTTTTGTTTTTGGACATTGATTGTTGCCCAGGAATTTGGATCAGATCCGTGTGCAATGCGGCCTTGACCCTACAAACAGTGATTCTCACTATTATTAGCTAAGGGCTTATTTATTTGCACAAATGTGGCTTCGAAGCAGCTAAAATAAATAAAGTAGAGATTACTTTCAATAATTCGGAGCAAAAAATATTTTGTTCTTTAAAAAGCTATTTCTGACACTTACTTAAATGCTAACATTAGCGCGTGTGTGTTATCTCTCCTTCTTAAATCTTTTTTCGCACTTCAAGACATGGAAGTAGCTTGAAAATAGCTAAAATATGAGTTGATTTAGGAATAAAATAAATTTTTGTAATACAAGGATATTCTCCATTTCTTAATAAAGACAATATTTAGCCCTTGCCTATAAAAAAAAACTCTAATGTTAGGAGACATCGCATAAATATCTTCCAAACACAAGAAGCTAACTGTTATACAAGGACTTTGAATCAAACTCAATTAGCCCAAGCGACTAACGATCCTTGAATGTGAAGTGAATCCCTCCCCGAACAAAAGCTAAAGACATCATGGTAGTCGTGATCCACGTACATCTATCAACTACACCGGTGAGGGTCATCACATAAGGTCGTGCACAAAGAAAATTGCGCCGCATCTAAGAAATAGCAGGAAGAGTTCTATAAGACCAAATTGAACCCCCTCTCATACACTTTAGACGCATCCATTTAACCCGAAAAACATCACACTTAGTAATCACATCCCGAAGGGCACGGGCGGAATTAGCCAAGTTGCAGTCACTTGGCAATCAAAAATTTATATATTGCTACTCCAACTTTAAATTGGAGGGATTAATTTGTTACAACTAATTAATAGAGAATGAAATAACAATTTCAATGAATTGAGGGTAGGGGTGCGCGTACAGCTCGAATATGATGGTTACTATATCCATATCCGTTTACCCATCTCGGATACGAATACAAATACAGATAACCTCCGTAAAAAAAATTCATACCTATATTCGCTAAAATCGGATATAGTGATGGATATAGATGGAGATATATAAGCAGATGTGCATCCAGATACAAAACAATATGAGAAAACTAGATATTATTGATAAAAACATAGTTAATGTGATACAAAAGAGTTCCTTCATATGTTCTATAACTAAAAAAAGATAAAATTAGACATCTTGATCATCAAAAATAACCACAAATCCATAATTTAAGAATCGAAACGATCGTAAGAGTATGACTAATATGTATCCAGATATTTCGGATATAGATACGTATATTTCGCTACAAAATCATATTCTATCAGTTATAAATTTGAGTAACGATATCCGTATCCTAACAGATACAGTTACAGATATTTCTCGGATACGAATACGGTTTAGCATCCCTACTTGAGAGACTAAATTTTGGATCATGCATTGGAGGACCTATTAGCAATTTTAAAGATCGAGGTACTATAAGTTAAAATATCGGTAAGAGACTAATCTCGAGAAAACACCTGTGACTTATCATTTATCAAAAAGCAGAGAGCTCCATAACTGAATTCACGTGATCGATCGCGCTCTCTGCCTCTCTCTCTTTCTCTCGCGTTAAACCTCAATTTCTCTTTTCTCCCGTCTAAAACCCCCAATTCTAGAGAGATCGAATTGATGGAGTCCATGGCGAACGCGATCACAATGGTGATCGCACCTCTCGGCGCCCCTCCCCTGAATTCCTCTGTCCGATTTCGTTCTAAATCTCGCAGGATCTGGTGCTCGAGGTGGAAATTTCCTTTCAGCTTTAAATTAGGGTTTATTTCGTGTTGATTTGGTTTAGGAGTTGTTATTGTTAATTATCTTTGGTTAGGTTTTAGGGAAATTAGAGAAATGCGGGCTCTTTCCTTGCTCGTATTTTCATACAAATTTGGACTTTTCTCATGATAAATTGAAATATGTTGGCGAAAATTTTTTCACGACTTACATTTTTTTACATGCATTAAGGGTTTTTTTGGTAAATTAAAGTGGAAGACGTGTAAGTCCTTTTTTGTAAGTGCGAAAGCACATTAACGTACATTATCTGCAAATGATAGTATAACTTTATCCATTGTCCGTTATCATACTACATTATCTGCATTTTGGACGAGTTCAGTTTTTTTGGCCAATAAAAAAAAGACAGTACAAGCACCCTTGATTAAGCAAAGGAACTCGTTTACAAGTCTCTAACTATTGTAGGTTTACCATCCAAATAGCTTATGATGGCCAGTTGCTTCCGCTCGTCTATGAAAACATATACATGCTTTCAAATGCAAAAGTAGTACTTGATGGTTCAGAGTGACGCTGTCGGTTGGATTC
>NC_033794.1:15359725-15363456 GCF_001876935.1 Asparagus officinalis | reverse complement strand
TGGGCTGAACTAAAAATGTTTCCTTTAGACCCGTTGGAGCGGACAATATTTAATATTTTAGCATTTTAAATATATGGCTACAGATCTCAGGCCCACAACAAAATAACTAGTAGTTCTTTGTTCCTGGAAAATATCTTAGAAATAACTTGATGGCATGATTATCCAATCATATTCTATAGCTTGAACAATTTTATTCTCTTGGAAATTTTGATTTTTGCCTTTAGGTCGTATTTAATAGCTTAAAGGATAAGCTATGTCAAGTTATTTGTTGTATTAGATATAGATCTTTGAGGATCTAAACCTAAAATTAGAAAAAGTTTAATACAGACTAAGGTTGAATAGAATTTAAAGTTATGCGGAAAAGATGTTGGAGATGAAAGATGCAATCTATCTCTTTGTTTATGAGCTTAAAAGTTCACACTGATTTTGTTTGTTGCAACTGCAAATGTTGAGTGCATTTTAAGCCATGAATATCATGAAAACTAAACTATATAACTGCATAGAAGATAAATGGATGAATGACTGCACACTAACATGCATATATCAAACTACCACTACCAGCAATGATGAAATTAAATAAAATTTCCAAAAAAGTACAAATCATTAGTAGCTTTTATGTCATTTCCAAGCTCAATAATTTTAGTTTTTGCTTTTCTTTTTCTTTTATATCAATTCTGACTATATTTTAGAGTTGGGAGTAATCATTTCCTTCTTGTAAATAGTTATTTTTGGGTAGGGTTTTTATGTTTGATACCATGTCCTTTCTCTCAAAAAATACTGATATTATCGAAGGCGATTATTCATATAATTACTTTAGCATTTTTTAAGAGAAAAAGTAGGAGTGACCCCCCAAGCTTCAATTCCTGGTTACGCCACTGTTTGGATTGTTAGGACAACCGGCTTTTATATCAATTAATGTAACCTATGTGGAAGCGTGCGCAGATCTACCCAACTAGATCTACTCCTTTTAAATAGGGGAAACTATATGTTTCGCAAGGGAGAAACACAGAAAACGAACAAGATCGGAACGTAGAAATCATGACAATGTCGCTAAAAATAAAACCAGATGCAAAGACGAAGGTTTATGTGGTTTGGCAATTGCCTACGTCCATTAGGAGTGATATGAGTCTAGTTTATTCCGAAGATCCTCCTCTCAATCTCATGAAGTTTCCTCACAAAACTCTGAGTTTCTCTCATTTGTTTTTTCCCCCCTTAAAATCCTATTCAACTCCTTTACAATTTGTAGATTTTTGGCGCAATGTTCTAATCCTTGACTTAGAAGACCCATACATATAGAGTTCTACCCGAAATACCAAAGAAATAGGAATCTTGAACCAAACAGGGTTTGACATGGACGATCGCAGTGTGGTTAGACTAGTTGATCAATTGGATGGTCGACACATAGCTATAGCCGATCGACCGCTCAGTCGACCATTGGTTCCTTTCTTGCTCTACTTCTTACAATTTATTTGTCTTTTGGATTGAGATGCAAGGCTAAATTCTAGCAATAGTGTTTGGAGAAATCACCATGCAATTAGCATTTCTCATCTCAGGCGCTAAGGTATCTACTTAACTAAACCTCTAAAGCTTAGAACTCGTTCTTTATAGATATTGGTTGAATTGTAATTGGCCTACACTATTAGCAAATTAAATGTGTATGAGCTATGGTTTTATAAGTCATCAATAAAACAAGGCTAAGCACCCCTACCTCAACCAAAAAAAAAAACCCAACCCCCTGAGAAAACAAAGCAACAAAATTTTCTTATGTATTTAAGTCATAAATTTTTAGAGAATAATGAGTATCAATGTCATATGAGGCGACTATCTCATATGATAATGTCATGTCTTAAGTTCTTAACCAAGTGAAGAAGAGCGAGAGAGACACCTCATAGCAACACTCAGTTAAGATTGCACCACATAATTGTATATGAGAGAATCCTCTCATATGACGTACAATACTCACTAACATCTTTTTCTTATGGACAAAATGATCATTTCCCCTTAATAGTATTGGTGAACTTTGAAATTGCTCCTTGAAATATTAATTTGCCTATTCCCCCCTCGCCCCCACCCCCAAAACTGTGAATGCTCCCAGTGTGATCATTTTGTGAGCCTATAGTCAAATATTTAACAAATTAATGATGTGATAGTGTTTTTTACCATCTAAAAAATCTTTTTTTTTAAATTTATAAAAAGAAGTTAAAGGGTAAAATGTTTTGGGAGAAAGTAGTTAAAAATATTTTTAGTTTGGGAAAAAAAGAGATAATTGATAAAGATCCGTTAAGAAATACAAAAAAATGTTATGTCATTAATCCGTTAAGAAATACAAAAATGTTATGTCATTAATCTGTTAAATATTTGATTGTAGACTTACAAAATGGCCATATTGAAACCACAAACACAGTTAGATTGACAAAATAGGTAAATTGATATTTTAGGGGACAACTTGAGAATTCACCAATACTTTAAGGGAGAAATGACCATTTTGTCATATTTGTAGTAATATAATAACTATATGATTTAATGTTAACAAAATGTTCCACCTTTAAAGTTATTAGGGTTATAAAAAAGTTATTATAATCTTTTGCCAAAGCAAATGAAAAAACGGAGAGTTGAATAATAAATTGATTTTATAATATATACTAAATTTATTGGGGATGAACAGTGCTTAGCTGAAGTTCACAAGTAAATAGACAGGATGTGGCATAGTGGTAAATATATAGGTCACAAGTTTGAGTCTTGATCTGCTCATATTTAAGTTTTTATTTTTTACCTATATACCCAAGTTTTAACCCATTTATTTTTAAATCCACCAACTTCTTTTTATAAACCCAAAGTTGTGTCCCTGTTTATTTTTAGACCCATCCTTTTCCAGAATCATGCACTCCATTGAAAATTCTACCCCATTTAACTTTGAGCCCACCCCCAAATATTTTTTTTAACTAATAAAACCAAAGCTTTATCCCATCAAATTTTCAACCCACTCACTCCAAAGTCACTCTTGGCCTAAAGAATCTCTATGAAATAACTTTAAAGTCAATGCATATTTCAACAATTTGGCACACGGTGTAAGTTGCTATATTTTCTTTAGGTTTCTATATTATTTCTAAGTGGTTAGGCACACGGAGTAAAATGCATAAACAATTTTTTGGGTTAATTTACACTAGTTTCATGACACTGCGAACTAAGATGAATTTTGCACCTATAAACCCAAAGTACTACATCAATTTATTTTACTCATCTGCTTCAAAAAAGGTTTTTTTTACCTATAAACCCAATGTTTTACTTTTACCACCATTTATCTTTAGACTCACTCACTTCTAAAGTCACTCTTAGACCAAGAATATCCGGAAGGATTAATTTTCTACCTACTTTGTATGTCATCTGTTTAGTATGGTGTGAGTACTATATTTTTCTATAACATGCTATACTTTTTATTCAAAACGATTAGATATACGGTGTATTTTTAAAATTAAATGTTTAGACCACTATTTTTTTTGGCTTTTTACCTACTAATACCGTGGCACCGTGCGGGTAAATTTTGCTCGTCTTATCCATAGTAGTCTCCTCTTTTTCACTTTGAGGATGACTTCAGTTTGTGGGAAAGTGCGTTATACATGATATGATTATATCAAATGTGGCACTATTTGAATGCATTTCTTTTTAAAGTATCATCGAGCACTTTCAACAAAAGAAACATTAAAAGGGACTTAAAATAATTCACTTTCACT
>NC_033794.1:15352807-15359715 GCF_001876935.1 Asparagus officinalis | reverse complement strand
CAGGTTACCAAACATCCCCCTCACTTTGGGAAGACTTTTAACTGTTTCTTTTGTCTTCTTAACACACACACTAGTTAACTGATCTAATGAGCTCATTCTCATGTCTACACACACACACACACACACACACACACTAGTTAGACTGATCTAATGAGTTCATTTTCATGTCTACACACTATTTTAACTGATCTAATGAGTTCATTTTCATGTCTGAATTTGGTACTAGTCTTCTGATTAGCTAGGGTGTTTTCATAGGAAGAAGAACTCAAATTCCTTTGCAGGACCTAGGAGAACCAAGTATTCTTGGACTTTGTTTAGACGTGATGTTCAATAAATTGCTTTGTGAAAGAGACATAATCAATCTTTTTTCTTAGGTTGGAAAGTAATGACAAGGACAAGTTTGAGGTATGCAAATTATATGCATTATGCCTTATTTATTAAACTACGTCTTCTGTTTCTGGACATTTTTTATTTCAGTTTATATTGTCACAGGGAGCATCTTCACCCTCTGAGACCAGCGTGCAAATTAGTAACGACAACATATGGAAACTCTTCAATGATGCTCAGCAAAGTGAGGCCTCAAACTTTTATGTCATGTAATCATGAAGGATTATGCATATAACTAGGCTTTCTACCAATTTTTTTGTACCATGCTTCATGCCAAGTTTTTTTTAATGCAACATAGCTGCATGTTCTTTATAAATTAGTATCTTTTGCAATTTACCCATAGAACTAACATAGTTGATTTTTGTGATTCTATTGGGCATGGTAACAATATTGTTCTCTTACTGAACTTCTGATTTCTAGGTTGTAGGTTGTTCAATTATTCACACATTTGATAGAATCAGAATTATGTTCCTTTTTCCCCCTATCTTTAAACACCACACCATCCCAATTGTGTCTAATAATTCACGGAATTGATTATCTAATTTTTCAGAGGTTTTCTGTAAATAATATTTGTTATCCAATGATTTCCATATAAATATATGGGTACGTGTTCCTATTGCAGTCATGATGCCCCTTGTTCCGATGCATATGAATGTATATCTATATGCTAGCCGACTCTGAATCTTTCTATTAAGTATATGTGAAACATGTAAGTAGTATATCTCATATTTGAATTTCTGTGCATGGTTAGATATTATGCATCTGAACAAACAACGACTTGTGGCTTTAGAGGAACTGAAGAAAGTGCAACATGAAAAACAGTTACTACTAGAGAGGCTAGAGCAGTTGGAAGCAAGAAACCAGGCAGGTGCGGCTGAAGATATTTGTCAGAGGCAAGAAAATAAAATAATATATGTTTGAACAAATTTTTTAAACAGACCCATTTCAATTTTTAATTTTCAAAACCGACTCTTTTTTTTTTATTTACCAAAACCGACCCGATTTTATGATTAGCAGATTAATCACTTTCCTAAATAGTCGGGGTTGGCAACCCCGACTATTTAGGACGGTGTTAAACCCTAATTAGAAGCATTAAACCCTAAAAATTAATGTCCTAAATAGTCGGGGTTGCCAACCCCGACTATTTAGGAAGGTGATTAGTCTGCTAATCACAAAATCGGGTCGGTTTTGGTAAAAAAAAAAAAAAAGAGTCGGTTTTGAAAATAAAAAGTTGGAATGGGTCTGTTTAAAAAATTTGTTCTATATGTTTCTGTACATTTCATTGTTAATCCTTTCACGCTTGCACATCAAGATGTGGACAGTTATTTTGGCTTTATGTTTATCCATCTCAAAGCATAACAATCTTCTTGAAGTTAAGTTTCTTCTAGAATATTGAAAGTCTGAGGGAGTTCTGCTTATATTCAATATGTAATTTTGGATTGGTACTAGCTTACTTTCTTTGTGCATGCCAATGTGTTCTGTACAGCTTGAATTATTCCTGTATCTACTTATGCATTTATTTATGTTGCTTAAACAATAGTTCTTAGGAACCAACTAACCTAGAAGCATAGGCTTATGGGTTATGGGTCAAAAATGTGATCTTAGACATTCCCTCTCAAGTGGGCATCCTCTCCATGTTCAAAGGCCCCCATTGGAAAGATTACTTCCTTGAAAGGTAGAATATGTTTGGTGAGGAGGTGATGGAGTTAAGTAAGAATGGATAGGAAAGCTAGTCGACTGCATGTCCAAAAACCAGTTTACACATAGATTTAGCTTTAAAGTGGTTGTTTGACAGACAATTACGGAATAAATTATCTTCCATGTTTTTGGAATATATTTTGATTTCTTTTTGTTGCCTAATAGAGACAATTGCTTAAATATAAGTTTTGAAATCATTATGGGAATGGGAATCTACGATTAGTCAGATCTTTGGTTTTCATAGCATTTAACAGTGTGCTGGAGTTCTCTGAACCAATGACAAGTCTTATTTGCAATTGCCTGAGTATTCATCTAGTTTTAACAGAATGTAACATAGTCAATAGATTTCTCCTTACGTTGATAAGTTTGAGCTATTTATGTTTATTTCATAGTAACACTGGCAGCCATCACATGCATGTAATATGACTTTATGGGGCTATGTTGGATCATACTTCAAAGTTAAAACTTAATCTATGTTAAGTTACATTCTGTTGAATATTCTCTGGTCAAATTGCCAAACATGTCAAATTCTTGAGTTTGTAATTATTTTTTTGATCTTACATTAGGTACCACCACTAAATCAGTGGAATCATGGAGTATCTCTGAGTTGCTACTGCGGATAGATTCCATGGTGCTCTCAGACATGATTGGTACAGGAGAGGCGGCTGATCTCAGAAAAAGTATTGTGGAGAACAGATTTGCTGTCGATAACCTTTTCTTTGGCATCCAGGAGAAGAATGATCTAGAATTATTATCAGAACTTCGGCATTTTTCAGAAACAATTATGCGGTATGCCAACTAGTGATTTGAAAATCAAAATGGAGAAACAATACATAGCATATTTGTTATTCATGGTTCTATATGCATGGAAGAGACTATTTTTTCTTTATTTAATGTTACTCGCATGGCACCAATTTTGTCTGTGTATCCATACTGTATGTTAATTTTCAAAACTGAGAACCTAAATCCTTTATACCACTTCTAGTAGTTTGCTAGAACACAAGAACACCGTCACACTCGCTTCCTCTTCCAAGGTCTATCACTATTATCCCTCCAATCATCTTCCCAGGTATAATTTGAAATTAATTGTTCTTTATGTTGACAAATACTTGAGGTTTTATTTGCAAAAAATCTTCAATTGTCTTCTTATGCACTGAAGACTGCTCACAAATATCAATGAACTGTTGGACTGGATATATAAACTTTAGAACCATGAAATATGGTTATCATTTAGCATTATTTCTGAAACAGGGTATTTTGCTTTGTAGAAGTAAACTGTAAGCTATTGATTTTTCTCTAAATTCTAATTTTTCTTGGTGATTGTTCTCAAATATGGTTACCCCTGAACTGCAGAAAACCTTTGCATGTAGTGCATATCTGCAGCGAAATGGAACCGATTGCTTCCTCCAGTCCCTTGGCATCATATGTGACGGGTGTTTCGTCCGCCCTACAAAGAAAAGGCAATATGGTGGAGGTCATTTTACCCAAGTATGTCATCTTTTAACCACACAGTTTTATTCTGTGTATCTACTGATGAATCTTCTATTTATGGTTTGTAGGCATGCCCTTATTAGCACTTAAACAAAACTAGTCAGTAATGATACCTATCAGCTGTAGCGGATTGGTTTTTTAGCATGTCGATCTGGCAACCACCCCGAATAACCAGTACATGCCAATGCTGATCCCATATCAACAAGTATTGGTAGTATAGCAATATCATCAGGAATTGGACTGATGGAGGATACTCGACAATACTCGACCGATACTGTTTGGTAACTATTTAAATTAATATAAAAATAATATTAGATATTTAGAAAACAAATTCTACCAAATTAGTTCTTTAATAATACTGCACTCTAAATGACATAATTAATGGGAAAAAAGTAATTGCACGTCAATCATAAAAACATACAATTTGAAAAACTACATTGTAATATATTAATCAATAAGTAAACCCACAAGAAGTAGGAGCTTCACAAGTCAACATGTAACAACAATTAAGAACTACACCATATTGAGTTAGCATCATAATCCATTAACGTAAAAGCCAATAAATCAGCCTAAAAGCATAATAGCTTTTGAATTGTAAAGTATCTTAAAGCTAGTTTGAAATATAGTATCTTACCGATTTTATCCGTACTATTGAAGCAATATAACACAAAGAGAAGAATGCTGTAGGTGGATGCTGAACTAATATTCTATGTTCAAGTAAAGTTTGGTAGATTATCAACAAATTAACAAATCTATTAATTCATTAACGTCAGATTGTTAATTGTTTCTGCTGCAAGATCAATTCTAATATACATGCTCCTATCAAAACCTTGTCTCCTAGGATAGATAACATAGTATCAATCTTCTCCACAAACTTAAGATACCTTCTGTTAGACCCTAGAGGGGGGTGATTAGGGTCTTATGCTAATCTAATCCGATTAAATGTCAATTAAAACTAATTAATAAGTTATCCTAGCAAGTATGAAATGCAATAATATATATGAGCTAGGATAAGCAATATACAATATGATATATCCTAGCAAAGAGATATATAGCAAAATATATATATGCAAGGATATATAAACTAACACAAGGGTAAACAATATAAACTAGATAGTGGATCATAAAAAGGATGAGTAATGCACAATTGGCGATATAAGATAAATGCAAAAACAACTACGCCAAAGACAAACTCAAACAAGCAATATGATCACGGAGTTCGGACCTTCCGTCCTACGTCTCCGCTCCCCACTCCCGGGGAGAAATCCACTAACACAATCCGGTTTGAAAGCCAGAACTTCTTCTACACACTCGGTTTTTTAGCTAACCGAAAACTCTACAACTCACACTCTTGCAATCACACTCTACACCCACTAAGTGTTGGACCTAGTCGTATCTCCCTCAAGTGCTCGGTTACAACCTCTCTCTAGGCACGTCAACCGACGCCACTCCTCTTGGGACGATCATCGACTCTCACCACACACTCCTCACTCGGTGTACAAGTGTATTACAAAGTGAATCTCTCAATAAGCACAATATAACAAATGATTGTTCTCAACTATGGATGAGAACTCAATTAAGCACAACTCAAAGTTACAATCTCTCACCACCCAACTATACTATGTATGAAAGAACTAAAAGCTCAATGTGGGTGTGTGTAACAATGAGTAAAATAAAATCTAACTCAAATAGCAAACTAGCAATAGTAAGAATATGAAAATCAATAACGAAATTGCTAGAGAAAAGAGTTAGAAAACTTCTCTATAAACACAAAGAAGAGGATGAAGAGGATGGAGAATGAATCCCTCAATCTGCAGTGAAAACTTCCTCCTTTGTAAACAGAAACCCAATCTTTTAAACAAACAGTAAAACCCTAAACCCTTGTTTAAAAACTTTGTAAAATCCGGTCGACCGCGAGCAGGTCTGAAAAACAAAGAAACAAGCAGAGACTTCGTTGGTCGACCGGTGCGGTCGACCGATGGAGCTTTCGGTCGAACGGACCGGTCGACCGACAGACTCTCTGTCGCACAGTGAGCACGAGAACTCGGGTTCGGTCGATCGGTTCGGTCGACCGAAAACTGACATATTCAAAAACTGTTTTGCTGATTTTAAAATGCTGTTTAAAAATATCAAATAAATTCCAAAAAATGTAAAACTTTGGAGAATGATTGTAGACATGATAATAAACATGCTACAACGACTGGTTTCGAAAAAGGACTTCCCACATGAAAAATATCATCATTTTGCAAGATAGTCCAAAACACGAAAATGTAAACATGTGAATTTTGACATTCTGGCTAAACCAACTTTTGAAACTTTACAAAATGATTTTATAGACTTGAAGAAAGATGTAAACTATTGTTACGAAGTCTATAAACAATGAATGTAGTATTTTATCAAAATACACATATAATGCACTAAAAACATGATTTCATTTAACTAACTAAAATTGATATTGATGAAATCATATATATGCATATGAGTATGAAACAAAAATATGTTTTCTAATTATATTCAATTGTTTCATAGTAAAACTTGAAAACTATCAAACCAAAACATATATGTATATATATAACTATATATATACAAAAACCAAAACGTGTATGTGTGTATATGATTGAGCTTAAAGTACTAACACACATAATATAAATTCCTAAACTAAATTATCCAAGCTTGATTGGTCTTCAATAAGCTCTACTTGGTACACATGCGGATGAAGCTTGAACTTGATCTTTAACTTGAATTGTATAGGCTTCAATCCGACATTCCGCCAACCTCCTTTGGATATGATCGTTGAAGCTCTATTCCATCCATCCTCCAACAATGTTGTTTGTCTACAAAACATAGGAATGCACAAACACTAGACAAACAACATTAGTAGTAAATTGTTTGTAAATCATCATCAAAACAAGAAGGCCAACACCTTCAACGTGTGACTAATTCTTTTGATGACTGTGCACACATTACCATCGAAGGAAAATAGCTGCTAAGTGCATTATAACCTAGATTTAGAGTTGATTGATCAACATGGTATATTGGTGATGTGAAGATTATTTGAATTGTATCCTCTAGCAGTCAATTATTGTGATGAGCTATATATCAAATTGGGAATTTTTAATTCCTTTCAATTTATAAATTACATTTGGTTGTGAAACATGGAAAATATGTGATGTGGAGACTTGTAGGCCCACAGTGAGCCATACCAGTCAGATTTCTTTGGGTAGAGCTACATGCAGCACGATCACTAGACTATCGTCTCTTACAGAATGAGTTAGAGACGACTGGAATATCAGATTCTCCAATTAGGAGCGAACATAAACTGAAAAGCTTAA
>NC_033794.1:15346878-15352797 GCF_001876935.1 Asparagus officinalis | reverse complement strand
CAGCTCCTTGCTTGCTCATGGTGGTTCAGGCAGGAATTTTTCACCAGCATATTGGGTCAATGTCAGCTTGTAACCCACTACCAAAAACCTGGTTATTATTTTTCCCCGAGTTGTATTCCATGTACCATCACATGTTGACTTATCATCGAACTTGAACCTTGACTCCCACAATATCAAGGTGTAGCTCAGTTTCCAAATTGGAGCAGTATTGAATGGAACCTCAACTAGAAGAATTGTACTCCTGGAGATTGTTCACCCTTAAATGATCTGCATGAATTTTTGTACACTTATTTGGTCGGTTAATCCTTCAGGCATATCTTTATGTGGAAAAAATTAAAAAAAATATTCTTCTATATATTCTACAAGTAGCACGTAGTGGTTTTAGGGGTTAAGAGGTTAGTTCCACTAATAAATGGTTTTGGATAAAATATTTGATTTGATGATTGAAGCTATCTTTTCTTTATTCTTGTGTTATTCATTTCTTATTTCAGACAGACATTAATGTCGGCTGCATCCTTTATATAAAATGGTAGAATCAGGAGTCTAATTTCTCAAGGAATTCTGATGTTAACAGGTATGCAAGTATAAACCTGGCTCCCATTAAGGCTTTAAGGAAAATTGAGGGTGAAGTAGATTCTTATTTTGGTGGTAGATGGCACAGAAACAGAATATGGACTGGGTGAGAAATGCTAATCAGCATATATTTTTTTCAGATACTACTTGTTCAGGTTTACTACTATTGGTTCTCTTGTTTAACATTTTCTCTAAGTAAATAATTTTTTTAGTTTCAATTAAAGTTAAAAAATATTATAAAAAATAAATCATTTGTTGTTTGTCCTAAAGGGTGAGCCTTGGCGCACTTAAAAAATATTATAAAAAATAAATCATTTGTTGTTTGTCCTAAAGGGTGAGCCTTGGCGCACGGTAAAGTTGTTGCCTTGTGACTTGGAGGTCACGGGTTCGAATCTCGAAAATAGCCACTCCGCAAAGCGGAGGTAAGGCTGTGTACATCTGACCCTCCCCAGAGTCTTGGCACAACGGTAAGGTTGTTGCCTTGTGACCAGGAGGTCACGGGTTCGAATCTCAAAAACAGCCTCTCCGCAAAGCGGATGTAAGACTGTGTACATCTGACCCTCCCCAGAGCCCACAATGGTGGGAGCTTCATGCACTGGGCCACCCTATTTATTTGATGTTTGTCCTCTATCCATTTTATTTCCTTTCAGCTAATTCGCCACTTGTTCCCTTATCCAGGATCATCAACAATATTGGCGTTGCATTAATTGAACCTCTCCATCATCAGGAATTTTTCAACCGTGACCTGATATGCGGGTACTCTGACGACTTCAAGCGGCAAGTATTATTGGTAGCAAAGAGTATCATTGTGTTGTACTGTAGGGTCTGATAAAAAATGCTACATATTGTGTGCTTTCCTTTACCAATTGGGTCAAAATGTTTTCTGGCAGATAATTTACCAATCATTTTATTATTGCATAGATCAAAGTAATGTTTTGAAGCTTTACCATTAGGAAAATTTCGCTGCAAGGACATACACTTCAGATCTCTAATCAGGCCTTAGTACCTTACTAATTATTCTCTTATACCACTTACCTTTTTACATGTGTTTCTTTTCAATGGTCTATCAGATTTGCGTATTTTTCACGTGCCTCATTGGACTATTTAGTAAAATCTGGAAAGCAACCTGATATTTTGCACATACACAATTGGGAAACTGCAATCATTGGGCCGCTTTTTTGGGATATTTTTGTTCACCAGGTCGGTATTTAATTGTTTGTTTTAGGTTTCTATGTATCTCTGTTATCCTTAAACACATAATTGTAACTATACCGGTCTGCTTTTTAGTGCTTACCTCAGGCGGATGTTGTAAATCTGTTCATTTCCCTTGCATGTGAGACTTTTATCAAGGCAATCTTGAACCTGATGCTCTGATATCCTATAAGATAAACCTTTTGGAAAAATTTTTTTTAAGCTATTGAGTACATAAACAGCTAATGCCTACATATGAACCAGTTCTATTTCTTTGTTCTCTTAGTTTAGTACATTATGTGGTGGCCATTATTTTAGTCATTTCAAAAAAAAAGTTCCATGATCAAATTTATGCTCCTAAAATCTCATATTTTATTGCAAATTTGCTGGTTTTACATGGGATGTTAAGGAAGGAACTGGACAAATTGTTCTGTTCTTGTCTCAAACGTTACCTTGATGCTGCTGAAAATCGTTACATATTAAGCATGGATTCTTAACATCTCATTGGAGTACTGCCTTGTCCACACATTATTTGCTGGCTCAAGATGAGAGAAATATTTTTCTTAAGATTTTCTTTTTGAGTCTATTCAAACTAACTGTTCGCACCCCACGTGTAAGACCATATAAAACAGCTACAGACTACAGTAACCTATAATCTACTATCCTGATGCTATTACTGTTAAAAAAAGATACAGTATGTAGGAATTTATAGTGACATGGTAACTCCTAGACTTCAGTCACTTCTGTGGTGCATCAGTGACAGATTTTTTTCATTGACAAGAAATTGTAGTCTTTTTTCTGGTAAATATGTGTACATGTTCCTTTGTTTGCATTTTCAATTGGCTTTGAAATTCAACCATAGAAATATGAATGAACGTATGGGTTTCCTCTTTATCTGTTCTGTTTTTAGTGACATAAGTTCACTCTACTACTATAGTAACTTCTGCAATACTGTTAAGCTAATTGCTGAGAGTACCACTGTAGAATTTTTGCAATATATAATCTTTAACATCCTTATGGAGAAAGTTATAGTAATTCTGCATAAATTTCAAAGTATACAAATCATCTTTGTCCATGAGTATCTTATATTTCAATAGCTAGATTTATTTTGTGCAAAGATTTTGTGTTGCAACATTATTAAAACTTATTCTAAATACTGACTCTGTTTTCAGAAAAAAATTCTATTTGTCACTATTTCCCTTTTATTTCTTTTAGGGGCTCAGCGGAACTCGACTAGTATTCACATGCCATGACTTGAATTCCCAAGTAAGTGAGAACTCTGTCGCATATCTATTGGTCAAAACTCAAAAGCATAGTACTTCAGAATACTCTCTCATTCTCTAGGACGTGCAGATGCCTAGGAATAAACCACTAAACAAAGTTTTTGAACATGGAGGACCTTATATAAACCCAACCTTATAGCCTCCTTTGGTACACACGCAACACACACATCCACATGTACGTGTGTGGCACGCATACGTATGCAAGCACACATGTATGCATATATTTATGTACACACGTGTGTCGTATGTCTTATCCATGTATATGGATAATCAAATTTAAAAAGGGCATGGATGCATTAAATGCAGATACCAGTAAACATAGCATCTTCATTCAGTAAACACCAACTTGAAGCAGTGGCTGAAAGGTTTTTTCAGTGATTTGGTTTCATGTCATCAGTCTCAACAGCTTCCAACAGCCCAACTTCTATTGATAATTATTCTTGTACCTTTCTTTCCTTGTCTATTTTATCTTATTGGATGGGGATTGTGGACTTCTGTAATAGAAGCTAATTTTACATATGCTAACCTAGGTCATATTTCACTTTCTCTATAGTACCTTGTCTTGTATTTTTGCATATTTCTGCTAGAGATAAGTGGTTGTTATTTTTGAACTACCTATGCTGATCTCAATTTCTCAACATGACAACGATTTTATGAGGTGAATCGTTTTACATAACGTACTAGAGAGGCTTTCTTTTGATGTTGGAAGAGCCTCCTGGTTCATTCTCTTTCCTAGGACAAACATTTGAAAGCTCCCTACTGCATTTTCCAACTAACACGTCTCGTGTCATTTCATACCAACCACCTTGAAATAGAGGCCTCTATGAACTTAGT
The DNA here is from genome assembly GCF_001876935.1 of Asparagus officinalis. NCBI lineage: Eukaryota > Viridiplantae > Streptophyta > Magnoliopsida > Asparagales > Asparagaceae > Asparagus > Asparagus officinalis. The sequence goes on along the minus strand of NC_033794.1, from coordinate 15,348,916 downwards.
TATAAAAAAAGCTTTTTAGTACTTCCTGCATTATTAGTTCTTCTCTAATCTTATATTATGTTCTGTAGTGTCTTGAACAGCCGGATAAGCTAGAGACTTGTGGACTAGATTCTCATAGACTTCACCGTGCTGATCGTTTGCAAGATAATATCAACAAAAATCTCATTAACATTTTAAAGGTATACCTTTTCTTCTTGCTCCAAAAATCTCATTAATATTTTAAAGGTATACCTTTTCTTCTTGCTCCACTTTATTATTTAATTATTTTCATAAATTTCAGTTCTAAACTACATTTTGCTACGTCTTGTCAGGGAGGGATTGTTTATTCCAACAAAGTAGTTTTTGTATCATCAAGTCATTCAATTGATAAAATCATCCAATGTTCAGGCCATGAATTGGAACCCACATTAGCTGTTCATAGGTGAGTAAATTTTCTACTCTTCCCATTGTTGTTTCATGGAGAAATTCCTCAATATTAGGATTCAAATGCTGTTTGTAGGTTCACTGCTTTCTTGGTCTCTGCTGGGTAAAATGTGAACCTTTAGTATCTTGGACAAATTTTCAAAACCAACCTTTTTGATTTTTTATTTGTAAAAAACGACCCATTTTCCAAATATTTATAAAAACCGACCTGGTTTCAGCCTCAGCGCTGAAACCAGGTCGGTTTTTGAAAAAAAGTTTCCGAAACTTCACGGGAGTTAAACTCCCGTGAAGTTTAGCAACTTAATTAAAAGCTGCTAAACTTCACGGGAGTTCAACTCCCGTGAAGTTTCGGAAACTTTTTTTTCAAAAACCGACCTGGTTTTAGGTTTTAGCGCTGAGGCTGAAACCAGGTCGTTTTTTGCAAATAAAACTGAAATAGGTCGTTTTTTACAAATAAAAAACCAAAAGGGTTGGTTTTGAAAATTTGTCCTTAGTATCTTTCTTACTGGGTATGTTTCCTTTGCTAGGGACAAATTGTTGATTACTCCCTATGGGTTTGATGGCACAAATTTTGATCCTTCCAAAGACAAATTTCTTCCTGCAAAGTATTCTGCAAACAATATTGAGGGGAAGGCTCTTTGTAAAGTTGCACTTAGGCATCATCTTGGGTTCTCTAAGCATTCTTTTGCTATTGTATGTTATGTCTTTAGCACGTTATAACAATTAGTATTGCTTAACTTTGCTCTGACATGTCTAGTAATGATAGATTATGTAATTACAAACATTGTTTCTTATTTATGGTTGTTGAGGAATATATTATGGAGATCTTTAATATTATAGTTATATTAGGAATAATATATTAGGAGTATAAATTAGAGATTTGGTGATTAAGAGATATTAAGAATGTAACTAATAGAACAATTGTGATTAAGTAATTGTGTTTTGTCCCACATTGACTACACAATAAACTTCTTGTTATTATATTCCTATGTAAAGGGGAGTAGTTGTAGCTTTTGAAATATGAATGAGAATCCACACTATTTTATTGTTTAACAATGGTATTGGTTTTATCTCGTCTTCCTCACCATGATTTGTAAATGAAGGGATAGAAAGGATTCAGAATAATATGCATTGATGCATGAAGGTCATTTTACATGTTTTTTATATATCAGGAATTTGAAGTATGGGGGATCATATAACACTGTAATAGACTCTAGATTAACTTAATTTAACATTTTGCAGCAGAATTAGTCTCGTATATATCCTGATTCAAGTATTAACTTGGTAATGCAAAGAAGAACATTAGAGATGCACATCTGTGGAATCCAAAAGACCTCAAAATTAAAATGATAATTCAGTGTCTTGTCAGTATGAACTAAAGTATACATTTCCAGGAAATCGGGATAGGTACCCAGAAAATAGTATTGCTAAACTTATCGTCAAAAAATTACCAAAATTAGTGCATACACTTCTAATCGAGGAGAATAAAATACCATAAATACCAAGTAAAATCTCCCAAATAGAATAGTTGTGAGATGAGTTCCTCTGAATAGCATGAACACTTCTCGCTTTGTCTTATAACCATCCCATTCCACTGCAGTTCTTACCTGCAATG
>NC_033794.1:15338740-15345559 GCF_001876935.1 Asparagus officinalis | reverse complement strand
CCTTCCCCCTTACCGCTTACATCAATTATGTTCTTTATCGGTTGCCAGTTATAGCTAAGTTGACCTTTATCAGGTTGGATGCATCTTCTCTGAAGTTTCTGATGGTGATGTGGATAACTTAAGACTAGCTATTATGTATGCTATGGAAAAGGGTGCCCAGGTTGTTAATCTTACCTTTTACCGTATTTTATATTTGTTCGTATGAAGGGATATCCTTTCCTTACGTCATTGAACTCACTTTTGAAACGATCATTGCTTTAGTTCGTGTTGATGGGGGGGACAGTGATGACTCCTACATTGCAACTACTACAAGAGGAACTTAAGGTAATTACCTTGTCCATTTTGACTCATTTTTCAGACTAACTGCTACGTAATGGTCCCACGCCTCAGTTGGTGCAAGTCATATCAAGATACCCTATTGATTTTAACAGATTTTTTTGTTTTTTCAAATGTTGGACATAGTTATTTCATATTTTATTTGGATCTTTCCTGCCAGTATGTCATTGTTGTAATGTCCAATTTAGCAGTTTTCAAAAGTCATTAGCAATATACAATGAAAGGTATTAGACTTAATAAAGAAATGCCTAGTTGAAAAGACTGCAAATCTCAAAAAATTTATTATCATAAAAAAAATTTAATGAAAGGTATTAGACTTAAAGAAGTGCCTGGTTGGAAAGACTGCAAAACACACAATAAATGAATATACATAGTCTACAGTGTCTCTTAGAAACAAAACAGTGCTGATTAGGCCATTTTTCTTTAAGTAAAACGGTGAAAGTATTTACTGTGATGTTAGTGTTGGAATAGACATAAAAGTGCCATGAAAGTTCATAATAGAAGAACTGGGAGAACTGAGCTGTAAGGTTATCCAAGGGGAGGACAATCAAAATCAAGTTTATCGACAGCGGATAGCGTCGCGCAGCGATAAGGCATCTCTAATGCTATTTGGGGCTGTTGCGTCAAAATAGCGGTAAAAAGTCCAAAGTCAAATTGCGGTCTAATTTAGATATGTATAAATATTCAAAAAAAATTTAAGAAAAATTTTAAAAATCTAAAAGTGCATATTTGATGATTTAAAGAGATTCCAAACATGAAATAGATATGTAACCGTCACATAATGCTGAAGATGAGACTGGAAGAGGAGTTAAAAGATTCGTCATCTTCGAGAAGAGGAGCTGAGCGGTGAGAGGACTACAGTAGGAGAGGCTCACAGCGAGAGGAGGTGAGAGGAAGTGTTGAGGGAGGTGCCGGAGGCTGTGAGAGACGGCGGGAATACGCCAGAAATTGTGGGAGACGGTGGAATGCAGTAGTTGTGGGTCGGGTTTATTTAAAAAAATAAACCTCAACCCGTTTTTAAATAGCGGTCAAAAAGCAAATTTTGTCCACAATTACCCGCTATTCACCACTATGGCGCGTTACTGGCCGCTTTTGCTAGCGGAAAGCACACATTGCGCAATATGTCACCGCTATTAGGCGATAGCATAGCGGGAAGGGACCGCTAACGCTATTAGCGTCGCAATACCGCTATTTATAATAGTGATCAAAATCCAATAGAATCTTTCGCCAGGGAAGAAACAAATTTTCTTTTTCTAAAAAAGCAACATTTAATGTTATTCTTTAACATATACCTTCTAACAAAACAAAAGCAGACATGCTCTCTATGTATTACTTCGCATGAAAAAAGAGAGCAGAAACTACTAGCCATTATGCTTACTTTATTGTATATCATTTTATTAGTTTCATATGGAATTAAAGAGTATTCTGGTATTGAGCTACTTGTTCTTTTCTGGGGGAAAATTGTGCATTAGAACTTTGAGATAACTATTTTTCAATTTCATATTATATTGAAGAGTATTGCATCACCCACAATCAAATTCTTTTCTGAGACAGTGGTTCTCATCAATAAACTGACTTTGGTATCAAAAAATAAAGAATACAAATATGGTTTAGGATGTTCGATACCCATTTGAAATTGTTATAATAGATACCCATTTAAATTATTTGTCAATTTAATTAAGATTCTCTGATAACAGTAAATGCAGGAGACCACCCTTAGCACAACTGAATGGAAGAATGGGATTGATGTAGTCGACCTTGAAATTTGGAATAAAGGATTTGTTGTTGTCTGTGGTTCTGTTTTAATTGAGGGTTTCAGACTTCACAACTTCATGATCATTTACTTTGGATTTTCAACTTACATGCTCCCAAACAATAGATGTATGAAACAACTTATCTGAGCTGTCATTATTTTCTCAACACGAAAAAAAATCCATGTTCAGATTGTTGGCATTTTAAATGTGCAGATTGTACTGAGTAAAACTGCAGTTGGGAGTAGCCTGTGACTGAATAAGAGAGTTCTCAGTCCTTCTGAAGAGGAGCTAAGTTCTTCCCCATTCAAAAGATTTTACATATTTATCTTTGCGGAATTTTTTGGAAACATAGCCATAGTTGGCAGTTTCTTCAGCTAACTGAAAGCCAGACTGTTAGAGAAGCGAGAATAAGAGCAGTTGCACATGAATAGAGTTGTGGTTGGTAATTAAATCACTACACCGGGAAAATAATTTTGGTGGTTATGTGTAGATACGCCATTAAATCAGATGTTACTGGTTTTTCGAGGACGAGTTGTTTCTTTGTGTTTTTGATTGCATGTGTATTTTGTGCAGGATGCAAATGTAAGATTCGTAGACAAAAATGAAGAGTTCCTACTACACTTGATTCTTGCGGGTTCTGATATCATGTTATGTTCTTCCTTTCATGATCCATTACTCCAAGTACCGGTATGTCAAATGCTGTAAAATATTTGTTAGTATTCAAGGAAAGAGAGTGGTAATGGGTTATCATTACCTGCATGATCTTTTTATTTTTTGTGTCAAACAATAGAGCTCTTCTTGAGATTTTGCTGTCAAGATCAATCGTCAGCTTATAGAGAGCACTCTATTGCCCTATAATTTGGTGGCTTTTGATGCTATCTGAAAGGACTTGGTTTAAGAAAATATAGGGGCTGTTTTCTATATTTCTGCTTTAACCCTTTATTTATTTATTATTTATTTATTTTTTTTTTAAAAGTGACAAGAGTATAGTTTCTGTTTCATGGATTATAACACCAAAGTGTGTCAATTATGCGGCTTGTGCGCATTTTGGACTTTTATTTTTCTTCATACTAATATGTAGACATGCAACAGCTCAAGGCAATAAAGTACGGTTCTGCTCCTATATTGCTGAACTCGAGACAAGAAAGGTTTAGGTAATTGTTAGTTGTTGACCCTTAATAGTTCAAGATGTCAGATTGAACATCAAATTTGAGATTTTAAATGATTTCTTTTCAACAGGTACACTGAACAACAGGATTTTGGGAGCACGGTGATGTCACAGTATATCCTCTCAACATTTGCAAATATGTCCCTTAGCCAAGCTCTTGATGAAATTGTGAGTAAATTATCCCTTATATGCCACTCAAGTAGCTTGAATAATTGAATATGAAAAATAACCAGGTTCATGCGCACATATTTTTCACCTTCAAATATGATGACTGAACACAACCTCTACACGAAGATTAGGACCCAGTCAAATCAATTTTAGATGGTTTAAGAATGTTTAATATGATGAATGCATGTCATTTACTTCTACTTTTCTTGTTTCTTTTGATAGTTCAACATTTCTCATGTTCATATTGCATAGTCCATCAGTATAAGACCAAAAAACGAAGTATGCTGAAGGTGACGACGGATCTCTATTTGCCAACAATACAATTTAAAATCTAATTATTTTATTTAGACCCTCTGTTTGGATCTGGTTTTAGTATCCGGTTATTTTATTTAGACCCTCTGTTTGGACCTGGTTGTATGTATCCAATCTGAACACAACCCATTACAGTCTCGATACTGAAATTATTAGCTTATCACGCATCATGTTCATTTTTTGTGTTCTTTTTTCATTTTGACAAGTCTAGACTATTTCTACTAATGAGAGCATAGAAGAATAGTTATTCACAGAAGATGTCATGAGCTCTCTAGATTTACACATCTCAATGGGTTAATTGTAGATACACCGCTGTACTATGATGGTGTAACCGCTTATAACCCTAAGTTATTTATTAGCATTTACACCCGTGAACTTCAGTAGTAGTTTCTTGCTAACCTTAATTTTAGAGAGCAATTCAGATTTCTTTCCATCTAACTGAGGACAAAAGTTATTTTGTGGACAAATTTTTAAAAACACACATTTTTTAAATTTATATAGCAAAATCGACCGTTTTAAAAAAAAATCAGCAAAATCGACTCTTTTCAGTTAAAAAGGGTCGCTTTTGCTGCAGAGGAGTTTTTCGAAAATGCACGGGACTACTAGTCCCGTGCATTTCGTTTTCTTTTCATTTCGCGCACTTCGACGACACGGGCCAGCTCCTCCACGTGGACCGCCTCCTCCCCTCCTCCCCCCTCCAAGAGGAGGCCGGTGTCGCCCGCGGTCGCCAGGCAGGACCCATGCTCTAATGTGGTCCTCGAGCTCTGATGTGGTCGTCATTTTTTCCCCTCTCGTTTCTTTCTTTCTCTCTCTTTGTTTGATGATGAACAGAATCTGAGGATGAGATAGAGAGATAGAGAGCGGGAATGACTGGTTGCAGCCGGTGGCGCGTTGTGCCTAGACTTGCAAGACCCACGTGCAGGTCGGACGGGTGGGGACGAAACCGCACGAGACTATTAGTCCCGTGCATTTCGAAATGAAAAGAAAACGAAAATGCACGGGACTCGTAGTCCCGTGCATTTCGAAAACCTCTTCCGCAGCAAAACCAACCCTTTTCATCTGAAAAGGGTTGATTTTGCTAAATTTTTTTCCAGAAATGGTCCATTTTGCTATATAAAGTTGAAAAATGGGTGTTTCAAAAATTTGTTCTTATTTTGTCATTACATGATTTCCATGTGACATCTCAACCAAACATAGCAATGACATTCAAAGTTTAGGGTGTACGTGCTGACAAAATAGTTTTAAGTGGCTAAATCCTTGTAGCGATTAATCATAGAAATAAACTTGAGATACGAGTGCTAGTACTCGGGTTGATATTTTGACACTTTGAATGTTTATTTCACTTGTGATATGAGACTGTACTTGATTGCTATATGTTTGTCATTTGGATCTTTAGAAGAATCAGCCAGCACAGTGGGCTTTGAAAATCAAGGATGGGATGTCGAAGGACTTCTCATGGGATGCTGAGTGCTGTGATGTACATTTGGCTGCCTACGAATCGGTAAAGAACTTTTAGAGCTACAGAGTTGAGCAAATGACAGCAAATATGGGTGAAGTTGAATGGACGAGTAATTATTAATGCATAAGTATTTGTTCATTTTCGATTCTCATTCATGCCGCCAAATACATTCGCATACTCGGATGGTTTTAATTATCAGATAACCATTAATATATATACATGTATTATAGTTTGATGAGGATATACGAATGTGCAAGCACATGTCTATCTTATTGTGTGTGTGTATTCTTTTCTTTTTCTTTTTTTAAAGTGGGGACGGTAACGTTTATAAATAGTAACGTGAATTTTGTAGTGGTTCATAATTTGAATCAAGCTTTTAATCAAAATAAATGTTTACTATGAATAATTTGTAAAGTATTTAAATTAAATGAAAATGTGATTTAAAAGTAGAATTAGGGATTAAAAAGAAGAACTAGTAGCGGGATGCGTTTATCTTGTTCTAATACTATCTTAAAACTTCATACTTTAATAACCTTTTCACGAAACTTATACTAGTATGACAAAATCTTTTTTATTAGATCTATTTAAGATATGCGGAGGAGGTTCTAATATAATTTGCTCTAGTATCATCTTAAATTTACCTTCCAATACATTCAAAGTTGGAAGGGCTACAATTTTATACTTGTTACGGTACAATCCTCGTGTAGTTGTACTTAATGCTATGAGTGCAACTGTTGCTGGATGCCTTCGCCCCTCTGCCACAGCATAACAATCGGCAAAGGAAACCTTCTGCAGAAACTTCGACGCCTCATCTTGATTAGCTCTATAACATTGCAATCGATGAACAGATACACGCCATGATTCAAAATGCTCTCTTCCTCTCTCAGAGAGAGATTGCACGATTTATACTTCATATCACCTAACTTTGGACAATTATCAAATAACCTCCACGACTTTTAAAATATCAGAAAACCCCATTCTTTTAAGAGTCATCAGAACAGCCGTAAACAAAGTAACTGTAATTTTACATGGATGGGTAAAATTACTCGGGGGATACTTTTCCTGCTCAGCTCATACGTATTGCTGTCTGTGGGCTTCACAATATAGGACCTTGAAGGTACGTGGACACCCCCCCTTGAAATTACTCACGGTAACAATACTCAACGCTAGCTGTTGATCGCAAATTTACATGAAACTCTACAGCGGAGCCTCCCTCAGCGTCCTCTCGTCTCTAAGCANGATCTCCACTGCTACGTTCTTCTCTCTTTTCTGTCTGTGCTTGGGCCTTGTGGTCCAAGCCCAGTTTGAGGGCCGAAGCCCGTGGGAGCGGACGAGGAGGAGGTTTGGTGCTCAGAGTGAGTGTAGGATTGAGAGGCTGAGTGCGCAGGAACCGTGACGGAGGATTGAGTCTGAAGCTGGAGTTACTGAGTATTTTGATGAGAGGAAGGAGGAGTTTGACTGTACTGGAGTGTCGGCGGTTCGAAGGACTATCCAGCCCGGCGGACTTCAATTGCCTTCCTTCTCCAAGGCTCCCATTCTCGTTTATACTATTCAAGGTTATTATCTTACGTTCATATGAAGGATTCTCTGTTCAAAAGATGGGTTAATTAATTGTGGCGGAT
>NC_033794.1:15316318-15338730 GCF_001876935.1 Asparagus officinalis | reverse complement strand
CATTATGGCTGTGGTTCTATTGTTGCAGATAGACCCCAAGAGTGAAAATCTTTGGACCTTTTTCTAGGGGTCCATTTGCAACAATAGATTTTCACTCTGGGGTTACCATCTGCAACAACACGACTCTTTCGAGAGTTATATGCAAAAATAGAATTAAAATGGTAGTTAGTTCAATTTGGTAATAATGGAGTTCTATCTGTAATTAATTAACCCTATATATTTTTTTTAAAGTCGCTGCCACTCCACCTAAGCTTCGAACTTGTCAGTGAATAGTGAAGGGTTATAATTTTTATACTCTTAACCTGTCCTAGTAGTTAATAGGGTTATAATTTTTATACTCTTTAACCTGTCCTAGTAGTTAATAGGCCGAAATCTGGATTCACGAAAATACCTTTTCTTTTATTTGCTTTGGAAATTTGTGGTCGGTAAAATTTAAACTTGAGTTGCTTTGATCTCTGTCACTACACCAAAATCGCGGTGAGTATTAAGTGTTCTAATTTAAACATATTCCTAGCATGTCTGCAGAGGCTATTCTAACTGTACCTTTAACTGTGTAATTTTATTGTTGGATTGCAGGAAGGGGTATTGTCGGAACAGTGATCCCAGGCTGCCCGGAATCCTACCAGTCATTATCAGACCAGTCCTTCGAGCAGCAGATGGGGGGGGGCGGCAGAATGTCAGAGGACCAGCACCAGAATGATCCACCACTTCAAAGACCGACGCGAACCATTCATCGCTCTACCCTCCGGAGTGGCCTACTGGAGCTACAACGACGGGGACTCCCCGGTCGTCGCTCTCAACGTCATGGACACCAGCAACACCGCCAACCAACTCGACCGCAATCACAGGGTAAGTCCCCATTAACAAGAGGATGAAATTTCACTAATTTAATCCCCCTTCAGCTTTTGGGTTTTGTGCGGAAATCCCCTTGAACTTAATTATTCCACTTAAGCCTTCCCTATCTGTGTCTCACTTAACACCATATATAACAACCAAAAATGAAAAAAACAAAAAAAGTGAAAAATAAAAACGATCAAGGTTACGTTGCGAAACCCCCAATTAGCAGTACCATATCAGCATATGCACATACACAACTAACATTTGCTTCCACGTTTTTATAGCAATTTATGCTTGCCGGCAGCCAGAGGCAGCAGAGAGGCCAGCAGGAGTTCGGACGAGGTGAGAGGGAAAGGATGCGAGAGACGGAGAGCTCCGGAAACAACATCCTCAGCGGGTTCGACACCGAGACTTTATCCAACGTGATGGGCATTAACAGACAACTCGCCGAGAAGCTCAAGGGCCGCAACGATGAGAGAGGAGAGATCGTTCGAGTCCAGGGCAGGCTCGAGGTGCTCAGACCCTCAAGAAGCGAGTCCATGGGCCGAGGAGGAGGAGGAGAAGAATATGAGTATGAAGAAGAAAGAGGAAGGGTGGTGAATGGATTGGAACAAGCTTTTTGCTCGATGAGGATCAAGGAGAACATCGGCAACCCACGCCGTGCCGATGTCTACAACCCTAATGCCCGTAGGATCACCACCCTCAACAGCCAGAAACTCCCCATCCTCTGATATCTTCGCAGTGTAAGCAAACAAATCCAAAACAATGATCTTCAAACTCTAATATTTATCTTTGATTCACTCAACCACCAATTATTTTCCAATTTAATCGACAGAACGCATTCCTCGCTCCGCTGTGGAAAGTAAACGCCCACAGCATAATGTACGTCATCCGTGGGAGCTGCAGATGCCAGGTGGTGAACAACCGCGGTCAGACTGTCTTCAACAGCGAGGTACGCCGAGGCCAAATCCTCGTCGTCCCCCAAAACTACGCTCAGTTGAAACAATCCACAAGCGACGGGTGACGATCGAGACCAACAACAACTCGATATCAAGTCCGATCGTCGGGAAAACCTCGGCCCTTGGAGGGATGCCGGGGGAGGTGCTGATGAACTCATATAGGATTTCGAGGGAGCAGGCGAGGATGGTGAAGATGAATAGAGGAGAAGAGTTTGCTGTGTTTAGTCCGAGGCCGGCTCAGCAGGAGAGGGAGAGGGATTCTGCTTAAGGCGCGAGTATGTTATCTCGGCTATGGCGGCTTTAGTTTGTATGAATATGTGTAGATGATGAGTGGAATAAAAGCTTAATGAGCTAAGAGGAGGTTGGCCGTAGCTTTGCATTATGTATGAGTCTATATATTATTATGAGTAAAAAATAGGGGCGGGGGGGGTGGCGGGGCAGAATGAATCACAGCGTAAGCTAACTTAACATTCCCTTTGCTCACGAGGGGCAATACAAAAGGAACTGCACTTGAAAGAAGCAAGGAAAACTTTCATTTGGCTTCAGTTGAATAACTCGTATTTCCATCTTTTTAACAAATTCATATTACTTGGCCTCAGTATTCTTCAAGAAATCTGTTTACAGCCTATCAAATCTTCATCTGCTCTGACAAATTTACTACAAAGCTATCCATTCTCTCAACAAAATCATCCAGAGAAGCCTCTTTGTCATTTTAATTCAAAATTGTACGTAGGCCCGTGAATCATGCAGTAGAGGATGAAAATAAATTTATTTGGGCTATAAGTAAGATTAGCTCTTTCCTATAAGAAAGGAATTCTGCCTTTGTGAGAGGCAAGCATAAAAATTCTTCCATATCCGAATAAAAGTAAAAACTACAAACTACATTATGGTCACAGTACAAAACATAGTGAAATTTCAAACCTATCTCCCATAACATGATTCAATTCTTTCATTCAAAAGAAGCATCCTGTCATCTAACCCCAGATTTGAAATGTTCAGTAACTTCACTAATGTAAATATCAGAGTATTAAAACTCAAGACAGAGAAGAGGTTAGATGAGTGCAGAGAAGCAAAAGCTACAGTGCATTGGATTATTGATCTGCTCTCACATAAACAGCAATTGAGCCTTGGATATCTCGGTCCACCTTGAAATGAGCATGGAAGAACCTCTTTATCTTCAACCACCCAAAGAAAAATGAAACAGAAGACAACACATAAGCAAAAAAAAAAAGAGCGAACAACCAAGTAAACATCTTATAGCAAAATGCTTTTACTATGTGCAGTACTTATTCGTGCTCAGGACGTTCAAGACCAATGAATCTGTATGTAACAGTGAATAATATTTTGCTCTAGTGGAAACCATTTCCAAAGTTCTAAACAGGAAAAGGATTTTTAGTTAGTTTTAGTTCAAAACTACAAATTACGGTATGTTGGTTTGCTATCTTTGGTTTATTAATTTAATTGTTGATGTATGATTAGAAATGAAACAGTAGGTAACTAGGACTAGAATATTTGCTTGCTTTGTTCAATGACAACAGAAACTTCGGTTTCTAAATTGGAATTTAGTAATTGAAAGTTAGAATTTTGAAAATGTGATATGTGATTAGAATGTGTAAGAAACAGTAAGATGCTAAGATGGTTGGCTTAATTTGGCTATGAATTTTTGTAATTTGTTTGTAAATTGATAACTTGATTCGTGTGCATGTTTGCTTATCTTTCTTTTTTTTTAATATGTGCAGTAGAAAAGGATATCGAACAATGTCTAAGAGTTCAGATCCCACTAGAGAGCATGGTATTTGGAAAGAAGAAGAATCCTATCAGTGTCTATTGCAAGTATTGCAATCACCATATTACGGCGGGTGTAACACGATTGAAATATCACTTAGCCGGTACCCCGAAAAGAGGTGAAGAAATGTGAGAAAGTTCTGGAAACAGTGAAGTAGTTTGGGGATGTTCTGAAAGGAGCCAAAGCTGTAAAAGAAAAGAAGGTTGCATTGGTTTAATCAATCGGAAGAATGGATGATGACTCAATTTAACAGGAGATATGATAGCTTCAAGGTACAAAGCGGGCATGGTAGTAGTAGTCAGGTCCAACAGTCCAGAACATTTAGTCCATTGGACCAATTTGTTAATATCTGGGGTCATCAAATGACGATAGAGAGCATGGGTCAAAAAAGAAGAAAGGGGTGTGGTGGCAGAGAAGATCAGTCGATTTATCTTTGCTAACAGGTTGTCTTTCAATAACATTAACAGCCTGTACTGGAGGAAGGGAGATGGCGAAGTATATGGGAACATTCGGTCCCAGAACAAATCTTCCATTCGGTCCCAGAACAAAGCTTCCTACTCCTTATGAGATAAGGACACTGGTGCTTAAGAAAGAAGTGGAGAATGTAGATTCTATAAAAGCAAAACATAAAAAGGCTTGGGCAAAGTATGGTTGCACTCATATGTCCAACGGATTTTTAGAGAGGAAGCGTAGGATTTTGATTAACTTCCTTGTGGACTTATCGGAAGGGACTTTTTTCTACAAGTCCATTTATGCGTCGGTGGCTATTAAGAAACAGGAAATATCTTTTTGAGTGTCTTGATCAAATGGTGGAAGAGATTGGAGAGAAGAATATTCTCTAAGTCATCGCTGATAATCATGCCTCCTATGTACTAGTCGGTAAGAAGTTAATGGAGAAGAGGAAGTCACTTTATTGGTCACCATGTGCGGCACATTGCACTGACCTCATGTTTGAGGGCACTGAGAAAATAAAAATACAACGGAACATTCTTGAAGATGCAAGTAAGTAACACAATTCATCTACAACCATTATTAGGTATTGATCTTGATGAGAAAGCACACGGATGGGAAGGAGTTATTGAGGCCCGCTATTACTCGTTTTGCCATCAAGGTTACAGAAAGCACTATGCGGCCTAGGCGTTTGACCGATGCAGTGACGCCTAGTTCCTAAGCGCCTAGGCGGGAGCTTAGGCAGCGCCTAGACGGTTTTCCTTATTTTTTATTTTTTAATTACAATGACTGATAGTAAATGCTAATGTTATAGAAAGTATAGGCGCCAGACTGAATCCTAAATGCATTTCATTCTTCATTTAAGTGGTGGTGGTGGTGGAGGATGTTTTGCTAAAAGTCGAAGGAGATAGAGGAGATGTTCATAGTTGAAGCCTAGAGGAGTTTGGAGGTCGGAGGACGTAGAGGTTGTAACGAAAAAATCACGATCCAGCCTTAAGGGGTGCAATCCACACTCCCCCAGGTGCTCCCGAACCTAAGTGGGCAGTCTAGGTACTGCCTAGCTTTAGACGTACGTCTAAACAGGCCTAGGCGTACGTCTAGGCAGGCTAGACGGAGGATTTTTAAAACATTATTTGTCATATCCTTCTTGACACTACAAAGATTGAACCTTTGTGGACCATATTCTCTTCTCAGGATTTCTAAAGAAGCAATTGGGCAAAGAAGCCGAAAAGAGTGAATGCTATGGACAAGGTTCTATGCGCTAGAGAATTCTGGAGAAAGATGGTTTTTTGCTTCACCGCCACACTTTCGCTAGTTAATGCCCGCCGAGAAATATTACAAAGGAGAAGATTGCTGATGCATGTAATGGAAAGAAGAGATTGTACATGCCTTATTGAAAGCTAAATGATTCTAGATGGACAAATATGTTGCATCAACCTGTACGTGTTGTACGTGTTGCTGCTTACTATCTTAATCCAAATTTATTTTATGGGGACAAATTTACTGAGGATTTAGAGGTGAAGAATGACTCCGCGTGTGCATGAGTCACATGATCCCCAACGAAGATGAGAACATTAGCTGATTGTGAGCTAGATGCTTACTGGGGAAAATTAGGAGAGCTTGGAACATCCATGGCTCAAAAGTCTGTAAGTAATAGTACTCTAGGTATTAATTTAATAATTATTAATTATTTCAATTTTCATTCTATAGTGATGATAGTTTCTTTTGTTGATTTGTGATGTTTGAATGTATAGTTTCTTTGTGGGAGAGATTTGGGGATGAGATTCCGAATCTAAAAAGATTTGTAGTTTGTATTCTCTCTCTCTCACTACTAGTGCATTAGGATGCGAGCGCAATTGGAGCGCTTTTGAGCAAGTACGAGGAATCTCAATTCTAAAAATTCAACTAATATCTTTTATCTCAGAAGCTTACAAGTTGTTATTCTTTGATGAAGGTCCACTCAAAAAAGAGACGTCGTCTGGAGCAGGAGCACCTTAGTTCTCTTGTTTATGTCATGTGCAATATCAAGCTAAGAGAAAGAAATATGCGGAGTGATAAACACGTAAAATATGCATTATCTTAGTGTGTTTCAAGCATGATTTACGAGCGTTTGATGCATATTTCGTGTTTAGATCGAGGATACTGCTGTTGTTTGTGTTCTTATATGTAGGTATTGGCTCAAGATTGAAAGATTTGATGATCGTTGGAAGTTTTACAAGAGTTTGAAGCAATAACAAGATTTTGAAGGCATGGTTCGTGAAGAAAATGGATGCACGAGTATGAAGAACTGGAATTTCGACCATGATGCAGTTTGAATCAAGAAAAACTCAAAAGATGAAAGTTGTAGATCTCTTCAACAGGATTCCAATGCAACTTGAATCACCTCATTCCGAGGTCGGACGCAAAAGTTATAGCCAAAATACCGAAAACTGAAGAAACAAGCACAAAATCAGCAAAACAGCCCCTACCACACCCTGGTGTGGTGCAGACCACACCGGTGGCGCGGGAATTATTTATTTTCCAGATTTTTGGGGACATATAAATAGATGTTTTGACTTAGGGTTTTGGAATATCTTTTGTTTTCTTCTTTTGAAAGTTTTGATCTTTAAACTTAATTTTTAGTGTTTTAATTTTGTTGATTCGCTTGATCACCGTATTAGCAATCATAGGTAATTAATTGAAGGACTGAAAGGTGAAGATTAATACCGGATCTCTAGAAATTAAGCAGGGGGCTTGAACCACGAAAGTAGGCTAGATTCCTTGGGAATTTGATTTGGATTAGCATAAAGCTTAATGGGTTTAATTTAATCTTGATTCTACGAAAGTAAGTTAATTGAGATTGATTAGGCACGATCTTTAGACATTGAAAGAGGCTTTAGATTAATTTAGGCTAATTCACCCTTTCTAGATTAAACCAACACCAAGAATTGAAATAATTCATCATTGAACACCTAAGTTGTGGTGATAACCCAATCCTAGTCCTTCATTATATTGAATTCCATCCGATTAGTTGTTTATTTTATTTCTTTTATTAAATCTCTTCTAATTTACTCATTGATTTAGCTAGTCGAATCTCTTCTAATTCACTCATTAGATTTAGCTAGTCGAATAACGTGAGATTTGGTAATTAACCCTAGTCCTTGTGGGATCGACCTTGATAGCTACAACGAGTCTGTGCGCTTGCGGATTTTGCCTATCAAGTTTTTGGCGCCGTTGCCGGGGACTACGGTGTTAATATTGAGTGCTTACGTTATTAAGCTAGACTAGATTTTTTTTATTTCTCTTTGCTTCTCACTTTCTTTTATGCAAGGGAATCAAACAGAAGTAAACGACGAAAACAATCCTGAACTATCGGTGACTCTTGCAAACATAAGAAGGTCTATAAAGGAGCAAAGGAACACAGAACAAGCTATGATGGGAGATCAAAATCAACTACTTAAGGATTTCGCAGCCCCAAATGCTCAAGGCACACAGTCAAGCATTACAAGGCCCAATGTTGAAGCTAATAACTTTGAGCTGAAACCATCACTGCTCTCAATGGTTCAACAGAATCAGTTTGGAGGAGGTGCTACTGAAGACCCGAACCTCCACCTATCGATTTTCTTGGAGTATTGCGACACTTTGAAACTTAATGGAGTGACCAATGATGCTATTCGACTCAGATTATTTCCGTTCTCTCTAAGGGACAAGGCTAGGGCTTGGTTGCACTCATTGCCAGCTGGGTCCATCACCACTTGGGATCAATTGTCCAGAGTATTTCTTGCAAAGTATTTTCCTCCAAGTAAAACAGCACAGATGAGGAACCAGATCACAAGCTTTGTACAGAAGGAAGGAGAGTCACTTTATGAAGCTTGGGAACGCTACAAGGAATTATTGAGGATGTGCCCTCACCATGGACTGGAGAAGTGGTTAATTGTTCACACCTTCTACAACGGGCTCACTTACAACACACGGATGACTGTTGATGCTGCTGCAGGAGGAGCTTTGATGAACAAAACAATAGACGAGGCATACACTCTCATTGAAGACATGGCTCAGAATCACTATCAATGGGCGAACGAGCGTGCTCCTCAGACATCAAAAGGAGGCAAGTATGAAATAGATGCTTTAGACCATATATCCTCTAAAGTTGATGCTTTATTTAAGAAAGTTGAAGGTTTGAGTATTAATTCTGTGGCGTCTACTTTAATTTCATGGTGAGATATGTGGTTATGTGGGTCATTCTGCACTTCAATGTCAATTAGGAAACCCCACATCCATTGATACTTCTGGTAATGAGCAAGTTAACTATGTTAATAACTTTAATCAGAAGGGAGACCCATTCTCCAACACTTATAATCTGGGGTGGAGGAATCATCCTAATTTATCTTATAGAAACCCACCTGGAAATCCCATGCCCGCATCTAATTTTGGTCCACCTGGTTTTCGTGCTCATCAATCCAATTTCCCTTCTCAAAAGTCAAATTTGGAAAATATGATGAAGAAGTTTGTGACGACTCAATCAAAATTGAATGAAAAGTTTAAGCAGCAACAACAAACCACGAATGAGGTGGTAAAACAATTGGCCTCTAAGATGGATTCCCTAGCTACGCATAACAAGATGTTAGAGACACAAATCACCCAATTGGCACAAAATGTTAGCTTTTCCTCTAGGCCTTCAGGCATGTTACCTGGACAACCCGAGACAAATCCCAGGAGTCATGTGAATGCTATAACTCTAAGAAGTGGAAAACAATATGAGGGACCCAAGATGAAGGAAAATGATGAGGTGGATGGTCATCATGAAGAAAAAAATGAAAACGTGATAGATGTGGATAATGAGACCCAAACGCAAGAAGAAGAAAAAGTTGAAAAATATGTGGCCCCCGCTCCTTACAAGCCTCCTCTACCCTTTCCACAAAGGTTAGCTAAGGCTAAGTTAGAAAAGCAGTTCGGAAAATTTTTGGAGATTTTGAAAAAGTTGCACATCAATATCCCGTTCACTGAAGCTATCTCTCAAATGCCTTCTTATGCTAAGTTCTTGAAAGAGATCCTATCTAACAAAAGGAAGTTGGAAGAATACGAGACTGTGGCCCTTACTGAGGAGTGTAGTGCTATCATCCAGAATAAGCTGCCTCCTAAGCTTAAGGATCCAGGTTCATTTTCTATTCCTTGTGTTATTGGTAATGTCTCTATTAACCGTGCTTTGTGTGATTTAGGTGCAAGCGTAAGTTTGATGCCGATGTCTATTTGTAAGAAGCTTGGCATAGGTGATTTGAAGCCAACCACGATATCACTCCAATTGGCGGATCGATCGGTAAAATATCCGGTAGGTATACTTGAAGATGTACCTATCCAGGTCGGTAAGTTCTTTATCCCGGTCGATTTCGTTATCTTGAAAATAGAAAAAGATTCTAACATTCCAATTATTTTAGGAAGACCCTTCCTTGCTACTGCAGGTGCTATAATTGATGTTAAAAATGGAAGGCTTTCTTTAAATATTGGAGGGGAGACGGTAGAATTTGATTTAAGTAATACTATGAAACTCCCTCTAACTGATAAAATTTGTTACAGGGTCGACGTCATTGACAAGTGTACACATGAGCAAATTGCAAACAATTACTCAGCTGATCCACTTGAGAAATGTTTGGTAAGTGATGGTTCAATAAATGATGAAGACCCCGAGGTAGCCGCGTATGCTCAATCTTTAGAATCAACATCAACTGCTCCACTTCGAAATGCAAAGCTTGAAAGATTGATGCTAGAGCCAAAAGGTTCTATTTGTGAAGAGGATAATGCACCAAAGGTAGAATTAAAACCCCTCCCTTCCTCTTTAAGGTATGAATTTCTTGGCCCTGATTTTACTTATCCTGTGATTGTGAATGCATGTCTGAATGAAAATGAAACTGATAAGTTGCTTAGAACACTTAGGATGCATCGCAAGGTCATAGGATACACCATGAACGACATTAAGGGAATTAATCCATCAATTTGCATGCATAGAATTCTCTTGGAAGATGATCATAAACCCTCTATAGAACACCAACGTAGATTAAATCCTAACATGACAGAAGTGGTTAAAAAAGAAGTGCTTAAGCTACTAGATTCTGGGGTAATCTATCCTATTTTTGATAGTGAATGGGTTAGCCCGGTTCATGTGGTTCCTAAAAAGGGAGGTGTGACCGTAGTTAAGAATGCAAATAACGAACTTATCCCTACTAGGACGGTTAGGACGGTTACGGGTTGGAGGATGTGTATTGATTATAGGAAATTGAACAAGGCAACCCGAAAAGATCATTTTCCACTTCCCTTTATAGACCAGATGTTGGAAAGGTTGGCTAGGCATTCATATTTTTGTTATTTAGATGGCTATTCGGGATTTTTCCAAATTCCTATCCATCCTAGTGACCAGGAAAAGACCACTTTTACCTGTCCCTATGGGACCTTTGCTTATAGGCGCATGCCTTTTGGTCTTTGCAATGCCCCCGCCACTTTTCAACGATGTATGATGGCCATTTTCTCTGATTTTATAGAGGATATTATGGACGTGTTTATGGATGACTTCTCCGTGTATGGAACTACTTTTGATGGTTGTTTATCTAACTTGTCTCGAGTGTTGCAGCGTTGCGAAGAAGTTAATTTAGTCCTAAATTGGGAGAAATGTCATTTTATGGTAAGGGATGGAATAGTTCTAGGGCACAAGGTATCCGAGGGCGGAATTGAGGTTGATCGATCAAAAGTGGAAGTCATTGAAAAATTGCCTCCACCAACGTCGGTTAGGGGAGTAAGAAGTTTCTTGGGACATGCCGGTTTCTATCGGCGTTTCATCAAAGATTTCTCAAAAATTTCAAAACCCTTAACTAACCTTCTTCTTAAAGATGCTACCTTTGATTTCACTGATGAATGTCTTGATGCTTTTTGCAGGTTGAAAGAAGCATTGATAACAGCTCCTATTATGCAACCGCCGGACTGGAATCTCCCATTTGAAGTCATGACTGATGCAAGTGATTATGCGGTTGGTGCTGTGTTGGGCCAAAGGAAGAACAAGATAGTTCATGCAATTTATTATGCTAGTCGCACTCTTGATGAAGCCCAAGTTAACTACGCTACCACTGAAAAGGAGCTATTAGCAGTTGTATTCGCCTTTGACAAGTTAACTACATAGTATGTGGAGTTTTGCCTCCAGATCTGAGCTATCAACAGAAAAAGAAGTTCTTTGCTGACTTGAAGTATTATTTTTGGGATGAACCATTTCTATACAAACGGTGCGTTGATGGGATGTTTAAAAGGTGCGTTCCTGAAGATGAGGTTACAAGTATTCTCCATCATTGCCATTCATCTTCCTACGGGGGACATGCAAGCACTTCAAAGACAGCTGCAAAAGTTCTACAATCAGGGTTTTATTGGCCAAGTCTCTTCCGGGATGCAAATCAGTTTGTGAAATCTTGTGATAATTTTCAGAGAACCGGGAACATTTCGAAGCGACATGAGATGCCTTTACACTCGATCTTGGAAATTGAGGTCTTTGATGTGTGGGGGATAGATTTCATGGGACCGTTTCTGTCATCGTGTAACAAGTTCATTTTAGTGGCGGTGGACTACGTCTCCAAGTGGGTAGAAGCGATAGCATCCCCCATCAACGATGCCAAAGTTGTTGTGAAACTATTCAAGAACGTTATTTTTCCAAGATTTGGGGTGCCATGGACGATAATCAGTGATGGAGGTTCACACTTCATTGAAAGAAAATTCGAAGCTCTTTTAAGACAATATGGGGTCACTCATAAAGTTGCCACACCATATCATCCTCAAACTAGTGGTCAAGTGGAAGTTTCGAATCGTGAAATTAAGAGTATTTTGGAGAAAACAGTTAATCGTTCAAGAAAGGATTGGTCTATAAAACTCACGGATGCCTTATGGGCCTATCGAACTGCCTACAAAACACCCATAGGTATGACACCATTCAAATTGGTATATGAAAAATCGTGTCATCTCCCGGTTGAGTTAGAGCACAAAGCGTATTGGGCTATCAAACTCCTCAATTTTGATATGAAGACCGCAGGTGAGAAAAGAAAGCTTCAACTTCATGAGCTAGATGAGCTGCGTTTGGATTCGTATGAGAATGCTCGCATTTATAAAGAGAGGACTAAACGATGGCACGACAAGAATAATCTTCGAAGAGATTTTAATCAAGGAGATATGGTGCTACTTTTCAACTCTCGTTTGAAGCTTTTTCCGGGCAAGCTCAAGTCTAGGTGGTCCGGACCTTTTCAAATCCGTGAGGTTTTTCCTAGTGGAGTTGTTGAAGTTTGGAGTGAAACAACGGGATCTTTCAAGGTGAATGGGCAACGATTGAAGCACTACATTGTAGGGGAACAACACGAGAAAGGGGTCACGTATACCCTTTCAGATCCCCCTTCGTCGGATAATTAAAAGAAAAAGGGGTCGAGCTCATGACCATAAACGAGCGCTTCTTGGGAGGCAACCCAAGTTTTCATCCACTTTATTTATCTTATTTTATTTTTTTTATTTTTTTTTAGGCAATTGGATCGGCACAAATTTAACTTATAACATTTTCAATCATGCAGGTAAAAAAAAAAAAAAAAAAAAGACTGCAGAAAAAGGAGTTCAAATGGGAGGGCAGACTCTACCACACCCAGGGGTGGTGTACACCACCCCCACGGTCTACAGGAAGAAAAGAGTCCAGAGCCTACCACACCTGTGTACCACACGCGTGGCTTGAGAAAAAAAAAGGAAAAGAAAAATTCCCCCCTTCTCTTTCGTTCCAAACCCCAGCTCTCACAATTTCTTTGCCCTAACCCAAATCGACAACCCATCAGAGACCACCGCCTCTCCTCTTCGATCAAACGCCGCCGCCCCTCTTCGATTCCCAACCCGACCGCCATCCTTCGCGATCAACAGCCGCCGCCCTGAATCCTTCTTCGACCACCAGCGAACCACCCCCATCCTTCATCACCTCCGACCAGATCGCTGTCCTAAACTCCGCCTTCACCCTTCACCATCATCTCTGCCGCCCTAAATCCCTCTCCGACCGTCGCTTCATCCTTTCTCCGACCAAACCTCGTTTTTCCCCTCTATCGCCGGCCTCCACACCGCCGTTCCACCAATTCCGACCATCTCCGCCATCAACCATCGCCGGCCATCTCCGCCGCCCTGAATCCTTCTTCGACCACCAGCGAACCACCCTCATCCTTCATCACCTCCGACCAGATCGCTGTCGAATCTCTGTTCCTCGACCAAAGACCCAACAGCTGCCGCCCTCAACCCCTCTTCGACAAAACTCTGCACCTCTCCCTTCGTCCTCAACACTAGGAACGCTGCATCACCTCTTCGGCCACTGATCAGCAAACAACCACCACCATCTCGCCCCGGACAATAGCCAGCCTTGGCGTCACCTTCAACAGTTATTCTGACCTGCTGCCAACTCAAGACTACATGGGACCTAAGCGCGCACGGCCTAAGCAGGGAGCTTCAATTTCTACAGCGCGACGACGCAAAGGTAACTCTCCTCCTCCCCAAAATCCTCATGGTATAGAATTTGTCAATGCACAGCAACAATCTAGATATAATACATTGGTTAAGCGGGGAATTCTGAGTACCCGTTATTTGGATGAAAATTGTTTGCGTGAATTAGGACTGTGGGAAGATGTTTCATACCTCCTTGGACGGGTTGGTTGGTTAAATTTTGTAAAGGCTAAACATCCCACGTACGAGCGTATTACTCTCGAATTTTTGAGTTCTCTTGATGCTGTTTTATTTAATGGTGAGGGCGTAAAGGAAGGGAAAATCACTTTCAGGCTATTTAACCAGTCTCACACACTTACATTAGCACAATTAAATCAGATATTTGGTTTTCCGGAGGGTGGGGTTAGAATTGTTCCTAAAAACTTTAACTTGACCCCATTTTGGACTTCAATCGCACGCTCTACCACTCAAAGACCTTATGATCCCTCCTTGTCACGAGCCTCTGCTGTTTATAACCCATGCTTTAGATATTTACAGAGGTTCATGACTTTTACCATTTTCGGTCGAGGCGAGAGTGATGGAATCATGTGTCAGAGAGAACTTTACTTTTTATGTGCCATGGTTGAGGGACATAAGGTTGACACAGGCGCTTTTATGATTCATCATATGTGTCGTGCAGCGAGAGCAACGAGCGAAAAAATTGTTTTTGGTAGCTTGATTACCACTTTAGCTTCTGGGATGGGTTTAGGAGAGCTTGTTAAAGGACTCCATCCTTTAAATCCTAGCACCTCATTTGACCTCGATGCTTGTGTTCATATGAAATTGATTAGTAATAAGGGCAATAGGTTATGGTTATGTTTTCAAGACAATTATCTCTTCCCACTACCTGATCCTGTTCGCACAATAATCCATGATCGCACCAATTGGTGCTACCTCACATCTGATTTTATGAATTATGATGGTCACGAGGTTATACCAGCTGAGGATGCTGACACGGTACCCCCGATCCCTATTCAGGCTGAGCCTACAAGGGGAACTAACTCTTTCCATCATCCTGATTGGTCAGCAGAATTATCAGCTATCCATATTTCTCTTGTCTCTCTTACTAACCGTGTAGGTGCCATCGAGGAAGAGCAACAACGTCAAGGACAACTACTGGACTCGATACACTACATGATGCAGTCTTTTCACGAGCGACAGCTCCGACAGGATGCCTCTGCGCCGCCTCCTTCTGACTAGTGAGTTGGTATGTTTCCTGCACCCTTGTACTAATTTCTTTTTTTTTACATTGAGGACAATGTCGATCTTAAGCTTGGGGGTGTGGGTTGTTCATGCATTGATTGCCTGTCTATAATTGCCTATTTTTCTTTTATTTTAGTTTTTCTTTTGCTTTGTTTCTTAATTCAAAAAAAACAAAAAAACAAAAAAACAAAAAAACAAAAAAAAACAAAACGAAAACAAAAACAATTAGGGAAATGATCTCCTGATGATGACATGAATGCTTAACCTTTATCGATCATTGAACTAGATAGATGCTCATTAATTGGGACTTAACAACTTCTTATACCATCTTTCAGCTGATTCTCAAAGGCTTTTGATTACAAGTTAACAATATGGGAGAACCAGACTTGAATGTTCTCTTTTCTTATAGGTTTTAGCATTTATGTGGCTAGCGTCATAACCATTACTCTATTGAGACAAGAGGGGAATTAAATTTGGTAGACAAATAAAACCCGTGAGATTTTGAGCCTGAAAATTGGATGCATTGCATATCCAATCATTATTTTCTTTGCTTGTGTGATATTCTCCAATGGTGTAGGATACTAGAACTTGCATTGAATCTCTTCAAGGCCACATATAACTTTTGTATGCATAAAAGGTGATTAAGGCGCTCAGACGAGAGCTTGACGAGAGTAACAGGAAGGCTAGGAGGCTGGATGACGCTCTCTAGGAAAGGGACCGCACCACAGTACCGATTTTATTCCGATTTTATTAAACCCACATATGTAACCTTCAAAATCTGATTTTATTCCTTACCCATTGCCTAAGCTAGTGGAGCACATTTTATGATACAATGAGTTATGTGAGTAATGTGGTGTAAGCTTGGGGGTGTGAAAGTAGGCGTTTGCTTCCCTTTTCATAATTCTTTCGAAAAAAAAAAAGAAAAAAAAAAGATGAATAAAGTTGTCATCTTTATGGTGTATGTAATTGCGGGTGTCAAAAGAATTTATTATGGCATACTAAAAGGAGTAGTTGGAAGAAGTTCTTTAATAGATGATGGAGTTTGTGTAGATGTCATTGATCTTACTTTGAGATATAATCTTTTGCAATCATAGCTCCACTAGTGATAGGCTTTCAACCAATTCCAAATATATATCCTACCTTTTGACCCTAGCCCCGTTACAACCAATAAAAGACCTCATGATTTTGTTGCATGCATTAGTTTTCGAAGTGGTGGAGAATTGAGATGAAATGCAAGCTTATGGATTGAATACATCCATTCGGAAGAATTTTGAGCGATACAATCCCATCCTTAAATACATGAGAGATTGAGAGTCCACTTATCCTAAAGTGAGGTCTACCAATTTAACTACCTGAAGGTCTCAATTTTAGTACTTTGGGATTGAAGCTAGTTACATGAATTTCTTTTTCCTACTTTGACTTGAGAATTGGATAGGATGGCTATCCTTGACTTGTGACGCTTGTGATCGTAAATAAATTTTGAAATGTGATTTTGTTGAGAGTTTTGGAAATTAATTTGTTAAGTCCCGATGAAAAGTATTTGTTTTGTGATATGTTTGATATTGGTTAAAGGATTGATGAGGGGGTGATCCCTACTCTATTTGGCTTCCACTCCTCCTATTTTCTTTATTGTCTATTTGCTTGAGGACAAGCAAAAGTCTAAGCTTGGGGGAGTTGATAAACACGTAAAATATGCATTATCTTAGTGTGTTTTAAGCATGATTTACGAGTGTTTAATGCATATTTCGTGTTTAGATCGAGGATACTGCTGTGGTTTGTGTTCTTATATGTAGGTATTGGCTCAAGATTGAAAGATTTGATGATCGTTGGAAGTTTTACAAGAGTTTGAAGCAACAACAAGATTTTGAAGGCATGGTTCGTGAAGAAAATGGATGCACGAGTATGAAGAACTGGAATTTCTACCATGATGCAGTTTGAATCAAGAAAAACTCAAAAGATGAAAGTTGTAGATCTCTTCAACAGGATTCCAATGCAACTTGAATCACCTCATTCCGAGGTCGGACGCAAAAGTTATAGCCAAAATACCGAAAACTGAAGAAACAAGCACAAAATCAGCAAAACAGCCCCTACCACACCCTGGTGTGGTGCAGACCACACCGGTGGCGCGGGAATTAGTTATTTTCCAGATTTTTGGAGACATATAAATAGATGTTTTGACTTAGGGTTTTGGATATCTTTTGTTATGTTCTTTTAGCCATCAACTAGCAACTATTCTAGGGTTCAAGTATTGAAGGAAGACATTAATCTCTTGTAGAAGATTGGATTGCAAGTTCTTATTTTGAAGATTTCAATTGAAAGACGGGTTAATTCTTTCCTCTCTTTGATTTATTTCTTCTTATGATTGATTTGCATAATTATTTGATGTCTTCTCTTATTCCAATCATGTGTGAGTAGATTTCTTGTCTAGGATTGGGAAAGAACCCAATTTTTTGGTGATTGATGATGAATTAATATATGTTCTTGGTGAAAGTTTAGATCTTTAAACTTAATTTCTAGTGTTTTAATTTTGTTGATTCGCTTGATCACCGTATTAGCAATCATAGGTAATTAATTGAAGGACTGAAAGGTGAAGATTAATACCAGATCTCTAGAAATTAAGCAGGGAGCTTGAACCACGAAAGTAGGCTAGATTCCTTGGGAATTTGATTTGGATTAGCATAAAGCTTAATGGGTTTAATTTAATCTTGATTCCACGAAAGTAGGTTAATTGAGATTGATTAGGCACGATCTTTAGACCTTGAAAGAGGCTTTAGATTAATTTAGGCTAATTCACCCTTTCTAGATTAAACCAACACCAAGAATTGAAATAATTCATCATTGAACACCTAAGTTGTGGTGATAACCCAATCCTAGTCCTTCATTATATTGAATTCCATCCGATTAGTTGTTTATTTTATTTCTTTTATTAAATCTCTTCTAATTTACTCATTAGTTTAGCTAGTCTAATAACGTGAAATTTGGTAATTAACCCTAGTCCCTGTGGGATCGACCTTGATAGCTATAACGAGTCTGTGCGCTTGCAAATTTTGCCTATCACGGAGGAAGCGAAAGACGGATCCGATTTTGTTGGATGAGATATCCCCCAATGATGAGTGGTTAGTCGAGGAGGAGCCTTGTCTTCCGACCGATCCGAGCTGGCTAGATGGTGATGACGGGGATAGGGAGCATCTCAATGTTGCAACAATTAATAATCTAGCTACTGTGGAAGAAGGCAATGATGATGCTCCAACGGCAAAGAAACAAAGAGTTGATGGTTCTGGTAAGATTCCTAGGAACTTCAATGTTATGCTTATTTGCATGAATACTCGAGTTTTTTAGTGAAATTATTTCTACAACATCCTCCACGCAAAAAGGAAAAGAGATCGCCACAGAAGATGAGGTGGATCCCGAAGATGTTTGAGATGAGGATGAATTGGTTATTTTTTGAGAAATGGATCTAAAGGATGGAGTTATTTTGTAGGACTTATAAATGTTTGAGAGTTGAAAGTGTTTGGTTTTGTTTAGACTCAGTTTTTTTTTTTTTTTGCTTTAAACTTGGCGATGTTGACGTATTTGATCATTTGATAATACATTTTGGAATGGTTGTTAGTCATATTGGACTAACTTTTGTTTAGATATCGTGATACTATATTTCTATTTTTGATAACTGTGATGTTATGTTCGAGAAGTTTGATGATCCTAAGTATTAAAGTTGTTAATGAATTATTAGAATTTATCAAATATCTAAATGATTAATAAACAATATAACCTACATTATGCGTCATGTTTTTTTGTGTTTTTTTCATTAGCCCTTAACAGGAGATCGGGTGTTACATAACCCATTTTCGTTATTTTCAACATTGGTTGTGTATAAACCCCCTATACTATTGCCCAGTTCTGAATAGACTCATTGTAATTCTATTGTGCAGACACCCCTCCAGTGAATTTGTTTTTTTTTTTTTACTCTTCTACCCTCAGGAGGCCGATTTGTGTGAAAACAATTTTCTTTCTCTCTGGCAGTAAAAGAATCAAGAAAAATACACTCCGGAGTCGTCTATCTGCAACAATAGAACTGTAGGGGTCTTCTGCAGTTGGGCAACAGTACAGGGGTCCTTTCACAATTAACCCAAAATGTAAAGACATGAAAATTTGAAGGTTACAATAGTATGAAAAGCAGACTCTCATGTAAATGCAACTTCTTAAGTTTTAACAAACTTTCAAATTCAAAGACAAACATGGAATCTTCAAATGCCTACTGCAATTCTTACCTCGTTGAAGGAATGTGACATGAGAAGGTCACGTAGATGTCTTTCTTCAGAGTCGAATAGTACAATGTGACTGGGTAGTGCTGAATTATTTAGCATGTCAGTTACAAAGTAAAATGGGTCTGTCAAGAAACGATTTGACTCATCCAATATGCCCTTGTTTTCACTGAAAAATGCAAAACTAGAGTAAATTCCACAGTGATATTTGAAAACGAACATCTATAACACTAAGAAAGATCATGTCTCCCTTTTGTTTTCAAATTTCAATAAATCTAACCCAATTTATTTATATTCAGTCATCAAATAATTCCACAAATTTAATTCTCTTTTTTCTCTAAGCACAGAATAAAAAGCCTTGACTCCAAGTACAGATTACAGCTTTCAATCTAAAAAAGAACCAAACCTTTTACTATGATAACTAAAAAGGTATATCTGAACAGATAGATAAGAAATTATACTTGCATAGGTTCTTATGTAATCATAAACGAATTATTTTACATAGTAAAATAAAAGAGGAAGAAAATAAAATAGGAAGCCCATCAAGCAAGAATTGCAATTTAATTAGGATGATTTTCAAAAAATGACAAGATGTATGACTGAAACTCGCAACTTTCATATCATCATATGGATATATGATGCAGCCTTTGAGGCATATAACATATGCTCGAAAACTTTGTATAAACAAAAAGTATAGTATAAGGTTGACAGGAATGCAAAAAAAATCACCTTGGGGTGCAGTCCAAAAAGCGCATTGGCAGATTCTGGTGTAGAGTAGAGTAATAGGGTGTTGCATGACAAGGCATTAGGAACAGAATGCTGTCCACCTTCCCATCTTTGGCCTCTTTGGACAGATAGTACATCACATCTTCACTTCCCCTCTGGCTGGCAAAGTTGCATGTAAGTATCATTAAACATAATACAATTACCCTGACCCAGCCCTAACCAAGACCCCTAGTCAATGTTAAATAAAGCAAGGAAGTAAGAAACTAAGGGGTTGTTTGGTTTGCTGCAAAAATGAAAGTTCAGCAAATGTAGTAGCAATTTGCAGGAAATCTACATCAAGGCTAATCTTTGGATATCAGCAGTTTTATTGTGGAAAATGTATCTTCAATTGAAAATTCATTGTCTGGGTTGAATTTACTGTAGTTCTTTTTTCAGATCATAACTTCACTTACGTTTCCTAATTACAATAGTGCCAATAAATCTGACCGCCCTATTTGCTTCTGCAACTCTATTTCCTCTCAGCCAAACAGCCTAAGGTACTCAAGGAACTATCAGAACTATAAACAGAAACTAGGCTTACCTGATGAACCAAGCTCATGTATAATGCCATTGGGAGATTAGTGACAAGAAGGAAGAAAACAGTCAACTGACGTCTTGAAGGGCATCTAGTTGGAGAGTGACCCTTTTTACTTTCTGTATCTGAAAAATCGGGCTTCGACATGGCAGCTAATGAATACCCAGAGAACATTAATGCTATGGGAAGCACAGGCAAGACAAACCTGAAACATTCAATCCTGTCATCATTTGAAGAAAATATAGAAAAACCAGCTCTTGCAATATTGTGATCCAACAGTATACCTGAATTCTTTGTGACCTTGAATGCTATAGAGTCCTAGAACCCAGAGAATTAGACCAGAAAGCCTCCATTCTTTTGACTTATATATACCCATTACAGAAATAGGTATAAAGGTTAAAAGCATGACTGAAAAACCCTGAGTGAAATACCAATGCCATTTATGGGTTCCATAATAATCCCCTCCAGAAGAAAGGAAGTTAAATTTAAGAAAATTAAGAGGCACAAAGACCCAAGAACTGTACATCCACCAATCCACCAAAAAGATGAGTGCAAGCACAAGAAACCTGCAATAAAAAATTAGAAGAAAATAACAAAAATGTCAGACACTAGATAGTGTGTGAGCTCATATAATAAGTACCTTATGAACTATTTAGTTTCTTCCTTGGTCTCTGATGATAACAATAGTTAATAAGTGCTACACAATTTGTGACTCACTTATTCAATTTTCTCATGAATTGAAAGTATTGTGAAGCATTAAAATATGAGTTTACATTAAAATATGAGTTTTCTTTTAATTTTTAGATTTACTAAGTTTAAAGAAACTGAACCAAGGACAAATTAGGAAATCGCTAATCTGCGCCTAATGATATCATCTTCATGCATTTAATTGTTAGCGCTAAAGAAACTTTCTTCGCAAGTTTGAAAATATGTTTTTGAGGGAACAAAACTTTCAAAACAAACGATTTAGTGTAAGAGGAAAGGGGAAAAACCCATATTTAAGTTGAAGTATGTCAAACCAGGAAACTGTCAAGTATTAATTAATAACCATAACAAAGTTTCAATTTCTTCAAGCAAAATTTGACTTAAATATGGCAAAGTACTATCTCAGTCAACTAAATTCACTTTCAATTGCAAAATTAAGTTCTTTAAAAGAGAATTTAGCATGTAGTTCAAAAAATAACAAAGTAAGAAAGTCTCTGTGTTCAGTAATTACCTACCCGATAGGGACTACCTCAAGAAATAGGAACCCCAATCTACCTTGCATCTCCAATAACTCCATAACCCCAATATACACCCAAGTGACAGCACTCGTTGGACGAACACCACAAGCCAATGCTGCCACAAACAAACCCAAAACCCTTGAAGAAAACCAAACTTTCTTAGAAGGAGAAGCTCTATAAGAAAACCAGTAGTACAATCCCACAATAGTCAGCACTGTCTCCAAGCTATTTGATAGAGTTCTTGTTGTGCAGTAAAACACAAACCAATTTGCCAGTTGACAAAACAGCTGTATACTACCATCAAGGATCACAAGTACACAACTTCAACCCAAAACAAAGGTGTTAATCGCCCTGAACCTAAAGGCCTGCTGATTGGGGTTAATGTGATGTAAGGGAAGGTTGGGGATGCATTAACTATTACACAGAGACAATTTTACCCTTCCATCAACATGAGATCCAACTGGGTGAAATAACATGTTGGAAAAAATGCCTCAAACTTTCATTAGTGTTTACTTTAGTACCTTCCGTGACATCACTGTTCAGAATACTACTTAAAACACATCAGAGGATTATAACGTAGTTATATAATTGGATGTTACAGAGTACAAAGAAACTCCCCTGAATTTCTTTCTTCCCGCTTAAGCTATTTAACACTGAACCCATTAAAATTACAAGCAGTAATCCATTTCTTCATTGTCCCAAACACAAGTGACTAATTTTTGGCATTAAACTGTAGGAAAAAAGCAACCCCTATAACAATATTTACTAGTCACAACCAAAATGGTGAATTTAATGGGCATTAGTGTCATTTCATCGCATCTTTGTTAAGTGAACGAGATAAACTAATCTTTGTGATATTTATTGGGAAAATTTAAACTCAGCATATTAAAG
>NC_033794.1:15208471-15316308 GCF_001876935.1 Asparagus officinalis | reverse complement strand
CCCCCCCCCCCCCCCCACACACACACACACACAAAATAATGGTGAATTGCCGAAAGGATACTGCCCATTGAGCAACATTTTCATCAAACATTAGACGGGCAAGCTTATACAAGTACAAATCTCCAACTGATGCGAAAACTGACTGCAGAAGCCGTGGAGCCCTCGCCTAATAAATCAATTAAAACTGTAATTAATTGCAAAAAAATGCAATAATCTATAGTATTCTAATAAAAAAAATTTGTCACTTGTTGCAGAAATGTGATACTATCTTTCTTGGAAAGAGATATTAGTCATCTCTCTCTAGCTTCCGTGCTATTATTTACATCTAACTCATTTTTAATTGAGATGGTTTATCTTTAAAATAGTAAAATAAGTATTTGCTTTGATTAATTTGTTTACTTTTCCATAATGCTACGCACAGGTGTTCATTTTGAATGAGTATTTACCGAATCATAATATTAGTGTAATATAAAGGCAATACCTTTGCAGTGCTAAAAACCAGTAAACTAATAATTTTACTTACCATAAACCAAGGGGCATCGAGTCGAAAGAAAGCCAAGATTTTGTAGAGCAAAGCAAAAATTAACGGGTGCAAATAACTGCGGATCCCCTTTTGCCATTCCCACGTCAAATGGCCGTACCTGCAAGATTGAGAGCTGTCAGCAACCGGGTTTCGGGTCTGAAAACGGTGTGGATCCGATAAGGATGAGGATCTGTACCCGAACGCGATGCGGTGGGCAACCTCGAGGGCTTGCCAGTGCTCGTCGGGGTTGAAGTAGGTTTGGATCAAGAGGGAGTTTATGCATCTGAACGCTAAGCAGAAGACGAATATTCGATTCTCCGATGGAAGATTTGATTTTAAGTGGGTTTTCGATGATTCTTCTTGTTGTTTTGTTTCCTTTTGACGGAGGTTTGGATCTGAGATGGGAGCTTTTCGTCGGTGAAGGCTCATTTCTTTCTTTCTTTCCTTCCCTTCCTGTTGGTTGGGGTTGGCGGGGGTCTGCTAAAGATCGTCGGGTCAGATCCGGGTCGGTTCATTTTTGGGTTTTTTTCGTATTAGTCCCTCGAATCTTCAACAGTTTTATATCAGTCCCTAAATTGCTCATAAATCCCTCACATCCAATGTTTTAAAAAGTCTCCGCCAAGGCATACGCCTCGGCTTAGGAGGTACCTAAGCTGTCTACCTAGTGCCTAGGCAGTATCTAAGTTGCCCGCCTAGGTATGGGATCGCCTAGGGAAGCGTGAGTTGTTTACTGCACTTTTTAGTCCTGATCATAATTTCCTTTGTTGTCACCTTCATGACTCCAACCTCCAAACAATTCTAGCCTCTAACTATCAGCATATCATCTACATCCTTCGACTTTCAATAAAACATCTTCCACCACCACCTAAACAAAGAAAGAAATTTGTCTAGGCATCAATCTAGCGACTACGTTTTCTATAACATTGGCATATATTATCAATTGTAATTTAAAAATGAAAAAAAAGGAAAACCGCCTACACCGTCGCCTACGTTCCCACCTAGCCGCCTAGGCTCTAGGCGTCAGGTTCAATGCCTAGACCGCCTAGCGCTTTTGATAATTTTGTTCATATTCAAAGGGGTCGTGCATAATGGTCCCAAAATGCCCTCATCTTTTTTTTAAATCCAAAAATCTCTATGTAGGCAAACCTCGGCTTTTGGGGGTATTTTAGTCACTGATGGACTAACTTGCAAGATTTCTTAAGATTTGAGAGACTTTTGAGAAATTTTAAATATTTGGGGACCCAGTATGAAATTATTGAAGATTTGATGGATTAATATAAAAAACTTAATGGCATTAACTTTTCCTACCTTGCACAAATATTCCCATTATTTGTTTTTGGCGCCACTTGCAGTCTCTGAATTTTCTAAAATTTCCATTTTAATACGCTATAAAATATGAAAAATATTCAACTGATTATGAGAATGATGATCAAAAGTTAAAAATTTTTAATTTTTGAATTTTATGTTAAATCAACCATAATTCTATTTAAGTACACAGTGATTCATCACCTCATCTTGTGTGTAAAGTCTGAACACTTGCCGTAGCAATATCAGATAGCGATAAGTAAGTTGCCGTAAAAGAGAACATTTATGATATATTTCGATTGCTAGATGAGAAATACATCGGACCTCACTTTATATCATCAAGGCCTTATTTATTCATAATCTCACGCATGCTAAACATTAATAGAAAAGCTGTAGCCTCAAGCACATTAATTAATGTACGAACATTTTAAGCACAACGTCCTCCAGCACTCCTCTGAGCAAACAAAATATCCCTCCTCCCCTCTGTTATGCTTCACCCTCCTCCCCTCCTCCCTCAAAATCTGATACGAGTTCATGATCACCTTCTCCAGCATCCCCTTCAACGCCGAGCTCTTCCCCATGATCGGGCTCACCATCGCATTGTCGTTTGTATAGAAAACGACATACTCAAATCCTTCATTTCTCGACTGTGTCAAAACCCCAAAGTTCTGGGATCTTGTAAAAACGGCGAAAACTTTGGAGAAGAACAGGTTTTTTGAAGTAAACAGAGTTTTGAGTGCTTGTCGGTCGACCGCGAGCTTTGGGGCAGTCGACCGGAAAGGTGCACGACTTAGTACAAATTCTGAATTTTTTGTCAGTCGACCGCGACGATTTCAGCGGTCGACCGCCAAACCCTGTAATCGATTTTGGGTTCTGTCGTTTGCCGCAGTCGACCGCGACGAATTTGACGGTCGACCGCCTATCGAGTTTGAATCAAGGTTCAGGTTTCTGACCCGTTTCGTTTGTTGTTTGTATAAAACCCTAAACATGATTAATTAGGGCTAGATTTGAGCACGATTTGAGCAGTCTTTGAGAGATGATTGTTGCATCCTTTTGTGGGAGAATTGCGAGAGATTTAGAGAGTTTGTTTTAGGGTTTTTTGAGTGAGTTTGTAACCCTATTTGTAATTCTCTTCATCTCTAATAGTAAGAACTCTCCCCTCCTTGCCCCGTGGACGTGGGCAACTTGCTGAATCACGTAAATTGGTTTGTCTTGCTGTGATTGTGATTTCTTGTGTTTTGGTTGTGATCTTCCTCGTTCTTGTTCGTGCACTAATTGGCTTTCAAGCTCCGCTGCGCACAACAAGTGTTATCAGAGCTTCAGGTTTAGCTTGGGGTTTGTTCGAAGGATTCGCTGAAGGATTCTTATTTAGAGAGCTAGATTAACAACATGGGAGAAGCAAGCACATCAGGTTCGTCTCTTACGAAGGCGATACAGAGTCTGAGCATCAATAATACAAAGATTGATGTTCCGAAGTTTGATGGCAAGATCAATTTCGGTTTGTAGAGGTGTCAGGTAATGGATGTGTTGGATGCACAGAATTTGAAGAAGACTCTTGAGTTACAAGAGAAACCAGCTGACATAGAGGACAATGTTTGAAAAAAAAATGAACAGTAGGGCTTGTGGAGTTATTCGGTCATGCTTAACGTCGGATCTTATTTATGATGTGATGAACGAGACGTCGGCGAAGAGATTGTGGGAAGCGCTCAATGAGAAGTATCTTACGAAGAGCATTGAGAATATGCTTCACTTGAAGAAGAGGTTTTACTAGTTCAAGATGAAAAGAGGGTTTTTATTAGGGAGCATGTTAATAACTTCATGAAGTTGCTTTCAGATATGACCAATGTGAACATCATGGTTGAGAATGAAGACAAGGCGATGCTACTTTTGTGTTCGTTGCCGGAGGATGATTATGGAACTTTCGTTCTCACTATGATTAATGGAAGAACTACCGTTAGTTACAAGCAGGTGACCTCAGCATTGGTGAATTATGAGTCGAGGAAGAGTGATGGTGAACCCTCCGAGAAAGCATCGGCAGATCCATTAGCAGTTCGAGGTCGTAGTCCAAACCGTCGCCAAGTCAACCATTCAAAATCGAAAAATAGAGGTGGTTATAAGAGTGTTGGTAGAAATCAATATCGTTTTTTATAAAGAAGAAGGACATTAGAAGATCGACTGCCCAAAGTTAAAAGACAAAGCCGAGAAGAATAAGGGAAAAGTTGTACAAGCTTCAAAAGTGAATGTTAAAAAATCTGTTAGTGAACATTTAGATTCAGATTCTTCAGGCTATTCATACCCTGCACTACCGTCGGTTTGATATGCTGACTCTACAGAGTGGATGTTGGATTCGGGAGCCACATATCATATTTATCCTAGGAGGGATTGGTTCTCCAGGTTTGAGGAGCTGAAAAGAGGGGATGTCGTACTTATGGGTAATGATCATGTATGCCCCTATTAGTGGTATTGGTTTAGTCCGGATCAGGATGCATGACGGAGTGGTTAGGGAGTTGAAAGAAGTGAGGTTCGTGCCGCAGTTGACGAAGAATATCATTTCTCTTGGTACTTTTGAGGCAGGAGGTTATCGAGTGATCTTAGAGGATGCTACTATGAAGGTCACGAAGGGTTCTATGGTGGTGATGCGAGGTATCAGGAAAAACAATCTATACTACTTGAAGAGCAAAACAGTTACAGGGGGTCTGACAGTTTCTATCACTACAGAGGAGGACACTACCAGCTTATGGCACATGCGTTTAGGACACACTGGTGATAAGTCCCTGCAGACATTGGTAATATAAGGGCTATTGAAAGGTGCGAAAACCTGCAAGATGGTATGTGAGCATTGTGTACTTAGAGAAAAGACTAGAGTGAAGTTCGACACTGTTATTCACAACATCCAAGGTATATTGGATTATATTCACACAGATGTTTGGGGCCCTTCCAAGCACACATCACTTGATGGGGCTAATTATTTTGTTATTTTTATACAGATGTTTGGGGCCCTTCCAAGCACACATCACTTGATGGGGCTAATAGTGGTATTGGTTTAGTCCGGATCAGGATGCATGACGGAGTGGTTAGGGAGTTGAAAGAAGTGAGGTTCGTGCCGCAGTTGACGAAGAATATCATTTCTCTTGGTACTTTTGAGGCAGGAGGTTATCGAGTGATCTTAGAGGATGCTACTATGAAGGTCACGAAGGGTTCTATGGTGGTGATGCGAGGTATCAGGAAAAACAATCTATACTACTTGAAGAGCAAAACAGTTACAGGGGGTCTGACAGTTTCTATCACTACAGAGGAGGACACTACCAGCTTATGGCACATGCGTTTAGGACACACTGGTGATAAGTCCCTGCAGACATTGGTAATATAAGGGCTATTGAAAGGTGCGAAAACCTGCAAGATGGTATGTGAGCATTGTGTACTTAGAGAAAAGACTAGAGTGAAGTTCGACACTGTTATTCACAACATCCAAGGTATATTGGATTATATTCACACAGATGTTTGGGGCCCTTCCAAGCACACATCACTTGATGGGGCTAATTATTTTGTTATTTTTATACAGATGTTTGGGGCCCTTCCAAGCACACATCACTTGGTGGGGCAAATTATTTTGTTACTTTTATTGATGACTATTCTAGGAGAAATCGAGTATATATCATAAAGCATAAACATGAGGTCCTGGATATTTTTGTGGAGTGAAAGAAGAAAGTGGAGTTGTAGATAGGTAAAAATATGAAGACTCTTCATTCAGATAATGGTGGAGAGTATAAGAGTGATTCATTTCTGTAGTTTTGTCGGGATTACGACATTAGGCGATACTTCACAGTTCAAGAGACACCACAACAGAACGGGGTGGCTGAGAGATTGAACTATACATTGTTGGAGAAGGTGTGATGTATGATGACACAGAGTGGATTGCCTAGATCCTTTTGGGTCGAGGTGTTAGTTTATGCGAGTCATTTCATCAATAGGTTGTCGTGCACTGCGATACAGGGGAAACTCCTATAGAGCGATGGTCTGGTTCGGTGGTTAGTGACTATGAGTTGCTTTGGATATTCGGGTGTCCTACTTATTATCATGTCAATGATAAAAAATTAAATCTGAGAGCGAGAAAAGCAGTCTTTATGGGATTTAGAGAAGGTGTTAAAGACTTTAAGTTATGGGATCCACAGGACAAGAAGATAGTCTTTAGCAGAGATGTCATATTTGATGAGGCGTACATGATAAGACCTCAAGTTCCTCAGCATGCGGAGGAAGACTAGATTAGTAGGATATCGCAACAGGTGGAGGATGATGTGACTCCATCCACTCTAGATAGCATTGTATCCATTGAGGCTCCTACAAAGGTGACACTGGAAGGAGATAGGATGACAGCCGAATATTTAAAAGATACGGTGGATGGTGAGACTCAGGAGCATGGTCATGTTCAGGAGTCCATTGTAGCAAATAGACTTAGAAGGGTGATTCGTCGGCCAGCTAGATACAATGATGTCATGGTTGCATATACTTTATAAGTTGATGTCATTGATGATATGGTTCCTTCTATATTCAGGGAAGCAGAGTCTAGCTCTGATTCGATCAGGTGGAGGGAAGCTATAGAGGAGGAGATGCGTTCTCTTTAGAAGAACAACACTTGGGAACTTGCAAAGCTACCTAAGGGAAAGAAAGCTATTGGTTGTAAGTGGGTATATACGAAGAAAGAGGGGTTTTCTATTAGGAACATTAGGTACAAAGTCAGATTGGTTGTCAAGGGATATGCACAGCTTGAGGGCATTGATTACAATGAGGTATTTTCATCCGTTATGAAGCATTCGTCGATTCGGATTTTATTGGCATTAGTGGCACAATTGGATTTAGATTTGGTCCAGATGGATGTTAAGACAGCCTTTCTACACGGAGATTTTGATGAGGAGATCTACATGACACAACCCTTGGGATTCAAAGCTGCAGAGAAGGAAGATTTGGTGTGCAAGCTGAAGAAGTCTCTTTATGGTTTGAAACAATCACCGCGACAGTGGTACAAGAGATTCGATAGCTTCATGATTAGCCATGGATACACAAGGAGCCTATATAACCCATGTGTTTATATGCACAAGCTACAGGATGGTGAGTTTATATATTTGTTATTATATGTTAATGATATGCTTATTGCTTCTAGAAATTCTTCTGCTATTCAAAAGTTGAAAAAGGACATGTCATCCGAGTTTGAGATGAAGGATCTTGGAGAAGTTAAGAAGATATTGGGTATGGAGATAGAGAGAGACAGGGTTAAGGGGAGATTGAAGCTTATAGAGAGGAGTTACTTACAGAAGATGTTGAAGAAATTCAGTTTTGATGGCAATGTTAAGGCAGTGAGC
Source organism: Asparagus officinalis (assembly GCF_001876935.1). Classification (NCBI taxonomy): domain Eukaryota; kingdom Viridiplantae; phylum Streptophyta; class Magnoliopsida; order Asparagales; family Asparagaceae; genus Asparagus; species Asparagus officinalis. The sequence goes on along the minus strand of NC_033794.1, from coordinate 15,309,123 downwards.
ACTCCATTGACTCCCCACTTCAAGCTTTCACCTTTGATGTCACATATTTTAGTTGAGGATAGAGATTATATGTTGAAGGTTCCATATGCTAGTACGATGGATAGCTTGATGTATACGATGGTGTGTATAATGTCAGATTTGTCACAGGCCGTGAGCATGGTATTGAGGTACATGCACGACCCCAGAAAGGGTCATTGGGAGGCCGTGAAGTGGATTCTATGGTATATTAAAGGCACCATGGATGTTGATTTTATTTTTCAGAAGAATGAGAAGACAGAAAAGGATTGTATTGGTTACATGGATTCAGATGATGTGAGGGATCTTGACAAACGCCGATCTACTTTAGGATATGTGTTTACATTGGCAGGAGCACCGGTATGTTAGAGATGTATACTTTAGTCTATAGTTACTCTCTCTACTACAGAGGCGGAGTATATGGTGATGACTGAAGCTGTTAAGGAGGCTTTGTGGTTGCATGGATTATTGGAGGACTTAGGGATTGCACAGGAGACCATTCAGGTATATTGTGATAGCGTGTCGGCTATCTATTTGGCAAAGAACCAGGTTTATCATGCACGCACGAAGTATATTGATGTTAGATTCCACTTTGTTCCTGATGTTTTAGATGATGGAGACGTTATATTGGAGAAAATCCACACGAAGGACAACCCTGCGGATATGTTGACCAAAATTATTTTAGGTGTGAAATTTGGTCATTGTTTGAAGCTATTGAACATTCTTCAATATTGAGGACCTTTGGAGGCCATTTGGGTGAACTACATTCAGCTTGAATCCTTGGTCAAGAGTATACGTAGGCAGTTTTTTCGATGCAGCCGGTTGGATTTGTTGTTTTCGAGGGGGGAAGATTGTTTGAGCTCTCGTTCAGGTTCTCAACTTGTTGTGAATTGAGTCCGTTGTCGTAGGTTGATTCCACTTCGTACTGGACGTAACAAGTGGGATATTTGGATATTTTGGTGTCGGCTCAGTTTTGGGAGAAACTTCACTGAGGTGGAGATTTGTAGAAATGACGAAAACTTTGGAGAAGAACAGGTTTTTTGTAGCATGCAGAGTTTTGAGTGCTTGTTGGTCGACCGCGAGCTTTGGGGCGGTCGACCGGAAAGGTGCACGACTTAGTACAGATTCTGGATTTTTTGCCAGTCGACCGTGACGATTTCAGTGGTCGACCGCCAAACCCTGTAATAGATTTTAGGTTCTGTCGTTTGCTACGGTCGACCATGATGAATTTGGTGATCGACCGCCTATCGGGTTTGAGTCAAGGTTCAGGTTTCTGACCTGTTTCGTTTGTTGTTTGTATAAAACCCTAAACATGATTAATTAGGGTTAAATTTGAGCACAATTTGAGCAGTATTTGAGAGAAGATTGTTACATCCTTTTGTGGGAGAATTGTGAGAGATTTAGAGAGCTTGTTTTAGGGTTTTTTGAGTGAGTTTGTAACCCTATTTGTAATTATCTTCATCTCTAATAGTAAGAACTCCCCCATCCTTGCCCCGTGGACGTAGGTGTGACACCACTGGGTTCACACAAGGCTACAGTCCAAGGTAAAACCAAGAATGTCAAACCTGCCACGCACCACACCGTGCAATAACATATTTTACCATCACAATTACTATCTCTCTAGTAGAGTCAATAATAGGTGTAGGTATAAAAACAAGTAAAAGATAATACAAGAGTCAACTGATAAAATAATAGAGATCAAATTAGTATTTCATCATCTAACATACTGAAGTACAAGTCAATGTCTGAAATGAATAAACTGGAACTTCTCAACAAGGTCTCAAATACAAATGTCTGAATAAAAGGAAATAAGACACACCAACATTTAAACTTTAGAATAAACTCTCAATGTCTAGACAAAAGTCTACAGTGGAGTTTCAAAAAGAAAATAATATAAGCTATAAGAACGCTGAACTAAAGTGGCGTGCCATCGAACGACTGCGACTCTCCAGGCTCCTGGCTGCATTACTTGAAGGGGGGGGGGGATAACGAGCGTCAAAGGCGCTATGCGAGGCAACATCTAAATCCCAACCCCAGGAAAGGCTCATTGTATAGCAGAAAAATAAGTTATAAATATATATATAGTATCATAAGTATATATATATAATATATATATATATATATTATATATATATTATAATATATGATGAGTAGTATATATAACTATATATAATATAATCACTAATACTATTTAGGTATTACAATATGAGCAATAAGTAACGTCGAGCAAAATAATGCCAGAACAGAGGAACCCTCAATGTATATACCAATTGTAGCTCAAATTGAATTGAAAATACCTATGTATAAGAGGATTTTAGTATTTAGGAAATTACAACACGAGCATAGGTACGTCGAGCGAAATAATCCAAAAAGAAAATCCTCATATATATACCTTGTATCTCAAATTTTTAAATCCCTAAATACCAAACCCAAAATCTAATACATGAATAATAATAAAAGAAGACAACCTCATCTCAGAACTTAAATACCAGGTCATGTCATAACTCATATAAGTGTCATGTCCGGCCTATACAAGTATAGGTGTCAATTTTAAGGTCTAAACTGATGTCCAATACATGGACTAAAACTAGATATAGTGGATGTCCAACACAAAGACTGTATATAAAGATTGTCCAACACATGGACTGAATGTGATAAATGTCCAACACATGGACTACACATCATAATTGCCCAATACATGGACTAGATGAAATATATGAACAGATGCATATACCCTAATTGGACTACACATCATAATTGCCCAATACATGGACTAGATGAAATATATGAACAGATGCATATACCCTAATTTCTCACGTGTCTCGGTGTGCAAAATATGAACAGATGCATATACCCTAATTTCTCACGTGTCTCGGTGTGCAAACCTAAACTCATGTCCGCATGCCATCTCATATGTAAAGATACAGGTTAAACAATAATTTCTAATACCCGTTATTTGAGGCGACTCATCGTTCATATTAAAGCACGCAACAACAATAAACAAGCATAAACAGTTTTAGTTAAACTAAAACAACCCAAACAGATCCAAGCCGAGGAAACTAGAAAATTCCTCATCAGTCGACTCATGAGTCGACTGGGATTGGTGGACTCATTGGTCGACCAGAACAAAACACAAAACTATTAATTTTCCCGTCAGTCGACTCATTGGTTGACTTATGAGTCGACTCATTGGTCGACTGAGCAGAAAATTTCTAGTTTTGCTGCATATGATGGTTATCTGCAAAAACGTTAAACTAAAGTTCTTTTTCGTCATGTCAAGCAACATATTTCTGATTCTAACACATGTGTATCAATAGAAATGAGAGATTTGCATGTAAGATCTTACATTAAAACCCTAAACATATTTATGCATGTTTAAAAACGTATTGAAAATATTAAATCACATGAAACCCATGTTTAAAAACTAATTTTAGATCTGGATCTACATTACAAAAACGTTGGTGAGCTTTTTACTAACTGAAAAGTATAGATCTTGCAGCTTATAACATAAAACATCTATTTTTATACATGATATGTTTTAGGCTCAAAAATCCGAAATAAAAACTCAAGAAAACTATACAAACAGTGGGTGAGGCTGGGCGAGATGTTACTCGCCTCTGGTATGCTAGAAAAACTCCTGAAATCCGAGAGAGAAAGATCACCTTCGCTGCACCTCGCCAAAACCCGCTAAAATTCTTCCAAAAATCCCCAAAAATCTCCAACAACAAAGCTAGGGTTTTAGGGGAGAGAGGGGGCTAGGGTTTCTCTGATATCTGATGGGTTTTAGGGTTGGTTTCGGGTAGGAGAGATTTTATATAAGTGGTCAAACTCGAAACAAAACCAAACCAACCCACAAAATAAAAAGAAAAACTGGAAATCAGCCTGTCAGTCGACTCACAGGTCGACTCATTAGTCGACTGATTGGTCGACTCATAAGTCGACTGAGCAGACATTTTCAGATCCGTGCATGTTTTGCTAATTTGCCAAAACCAATGCATAAAACTCTATATAATTTTACTCATACTTCTCTAATAACTTGTTATCAAGTATATCTATGACCTCAATATAATTATTTATCATTAATAATTCATATATCTATATAACAAAAATACGGGGTTTTACAGTAGGAAACTTGCCGAACCACGTAAATTGGTTTATCTTGCTGTGATTGTGATTTGTACTTGTGTTTTGGTTATGATCTTCCTCGTTCTTGTTCGTGTACTATTTGACTTTCGAGCTCCGCTGCGCACAACAGATTTGGCCCTACGGAGTTAGCTGTCATTGACCTTGTTTCTGTGGTGGTTGATGACTTGGATCCGGCCATTGCTGTGGGTAATGTAGAATAATGCGTGGGCGTTTATGTTCTAATGTGGGGCAATGAAAGTGTTTTGGATAAAGATGATCAAATTAATGTTGACTAGATTGTGGTAGATAACAGGAATATCTAACTTTTATCTATTAGTTAACGGATGTTTTGGACATGCTTTAAATAAAAATGAAAACGAACATATCAGAGGACGAATGTGATATATTATTTAGGGTTAATTACGAATATATCGCATGTACTTATCGCCAATCTAAACTTACTACCCTATAGTTCTGTTGTTGCAGTTATATTATTGCAGATAGAATCCTGAGGGAAAATTTTGACCCATTTTTACGGGTTTATCTGTGACGATGAAACTACAGGGATAGTAGGTTTTATTTGGTGATAGTACAAGAGTCTATCTGTAATTAACCCTACTAATTATGTTTGAAAGAAATAAAATCTTTTAACTTTCAATTGCTCACACTGTAAAGAACAACCTTTTCTGCACTAAGCCGGAGATACCTCAGAATAGGCAATTTTTGGCTATTCAAACTGGTGAGCTTTCTTGCTTTAGGATTTTACACATCGGCACGGTTCGCATCATCATTGACATTCTCCTTGATCCTCATCGAACAAAAACTCTGGTCTAATACATATACCCTCCTCTCTCCCCTCTCACTCTCCTCTTCACTCATATTTTTCTTTTCTCTCCTCTCTCGGCGTGTCGACTTGGAGCTCCTCTTCTACTCTCACAATCCCATCTCTCACTAGAATAAAAGTTTGTAAATTATGATACATTTCTTATTTCAATACGATACATTTTTGTGTCGCACAAATTTGCATGACACATACCAGAAGTATGGTTAGAGCATGTGTGGAGAGCGCTTTTTTATGCATGTGAGAATGTGTCATAAAACTCACGACACATATATATGTCGAGAGTGGTGACACATATATGTGTCACAAAACTCAACACATATATGTGTCAAGAGTAGTAGTGACACATATTTGCATATAGACCATAAAAATATGAAGAGCATCATCATTCAACTCTATAACTTTCCAGAAGGTCACTCATCCTAGGATTACTCTCACCAAATCACACTTAACTATTGAGTTTTTTAACTTATACACTATCATAAGTGTTTAATCATCATCATAATTAAAATCTAAAATTTATTATTTAAGCCCATTAATAGATCCTCTCATAATCCATATTAGACTATTAGCTTTCAATTATATTTAATTGTATATCTAATAACATAAATTTGTATCTTGATTTGCTATACTTTTTATTTGTGTTACTATTGTTTAATCTTTTGCAAATAAAATGATACTTTTATATGTGTACGTCATAAAATAAGTATGGACACATACAACTTTCATTGTAGGGTCTGTCGTCATTGTGAGTTTATTATTCAATGTTGAATTTCTGGCCTCTTTACTTGCCTTCGGCAAGCAAGAACTCCTGAAAAATTCATAATAAAAACATGTTGGATTATAAGAAAGAAAGAGCAGATCATATAACATGTAAAGCAAAATCCAAGAAGATCTAGTTTTTCCGATGTTGCACTTATATGTCCTCCTTTTTTTTTGGCAGCACTTATATGCCTAAAGTTAATTTGCACTTCAATAACTTCTCCTAATATTTCCTAAGTCACAGTCACAACTAATTTTAGAATTTTTCATCCTTTAATGTTTGCTGAATTTATTGTCATACCCATCACAATTCTATTTTAAGATATAACTCGGGTATTTTTAAAAAACAATATTATTGTTAAAAAGAAGCATAAAATCCGGGGATACTAACTGTTCGATTTCGATCGAGCTGATTGGCATTGTTACTAGTATCGAAAAAGTAACAACAACAATAGGCTGATCTTCATCATTGTAAGCCCAAAGCGCAACTCCTGCAGGCACCGCAATCACGTCTCCCTCGCTAAACCTATGTGCAAAATTTCAAAACAGTCCTCTTTGGACTTTTATTCTCAAAAAATACCTATTTCGAACTTATTTTCAAAAACTGACCTGGTTTTAGCCCTGACGCTGAAACCAGGTTGGTTTTTGAAAATATTTTTCCAAAACTCCACGAGAGTTGAACTCCCATGAATTTTAGCAGATTTTTAACTAGCTGTTAAAACTTCACAGGAGTTCAACTCTCGTGAAGTTTTATTGGTTGAACAAACTTCATGGTAGTTCAACTCCCGTGAAGTTTGTTACAGTGCAAAAACTCCATGGGAGTTCAACTCCCGTGGAGTTTCAATCAAATTTTTTAGAGAATCGTTCTCTAAAAAATTAAGCCTGTAACTCCACGGGAGTTGAACTCCCGTGGAGTTACAGGTTTTACAAAACATGCACAGCAGCCTGTGCATGTTTTGTATATACGTAACGTAACTCATATACGTTTTTTACCTGTTAATAATAATTGATCTTATATGCACTGAATTACAACAATATATACATAATTCATCCATGAATTAAACACGAATCAAACAATACTCACAAAGAGTACATATATAAACAATAATTGATCCACAAAAGTATAGTATTTGAGAATTCATAAAAGTTACAAATTTTAACAAAATAAGCTTACATACAACCCAAAATAGCTCCACAAATGTCTGGAACGGGTTGCACATCAAACAAAATTAATTAAGTATATTAAGACAAATTAAAATTAGTGTCAATGCTAAGGAATATATATACCAACCACGTTTTACCTGTCCCAAGCCAATATGGTCTGAACAATGACTCTCCTGGAGGTACAAAATATCGGGATGTATCGGTCCCAGATCCATAATGAATATATCTGAGATTAAAATATTAGAAGACAATGTACAATGTGTTAGATATTTCAGTTGAATGACTGACTTAGTCATATATAAAAAAAACATATTACAACAAACGAATGTGCAATGTGAACAAGGAATAATTTGAAACCAAACATTAAAATTAGATCCCAAACATAGTACGAAACGCTACAATTTACAATTACGAATGTCATACGGGAACAAACATAGTACAAAATACTACATATTACAAATCAACGCCTAATCCTAGCTGGACAACTGTTTTTGTTATGGCCCGGTTGATCGCATCTACTATACTTATTTCTTCTCCTAATTCCTTCACGACCGTCATCCATACTATTTCTAATTTGTACAATACGAGGGCGCTTCGCCAACCTTTTATACAAAGGAAGTAATATTTGTGGCCCGTCTTGTGTCCAATGTCGACTATCATATGGTGGACAAAAACACTCTTTGTATATTTGTTGATAGTTGTAAGTAGAATACCAAGCCACGACAAATTTATAATGTGAAATCCTCGCACTACCCTATAGATTAGAGCAAGTCACGACAACATGTGAACAAAGAATCCATTATAGTTGCGGTACATAGCAAGTACACGTACATGTGTGATCCACTAACATATTAACTTTGTAAGAACGACTTTCTCTATGTGATATTCCCTCAATGACCTCTGTTTGTGGAAAATTTATAGTAAAAAGAAATGAAGGAAAATTGATTTGTATTCCTTTGATCTCGATTACAATTAGGTATCCTGATTACAAAAGAGAAGAGAATGATCTGGATTCTCTCCTTTGTTTAAAATTGGGTTCTTCACGGTAGCGATGGGGTGCCTCCTTCGAATACCTACGTTGAATTTGCTCTCCGTTGACAATCCGACCGTCTTGTCTTGTGGGAATAATTAACTTACGTGGTAAGTTTGTTGAATAACTCTTAACGAGTTTAAGGACTCAGAGCGAGTTGAAACTCTGTAACAGAGTTGTTAGAACCGAAAATTCGGTTAATAGCCAAGTAGATTTGCTGTTGCTGAAGGATCCTTCGAGATTTGATCTTCAAAATCTAGCTGAAATCTTCGATCTCCAAAGAATTCGCCCTTGATCTCCAGAAAATCCAACCTTATGTGGTTTAGCTGCCAAAATCTTCAACCCCTTTACTCGGTTGAATAAGGTGGTTATTTATAGGAGGATAAGGGGTGTAACTAACCCCTAAATCCGCTCCTAAGTGGGCAAAAATCCCTCAAATCGTGGGGGAAACGATTCTAAAACCGTTCGACTCGTATTTGAATGAGTCAAACGCCCAATTTGGCGTTCAGGACCCTAACTCCGTGTCTTAGAATTAAGACGCGGAGTTGGATGTTGACCGAACGTAAAAAACACGAGAGCCGCTCGCGTTTCGCTTGTTGCAGCTTGGAAACGCGGGGGTCACCTGCGTTTCAAGAATTGTAACGCGAAGATGAGTTCCGCATTTAGAAAGGGTTAGCTGACTTGTAATCTCTTCTGTGAAGCGTTGCAAGGACCATTGTTCAGTAATCCTTGCTTTAGCTGTTGTGGGGTGTGAAAGTCATCAGATTGTAACTCTCACAGTTGGTTGTGAAGACCACTGAATATCAATTGTCGGAAGTGTCGTTGAATTGTAACTCTTCTTGATCTATGTGAAAATCCTCCCATTTATAGTTTTCATTTTTCAGCATGAAAGTCATCTGATTGTAACTTTCATCATTGAAGCTTGATGGGGATCAGCTATCTATTATGATTTTTAGACAGCCTACAACCACCCATTCATTAAAACTGTATTTTACGATATGAAAGGATCGAGCTTGCACAATCTGAGCCGCTAGTATTTCTTCAACATTCGGTGTGAGCTCTGAGCGGATATTTTCACCAAGTATGCAACATCGGAGAAAGAATTTATTAAGTCTGTAAAATATTTTAGCAACTAGTGACTGTATTGGCATACTGCGTGCTCTATTGAGTACACCATTGAAACTCTCAGAAGAGTTCATAGTCATCGTACATAACCGTTTCCCGCCATCTTCACATAAAGCCCACTTATCAACATTGTGTGGTCCCAAACTAGTTTCGATCTAATCATGTGCAGCTCGTGAAATGAACTTAATCCTCTCTCGTATTTGATCATAAACTAATTTTTCTGTTGCACAACCGGCTTGCCAAAGAAAATCTTGAAGCTGGCTGTTTCCATACTTCTTCTTGAAGTTGTCCTTAATATGTCGCAGGCAATAACGATGTGCATGTGGTGACAGGAAATGTTATTGGAGTGCTCTTGGAATTCTTTTTATCCTATCAGATATGAATGTAATTGATCGCGCCCCCACACTAGGGATATGATATCTTATGCATGTAAAAACCACACCTAATTCTCTGTGTTTTCAATATCAACCACTGTAAATGCCAAAGAAAACAACCCGCCATCTGCATCAACTCCGGTTGTAACAAGCAAAACGCCTTTGTGCTTACCGTATAAGTAGGCGCCATCAATGCTAAGAAGAGGACATTAATATTGGAACCCCTTAATATAAGGCCCAAATGACCAAAATACACCTTTGAACTGTCGTTCTTCGCCATCAATAGGGTCTGATGATACTTCAAAGACAATCCCAGGATTTTCTCTTTTGAGTGCTTCTGATGATACTTCAAAGATAGTCCCAGGAATTTCTCTTTTGAGTGCTTCAAGATAATGTGGTAAGGTAAGATATCATAAGATTTATCCCAATCCCCGAATATTTTTATCATCGCCTTTCTCCTAGCATTCTAACACTTGTTGTATGATACATCCAAATTGGTCGCTTTATGCACTAAAAGACGAATATCTTTCGGCCTTAGATCAAGATCCTCCCTTAGATGCGGTAAAATCAATCAATATATAAAATAAGAGGATGTATGCTTGTTATTCATCTCTAATCGAGGATTGCTACATGTGTGGAGTCCGTTGTATGCCGTAATTTTAAAATGCACGCCTATTCTTACACCCAAGCGTGAATTAAGCTTCCAAGGATAATTCGTATTGTCGTCGCGGTATCCACTATTATCTACGTCTTTGTCATCTTTGCGATAAAAACAAACCACATTATAGCTTGTTGTGTTATTTTTTGTTGGCATAAACTTAATATTTTTTGCAATGGCATACGAGCAAAGTGCATGGATTACTTTCTCCTTACTTTCAAAAAGATCCCCCTTCATGAATGAGAAGTCCTCGCCCTGTACATCATCACCGCTATTAGTGCCAATAGGAATAATTTCTATCATAGAGTTATCAATTCATTCTTCTCCTTGAAGTTTATCGGGCGACGGATCCTCTAAGACGACATACTCATTATTAGTATAACATCCGTCAATGTGTTGGTTATCCCCTTCATCACGATCTATCAACGTCATGCTATTAATTTGTAAACTGTCCTCTTCATCATCATTCTCGGATTCGACACTTGCATTATCTTCTTAATGGGTCATGTTAGTATCGAAAGCATTTGAAGTGCCCACAAACGAAGGACCGCTCATGTATTTTGATTGTGTCCAACCTTCATCTTGTTGCGGAGATAAAAAGCTGACGGAGTCAACTTTAAGGTCCTCCAACATGCGGGAGTACATTCTGTCGTGATTCAACGATTTGTCCAAATTCCTCTGATGTTTTTTAATAAATAATTCGACCGAATGCTTCTCGTCGTGTAACACTCCAATGAGACTCATATCATAGTCACTTGATATTTGAATATCGCTTGTTCTGTTCCCCACAATAGGATAATTACAAATAATATTGAGGTGATACTCACGTGAGTTGGTTAATGTAAGTTTGTGTAATTCATTAACCAATTCATCGAAAGTACATGATTTTGTTATAAACAACGGTCTCGTCACACCTCCTTCATAAACGAGCATATTATTTTTAAGATAGTTAATCTTCCCATCATATGAATAAAGAATTATGATTGGATCGTTCATCATTATCTCTGAAGAGTAAAAAATTCAAGATCAATATTACACGAAAAAACTTTAAAAAATGTTACTTACCATTAAGTCCTATATCAATTTTAGTCATCCATAATTTTAACCAAATTCATATATCGATGTCAAACATATGTAGTAACACTAATTTTTACATTTTTGATAATTTCCCTTCTAAATCCACAAAATTATTTAATTTTTCTTCACAAAATTATAAATAATTCACAATTAATTTCTAAAATCTAATTTCTTATATGTAATCACTATGAAATAGTGAGAATATACAAGAAATTAGGAGAAATTTTTTTAAAAGATTTTACCTTCAATTTGTCGATGCGCTAATTTTCGGTGAACTCCGATGACAACGGAGACGAGAGCGGTCAACTCCGTCGGTGGGGACTGGGGGCGGCGACGATGGTGGGGACTGGGGGCAGTAGCTGTAGAGGGGGCTAGGGACAGCGGCAGCGAGGGACAAGGGAGAGAGGGGCTAGGGTTTAGGGTGCGGAAGCTGAGAGATCGGTTTGGGAATGAGTTCACGGGTCTACACCTTATATAGGGGTGGCCAAACTCCACGGGATTTCAACTCCTGTGGATTTACAATCTTAATTTTCCAGAGAGAAATTCTCTGAAAAATTTGACTGAAACTCCATGGGACTCTCGTGGAGTTTTTGTATTGTAACAAACTTCACGGGAGTTGAACTCCCGTGAAGTTTGTTTTAAGCAATAAAACTTCACGGGAGTTGAACTCCCGTGAAGTTTTAGCAACTAGATAAAAATTTGTTAATCTTCACGGGAGTTCAACTCCTGTGAAGTTTCGAAGAAATATTTTCAAAAACCGACCTGGTTTCAGCGCCAAGATTGAAACCAGGTCGGTTTTTAAAAATAAGTTCAAAATAGGTCTTTTTTTTTAGAATAAAAGTCTAAAGAAGACTGTTTTGAAAATTTGTCCCCAAACCTATTTATCCTCTGATGTCTGTCCCCACTCCTCTCTCTTTCGCCTCTCATCCCGATCCCCGCCCTCCGAAACGACTGGAAAGTTTTGGGGCATCCTGGAACAACGACGCTTGATATCCCCCGACCTCGAATAATATAAAACAGCCTCGGAGCATTGAGGAATGACGGGATGAGGAGGCCACGAGGCTGGATGACTCGTCGCTGGGCCGGGATACCGGTGCACTCAAACTGTCAATCTCAGTCATCGAAAACTAAGTGTAGCCAGCCTCGGACTCAAGGCAACGGGAGGGTTCCTATGCACTCAGCCGCTCGATGCGGCACCCTTTTAACGATGGCTAAATCATGTTGTATGAATTATGTGGGGGAAGAGAAGGGCATTTCTGATTTCATTGTAGGATCATCAAACTCTCACTATATCACCTCTAATTCGAATCATTTTTTATTTACACTAGTAAAAGCTTTGCATGTGGATATATTTTTTGTATTTAATATTATATTATCTAATAAATTATACATAAATATTTTATAAAATTATTTTATTACAAAATTATTAAAAAAATTTAAGTTATACTATTATACTACTTATACTATTATTAACATACATTTAGTAGTTATTTAAATTTGCTTATTATTATATTATTAGACAATTTATTTGACAATATAATTATTAAATAATAATGTAATCACTAGTTTAAGTAACACAATTGAAACAATTAAATCATTTATATTATTGAATATGTATGCTATGTAGATATTCTATTACAACATTAATTAAACAATGACAATAATTCTTAATATTTTGTTGATGTCAGTTATCAAACAAGGGTTTATGTGAAGATTATGAGAGTGTTAGGTCCTCAAACTCCTTCAGATGGCAGGTTCTGGGATTTATTGTTCTTCCTTGCACATAAAGAGCTCTTAAGAGGGCGGAGTTCAGATCTCTGGTTATTCCTCCAACGATCAAGTCAGTAATTGATCTTAAGTGGGAAATATAGATATAGGGTAATTCAAAGTTGCCTGAAAAAACCAACCCTTACCCCATGTAATGTTGCTCCCTTTTATAGTGGAGTGGAAGGGCAAAGAGGTAACTTGGGTCAGGTCCAACTAGGCAGATGAGTCGACAATCATCTTCCAGGTGTCGGCCACGAAATAGGGTGATTCATTTAATCATTTAATGAGGGAATGACAATAGGTGCTTGGCGTTGACTGGGTCCGATGAGTCGTAAAAACTATGGGGGCTAGAGTATTGATGATTTGTCAGAGAAGTTAATGTAGGGGCAGTTGGTTAGCAAGGGTTTCGAGATAATTATTGTTTCTCTATTTGTTTGGTCAAGGGCCGACTAGCACCATATTTTGACTCGGCTATGTGAGTTGTCAGCTGATCAATAGGCTGAGCACAGGTCGATCTGGTGGGTTGGCTGACAAGTACGACCTTTTGATTAGACTACACAAGTTGTCGGCTGATCGAATCGGCTGCAGAAATGGCTTGAGTGATCTCGGTTAGAGATTTGTTTGATTATGTACAGGGACACGTGTCGACGTCTTAATGGATATTTATACTTAGTGATTTTTAGGTCATAACAATTGACCCCTTTCACTTGGAATCAGTGTAGGTTAGGTCCAAATGAAATCATGGTTTGTCGAGTCATGAGGTGCATTAATGAGGGGTGACTGAGAAGTCATTTTGAATGTAATGTTACTGATGCTGAAGGATAATTCTTGGCTGATGTCGCCTCTTCTTTCGTGCCTGAGTGTGAGCTAATTAAGGCGGGGGGTGCCTCGATTCTGGAGTGGTTTCTTTGGATTTCAGGGTTAATGGTTGTTGGCTTAGAATTGTGTCGACCATTGAGATATCGACAGTTATTTAATTGAGTCTACCTATGAATATGGCTTGTCTGTGGCGTATGAGGGTATGGGTACTGCTTTCAAAGATCTTGAACCCAAACCGCAAAAAGACTTGTGACTAATTCATCTGGTCTGCTTCTTCGGTGATGCCTCAGACTAGCGATTCTGGATGGCGACATCCAGCGGCTTCTGAACGCTTGACAGTTCTGACTAGAGCATAGTTAGAGCAAGTATGCTCGAGCGTGCTGAGGTGACGGCTTGGCGTTCATAGTGGTTCGAGAACGGCAGCGTACATAGACGGTCTTAACATTTAAGATTGCTGTCGTAGTTCGTTCCTCTTTACTTCGGTGGATCAGCAGCGCAGGGGCGCCAGTTCCCAGTCGGTCTTCGACCATAATTGCAAGTCAGGCTCCGTTGTATATAAGGCATTTGGAATATGGTTTACATCTACCATTGCATCCCTTTCTCCATCGTGTTTTTGAGGCTTTGAAAATATCGATGATGCAGATGAAGTCGAATTCAATTGCTACCCTGGTAGGGTTTGTTGATATTTGTCATTGGTTGGGAGTCGACCCAACCTTGAATTTGCTCAGCGACCTCATTATCATCAAGGTGCATCAGCAAGAAGCCAATTTCCACCTTCAGGTATTGGGGGATACATGATAGTCACCGATCACCCTGAGTCGAACAAAGACTGGAAGGTTGAGAAACTACTCGGACTTAGGCTGCTCAGACTGGCCCGAGATATATAGGGAGGCTCTGAAGGTGGGGCCATTGTCCAGTGTGGAGAGATGTGCACTGGAGCAAACACATACTCAGGTCCTTGTAAGATGGAAGCCTTACTTGATAACTCGGTCTTATGAGAAGTTAGTATCTATTGCGAGCCTCCTTTTGCTGAGGATGTAGCAAGGGTGACTTTGGTAACCTTCCAGGAAACATCAAGGCGCCGAGGGCCCCGTTAGCTCAGGTTCAGGAGGGGGCTCATGAAGGGCCTTAGATGAGGCCAGTGAAATGCCACCACCGGGATCTAGCACCTAAGGAAGCGCAGCCGAGATAGCCACTAGGCCAGCAGTGTCGACGCCTTTAGCTGTTCAGGTCAAGAAGAAGAAAAGGCTGAGAAAAGTACGTAGTCGAGGGCCCAAAAAGGCAATTGAGACCGTGGAGATTGATGTCCTGTAGGCTAGCTATGATGGCTGACATGGCGAACGCACTCCCAGGGTCATCAACTTCTAACCTCTTGATGTGGAACCCCTTGATGTAGTCTCTCAGGCTCTCTCCATGCTCCTGCCTCATTTGTATTAATATATAGGGAGACAACTTCTGCTTGGTATCGGCCAAAAAGTAATGCACGAACTTCTGGCTGAGCTGTTCGAAGCTATCAATGGACTTCTTCACCAGGGAATTCCACCATAGTTTAGTGCTTCCTATCAAAGTGATGGGAAAGTACCTACAAATGATTGCCTTTGACAGTTACAACATGGTCATCATGTCATAGTAGTTATGGACATGCTCAGTTGGATCTCCTTCACCCTTGTACTTCTCTACCAGAGGTGTATTAAATTTCTCACAAGAGGCATTCATGATGTCACATTTGTGGTTGACGGGCTTGGAGAGGCATGATGTTGCCTAGGGCCTTGTGATATTCCTCCAACGGCGTGTCTTCGGTCATCACGACCAGGACTAGGACTCTCTCCTGTGGCTTCTACAAACTACGGATAATGCCGGTGAGGATCCGCAAAGCGAGCTTGCTGGTGCGGCTGAGGAGACATGTACTCAACATAGTCTCTATGATGAGCGTGACATACGTAGGCATTGGAGGGACCAACGGCTGCCCCACCGGTGGTGGAGGAGCGGCCAAGGGTTGGCTTGCTAAAAGTGGTGGAGCTAGTGATGAGGGAAGTTGTTGGGGATGAATTCGATTGAGAAGTTTATTAGTGAAAGCCACAAACTGCTGCTAGAAAGATAGAGAGATCCGCTTAGCGGATTCTCCACCTGGGCTTGAGTAACGTAGTTCGCACGTGGTTCTTTAGGGACTGGGTGGACATGCCTACTAGGGTGCTCAAAACTAGACATCGTGGTTGAAGTAAGGCCCTATGATGGGCACCAAACTATTAATGTCAGTTATTAAACAAGGGGTTTATGTGAGGATTATGAGAGTGTTAGGTCCTCAAACTCCTTCAGATGGTAGGTTCTGGGATTTACTGTTCTTCCCTGCAAATAACGAGCTCATAAGAGGGCGGAGTTGGGATCTCCGGTTATTCCTTCAATGATCAAGTTAGTAATTGATCTTGAGTGGGAAATATAGAGATAGAGTAATTCAAAATTGCCTGAAAAAATGCTGCTCTGTTTTATATTGGATTGGAAGGACAAAGAGGTAACTTGGGTTGGGTCCAGCTAGGCAGATGAGTCGGTAATCATCTTCCATGTGTCGGTCATGGAATAAGGTGATTCATCTGGTCATATAATAAGAGAACAACAGTAGGTGATTAGCGCTGATTGGGTCCGATGAGTCATATGACTATAGGGGCTAGAGTAATGATGATTTGTCAGAGCAGTTAATGCAGGGGTAGTCGGTTAGCGAGTGTTTTGAGATAATTATCATTTCTCTATTTGTTTGGTCAAGGGCCAACTAGAACCTCTTTTTGACTCTGTTGCGCGAGTTGTTAGCTGATCAGTAGGCTAAGTACGAGTCGATCTGATGGATTAGCTGACAAGTACCGCCTTTTGATTCAGCTGCACAAGTTGTCGACCGATCAAATCGGCTGCGAAAATGGCTTGAGTCGTCTCGGTTAGGGATTTGTTTGATTACGTGCAGGGGCACGTGCCAGCGTCTTAATGAATATTAATACTTAGTGATTTTTGGGTCGTAATTATATTATATGACTTTATGTTGTAAAGAATGTTATCTTGTTTGATAATTAACATTGTCTAAATAATAAAAAACTAGATTTTATAATTAAAATTTATGAAAAATACTTCATATTAAAATATTAGATCCTTGAAATTTATGAGACATTTACTTTTCAACAAAAAGTGAGTGTCTCATACATTTTAAGGATCCAATATTTTTATATAAAATAATTTTCCTAAATAAACATATTTTTAATTTATAATATCCAGTTGTTTATTACTAAGACGATATTATAATGTCAAACAAGGTAATATTTCTTACAATATAAAGAATCAATCATTATAATATTTCATTATAGTGTTATTAATAATTAATCATGTACAATAATTTTCATTATAATTAATAATTTTTTATAATAAATAATAATATATTTATGAATTTTATTATCATTATAAATTATTAATATATTATAGTGAATGAACAAATATTTTGGGAAAATGAAGAGAAAAGTATATGTCGCATAAATTTTAAGGATCTAATACTAAAACGATATTAATTATTGAACAAGATCATATTCTTTACAGCATAAAGAATCAATCCTTATTTATACTATTATTAATAATTATAATTATGTACAATAATTTATTAAATAAATAATTTTACTACTTTATATAATTAATAATTCTTTATAGTAAATTATAGATATTTATGAAGTTTATTATCATTATAAATTATTAATATATGCTAGTGAATGACTAAATATTTTGAGACAATGAAGAGGTGCATAGTTAATGAGATGTTATAGATCATTACTTTTATAAAAATGGTACAACTGTGAGTTATAAAAAATGTGTTATGGTGTTCCCACTCATCGAAATACAATTTATTGACAGGTAACGGACAGATGTATTTCCGCAATCAACGCCCCAATCAACTTGGTGGCCCGATCCCAATAGAGAGTCCGACTTAGCCGACTGGACTAGTCGATATTCCTTCATGTCGACTGAAAAAGCGGTATTAGTCGACCTTCTTGTCGAAGACGACTCACTAGGAGTCTACTCGGCCATTCGACTAACGCCTCATGAGGACGACTCGAAAGTCGTTACTTCTCGATGAAGCTAAAGGATAACTTCTGCTTCGAACTTATCATTGCTGACAACGTGTCCACATCATATTTAATGCTTAGCAGGCATCATCATACCTCTAACCCCAATAGTCTTTATGACTCATCGGACTATGTGGGCCACCGACATACTCCCTCTCACTTCTCATTTAATCCTGAGGAGATCCTCCCTCCAGTCGCCAACCGACACCTGTAAAGGAGAGACTGACTCAGCTGCCAACCCACACTTTGTCATCACTCTTTTGTGCTCGGCGGAAGTGACTAATCTATCACTTATGTACTGAGTATAAATACATATACCATTTTAACATCAAAGGGGTTCACAAATTTGATCCTCAAATGCATATATTGCACAATTACAAGAACACACAGTTCTTTCTTAACCCCATTCAAGTTCATCAACTAACTTGATCGTTGGAGGTACAACGGGAGAACCAATCCCTACCCTCTCACGAATTTAGATTCCTCAGATACCCAACTCAAAAAACAAACATAAAGTCAGAGAAGAAAGCAATCCCTCTTCAATACTGAACAAATCGATCCTATCTTGGATCCAACTGACTGTGTGATCATATAAACTATCAACAAAATGAAAGGGTAAAAAAAGAAATCAAAAGTTCTGATATGAGCATTCTCTTTTATAAGTAGTATAGATAAGCTATACTATTTTATGACATAAATGTATCTCATCTTATAAAAGAAGGACTCACATATCCTATATTTTCACTTCTGTAGCACTTAAATACCCTTAGTTATAAGTTGTAGCGAAAAAAAAGCTCTAAGTTAGTAACATTATGCAAGTTGCTACAGTCATGAGGATATTCTATAAACTATGTTTGGTTCAAAAAAATTTTATAGAAATATTTTTTATTAATTAGGGAAAAGGACCCCCATTTTATAGAAATCAATTTCCTATGAAAATGGGCTTAAATTGGTGAGAAATCTAACAATTGCTATTAAAAAAATAATATAACTAACCCATACCCTAATTCACATCCCCATTTGATTTTCCCGTGAGCATTTGAGAGCAAAAATTGTGCTTAGGGTTTTCTCAACCCTCTCGTTCTCACTCCTTCCCCCAATTCCTATCCCCCTCAAAATTTTCGCGTCCCGTTGTGGCTTCCGCCCCCAATTATCTTCCCCCCTGGAACTTTTCGCACCCCGTTGTTGCTCCCGCCCCCATTTCACTTCGATGGCTTCTTAATCCGCCCCTTAACCTAACTCATTCATGGTTTTGGTAATGGATTCGGTTATGATGATGGAACATTGTTGGGTTTTCGGTTGTTGATATTGTTTGGAACTCCACTATTTGTTCGTATTTGATCTATTTAGGGGTTGTCGGTATTTGATTTGCACTTTTGGTGTTTTTGGTTATTAATCTTGCTCGGATCTATTGGGTTTTTTTATCAACTTTTGCGGATCAACGATTTTACACAGTAAGGTATAACTCGAAACTATTTTTGAACTTAGATTTTTTATATTGGATTTTATGTTGTTGATATGATGGTGATGAATTGAATGCATAATTTGAGATTTTCTTGAACTTTTATTTGCTTTATGGTGCTAAGGTCGAACATAAGAAATCCTCTGGAAGTGATTTTTCAGTTTCGTAATATAATTTAAAAATTAGTTTGCATGGTGGGTTTGGTATGTTGTTATCGTTATTGCTCAATTGAACTATAGTTAATAATTAATATGTGAAGACTGAAATATACAAAATATACGTAGGGGTGGGCGGGGGTCGGGCCGGTTCAGGCCCGTGACCCAGTCCTAGGGTTCAAGGCCACACCGGGTCTAATCCGAGCTCGCGCAGGTCAGAATGGGCATGACCTGCTTCTCTGATCCTGGGTCTGGTACTAGACCCAGCCTGACCCATGACCCACCTAGAAGCGGGCCAGGCCGGGTTGGGTTGGGCCCACAACCCATGGGTCCACTTATGAGTTACCATGAGTTTTTAGATCTTTTTATATTTTTTTATTTCTAAACTATATTAACTTTGCATTTGTATTTGTAAAATTATATTTACTTTATTTTTTTTCCTATTTCAAACTCTTTATTAAAAAAAACATACACATATACATCACACAGAAAAGACATCGCAAACATAAAAATATAGTCAATTCGGACTTTGAAGGAATACTTGACTGTGTGAGATCTATTATTTTTTACTAAACAAAATAAATATTTATAATTAAACTCTGGATGCACGGGGTGGGGTGAGTCTGACCCACTTCTTTGACCTCGGGTCTAGATCAAAACCCAGCCCCAACCCATGAACCGTCACTACTATGAGTTCGGTTAGGCTCGCTGTGGGGCGGGCCGGGTTGAGACCAAAACCTGATGTGCCGGTCAGCCCACGGTTTTGAACCGCTCCCATGCCCACCCTGAATAGCATAGACGCACACGGGCATTAATGTTGGAAGATGTAGTCATCATGTAGACGCACTCATCGTGCAAATAGCGAATCGCAATAAAACCCTTCCACAAAAAGAAAAAGAGAAGGAAAAAAAAAAAAAAAAGAATTGCACAAACTCTAGTAGGATTCTGCTGCTACGTGCCAATTGCTCTATGGAGATTCCCCTCCCTGACAAACGAGTGCAAATTACAAAAGATGCAAGGGCTTCTACCAAGCGTCAGCTTCTGCTAAGTTATCAGGACTAGTTCTTTCTTATAGAAATCACAGCGCGCTACCGAGAACCCAAATCACTCTCAGTTTCTGAGGTTCGCTCTCTTTTCCCTTAAATTCTTATATTTTTATAGTTTGCATATCTTTCAAATTAGGGATTCATTGAAGTTGGGCTTTTTGTAATTAGGGTTTCTGCTTTGGATCGCAACAAAACTGAATTGTGTATGGTATTATTTTACTTGTTGAATTTGTGCTTTTTTCCCCTAAAATATTGTCAAAATTGCTTATTTGTGGACAGAGAAGCTAAAGCTCTAAGTTTTGGTAAGATGAGGATCTAAGTGCAAGGTTTAGGGTAAAGTGACCATCTAAAGTTTTTGGGGAAGAACTATTTGCAAATTATATTCGCTGGAATTATATATAGGGTTAAAATTTTCATTTTTTTCCAAAAAAATTGTCAACTTCGCCTGTTATAAATTGTTCGTCACATGCTAAAAGCTCGAACTTTTTAGGAAGTAACATCTCACGAATATATTCAAATTTTCATTTTTTATAGATTGCTGAAGTTGTGTGTGTTACTTAATCCCTTACCGAGTCATCTGCCCAAAATGGATAAAATGAAATTAGCAGCACTGGGAGAGCGACTGAAGATCGGAGGCGAGCGATTGAAAACCGGAGGAGCTGAAATTGGGAAAAAAGTTAGTGGGAAAATGAAGGAAATTCTTCAAGGGCCATCACAGGAGGCAAAAATGGTGGATGAAGCTACGGCAGATAGCTTGGAAGAGCCAAACTGGGGTTTGAACCTGAGGATCTGTAACTTGCTTAACAGTGAAGAGTTTGATGGGATGGAAGTTGTTAGGGCAATCAAGAAGAAGATCTCTAGCAGTAATGATGTGAGTCAGCGGCTGAGCCTCGATCTCTTGGAGACTTGTGCGATGAACTGTGATAAGGTGTTTTCTGAGGTGGCATCTGAGAAGGTTTTAGATGAGATGGTGAAGATGATAGAGAATCCACAGATGTTATATGCTAACAGACGTAGAGCGATGCAACTCATTGAGGCATGGGGCAAGTCCGAGGATCTCGCATACCTACCTGTATTCAGACAGACATATATGGTACATACTTGTACTTTGGTATTATGGTTCATGTATCTTGCATATGTTCATACCCAGTTTCGCTTTTTGATATCATTGATATTATCAAAGTATAGTTATTACTTATTACCATTATTAGATTAGATATTCTTTTAGAAACTAGTGACCAGTACTCGGATGTGCTAAATTTGCTTATTTCCTGAGTGCCTAAATGAGCTGGAAGGATGAATATTGATACAAATAGTGCTAATTAATAATAAAAAAACAGCTAATATTTTTGCATGATAAGGGAACCGTGAGTAGAAGGTAACCACTTCCATCTTAATTGTCTAACATAATCCTAAAAGTGTAAACATTAGCTGGTTCCTTCGATTGTTTAGCACTTGTTATGGAGTCATACGGAATGCAATGTGAATTTATCACAATGTGACAGTCCTCGCATACCTTTATAATCATTTTCATCCAATTCTGAAATCGTGGGTCTGAATGAGGTCTGAGTGAATTCTGATATCATTTTGGTATTAACTAAGCACAATTCTTTGCCATTTAGGAGATATTTCATTAGAATGTAGTGAGTGATAGCAGGATATATAAACATGTTTATTTACCTGTTTCCTGAATTTGTTGATGTGTCATGTGTGTCACGCTCCAAGTGAATACACCCATAGAGGGTGCACAGTAGAAGGATCTCTGATATGTATATTGGTCCCATGAACTTAAGACCATAGCAGTTAGCATTTTTAAATGGAATCATGGAAAAACATAGTAGTTGAGTGTGCTTGAACTGTATCAGTTTCAAGATAATGGCCTTCTGGAAACTCCTTTCTCTGGATCTGAAACATGTTATCCGATCCTTGCATGATCCAGAAATGTGCAAACTAAGTGATGTTTTAAGGTAATTGCTACATGGAGAAAGCCAGGACAGACATAGGCATGATGAGCCACCTCTAGAATCCATTTAAACCATTTCTTTCCTACATCAGTAGGTTAACTGTTACCATGACGAGGATGCCAATCTTCTAAATAGGTAGAGAGCATGTGGCACCCTTAGTTGATAGCCTGCAGAGGTTGTTCGATCTAGGAGGGTCTTTTATGTAGAATATAACCTATGAACTCAAGAATCAATTGTAGGTGGCATTTGTTTCAGAGAGGAATTTTGAAAGAAGTCCATAGTTAGTCATGCTCGTGGGGAGCAATTTCTGTATGGGACCTCTGGGTAAAATCTCATTTGGGATGGACAGCGAGTGTTAGGCCATATCCAGGTCTTGTCTATTGGAATTTCATTAGATACCAGAGAAGCTTAAATTTTATTTTTTTCCTTTTGTTCCCATGTCATGCAAATTGAATCTCAGAATGTAAGGTATTTTCTTTTTATTTGTTTACAATTATGTCTATGGAGGCGTATGTGGCCTTATCTTGGGAGAGGACCTACTGCTTCTGTTAGACATGCATTCAACATACTCATACTATGGCATTATTACAAAAATAAATTCAATCCGAGTCTATTTTCTTAACATATGTTTAGCATGCGTATGGTTTTTATGCATATATTGACTCTTGAGTACTTTGTTTAAATCGCTTCTTTACTTTGAGCATTTGAAAACTGACACCCCTCTCAATGGCTGGATCTGAGACCCTTACCAGGATCCAAGCAACACACTTAGTGTTTCTTCATGATCCTTACCTTCATCCTTAGATTGCATAGCCTTTTTCTAATCTTTTCACATTTAGCTTTCTGTGTAGTTCATGATATTTTTGCTGGATGGTTTTTTCCTTCTTTTAGTTCTCTCTTCTTGTGCAGGTAATATTTGTTTTTGTATGTTAGTGTGGAACCTCTGAGTTTCATCCATATATGTTCTCAAGGTATAAACCATGGATTGAATAAGCTTAGAGTGTTTTCCCTGGGACTCTTTTTTGGGATATGTAGTTTATATTAATATTGGTTTTGAGTTTCATAATTAGGGTCTTAAGACCAAGGGTCTTCATCTTGGTGAATGTAGCTAGAATTCAATCACAAAGCATAATGCCTATGGCGATGGAAGAAGGGAAAGTACAGAATAAATGATAGTGACCTATTTGTATAGTATGTTCAATACATTGCAAAGATACACACTGACAACAATAGATAATTTCTGGTCCACAAGTGTATTTAGGAACAGAATTTTTGCATGTACATGTACCAGACCATGAACATGCTTCGTGTCATTCTTATGCTTGAATCTTAATATTGTTTGGAAAAGTAGATAGAAATTTAAGAAGAGATATGTTTCTTGTAGTGTGTTTTCTTGAGAAGAAACGGCAAGGTGATATAAGTAAGAGAAGAAATGGCAAGGTGATATATGTAACCTGTATAGTCATATTAGACAAGACTACAACATCAGTCTTTATGTGAGAGACAAAACTGAGCAAAATTTTTATACTAGTTCCTAAAATCTCTATTTCACTCTCTTAATATTAGGCTTTATGTGTGATACAAATCTTCTTTGTTATTTGACTTCTCTATAAATAAATAAATAAGGATTAGTCATGTCAGATAGCAAATTGCTTTTTGAGGGTTTCCATGTTTTTAGCTGATACTTAAGATGGTCTTCTTTTAGATGGCTGGTTCATTTTCAATCTTACTATTTTCTCGTATGAAATGGCAAATGTGGTTTTCTTGACATTACAAGAATAGTTTCCCCATTCTTTGTAGTTTGTAGGTATTGAAGGTTTGCCAATGAGAAGCAAATTAGATATCCCAAGCATGAATGGCGCTAAGTAGCTGCATTGTATTTTGGATGTGCGATATAGAGTTATTTTGGAATGTATCACTTGTGTAAAATGGTGTCAATAAGAAAGCGCCGGCTATTTTTGGATATATTGCTCAACTTTTCTTCCTTTCGAATTTTTTCTTTAAAATAATTCTACATTCCTTGAAATACGTGTTAGACCCTAATGCCACTAGGAAAGAACCCTAGAGGGGGAGGGGGGTGAATAGGATTTATGTTAATCTAATCCGATTTAATGCAAATTAAAACTTATTAACAAATATTCTTGCAAGATAGATATACAATGTTATGAGCAAGAATGAGCAATATAAATAAAGTGCAATATCTTAGCTATGAGATATATAGTGAAATATATGCAAGGATATATAATCTAACACAAGGGTAAAATAACATGAACCGATGGCGATATGAAATAAATGATGAACATAAATAATACGCCAAGGCAAACTCAAACACAATCAAATGATCACGGAGTTCGGTCCTTCCGACTTACGTCTCCGCTCCCCACTCCCGAGGAGAATCCACTATCACACCGGGTTTTCAACGGTCACCCGAAAACGTTTACACCTCACACTCGGTTTTCTAGCTCACCGAAAATTTTACAATCAACACTCTTGCAATCTCACTCTACACCCTCTAAGTGTTGGTCTCTAGCCCGTGTCTCCCTCAACACTCTTGCAATCTCACTCTACACCCTCTAAGTGTTGGTCTCTAGCCCGTGTCTCCCTCAAGTGCTCGGATTTACAACCTCTTTGGTCTCTAGCCCGTGTCTCCCTCAAGTGCTCGGATTTACAACCTCTCCCTAGGCTTTACTACCGACGTCACTCCTCTTGGGACGACTCCGTCTCTCACCACACACTTCTTTCGGTGTACAAGTATATTACAAAGTGTATCCTCACAATTAGGCTCTCTACAACAAATGGTTGTTCTCTAAAATGGATGAGAACACAATTAAGCTCAACTCCATGTTACAATCTCTCACAACCCTAAATATACCATGTATGAAAATACTAAAAGCTCAAGTGGGTGTGTGTAACAAAGAGTGAAATCAAAACTAAACTCAAATATGAAATCTAGCTTAATAACAATGATAATCATACAAGTATATAAATGTAAAGCTAGAGTTTGAGTTTAGAAATTTTTTCCAATGAATAAACAAGAGAGAGATGAGATGAAGCTCAAATACCAAAGTATGATCTCTTCTAGCTCTTGTAAAAATTTCTTCACAAACTAAACAAACACTAAAACACACTTTAAACAAATCTTAAACTCTTGTAAACTTATTTTTAAACACTTCTTGATTACTTCAGAATGTTAGAGGGCAAAGGGTATATATAGGATCATAAGACAAAGCCCAAAAATCAAGAAAAACCAAGCAAAAAGATAAAATAACGAAAACTGAAAAATTAGCCGTTGGAAGGTCGTCGGTCGACTGATGAACAGTATCAGTCGACTGATGAGCTGACCGTTGCAGGCAACTAGCAGCTCATCGGTCGACTGAAGACATTATCAGTCGACTGATAAACTTATCAGTCAACTGATAGTTCATCAGTCGCAAAAACAAAAACATTTACATTTTTCAGGCGATTTCTTCAGTCGACTGATCCCTTGCATCAGTTGACTGATAACACAATATCAGCCTGATTAAAACAGAAAATCTGATTTTCAAACATCTTTAAAAAATAGCAAATAAATTCAGAAAAATATAAAATTTTGGGGAATGCTTGTAAACATGATAATGAACATATTACAAAAAGAATTTTTCAAATTGCATCTCCCAAATGAGAAATCTCTTCATTTTACAAAAATATCCAAAACATGAAAACTTGACAAACTTGAAATTTAATGTTTTGACATAACTCAAGTTTTGAAATTTTGTAAAATGATTTTATAGACTTAATAAAAGATGTATACATTGATTGTTAAGTCCATAAACAAGAATACATTATTTTCACAAAGATGTATATATTATACAAAACACATTTTGATGTGAAACAACGTGCGTGTATTCAGGAGATCAACAATTTAATTAAAGTTTCGCAATGTTTCACCAACTAAATCACGATCGTGTAGGAAATAGATTCAAAATTCCTTAATATTGACTTAAAATTGCAAGTGTAGTTCTAAATCAGTTGAATCTTATTGAAATTAAACGCAATTCAAGTTACAATGGTATTGTTCGAATCTCAATATTAAAATTCAATAAAATATAGAGTCTAACAGATCACACATCTCACCAATTGTAAGTGGACAACAGATAATTGATAATAATTTAGAGATGTAATCTAAATGATGAACCAAACAATATTCTAAATAGTTGAGAGAGGAGACTACCTGATGGAATCCGTGGTTGGGACTCACTTGTATCACCTTTGTTGTGCAGGTTGATCGGATCTGGTGTGCTCGGCTAGGGCACTGCTGGAGGATGAAAAGGGGTGTTGGCGGTGGTGTTGCAAGACTGGTGAAGAGGCGGGGGGCTGGCTGTCGTCGTTCGTGAGGAGGGCGGCCGTCGGGGTGGTGTCGAAGGACCCGCGAGAGAGGGAGGGGAGGGACGACTGGAAGGAGGCGGCGATGTCGGCTGGTCGGGATCTGGAGGAGGCGCTCGAGGCGTCGCTGCAATGATGAAGGGGCGGACTTGTCGGTGGGGTGTTGAGGGACCTTGCGGAGGGAAGAGGAAGGGGACGGTTGAAATAGGAGCGGCTATGTTCGTTGTTGCTGTCGGGATCATGTAGTTGTGCTGGCGAGGATTCCTGGCGGATGGTTGTCGTCGGGCGGAGAGGATGAGGGCGTCGGCGGCCGGTGTAGAGGGGGAACGGCAGCGAAAAGGGGGGGGGGGTTTTTTGGCTGCCGTCGTTCGTGATGAGGGATGTGCCGTCGGGGG
This sequence comes from Asparagus officinalis, assembly GCF_001876935.1. Classification (NCBI taxonomy): domain Eukaryota; kingdom Viridiplantae; phylum Streptophyta; class Magnoliopsida; order Asparagales; family Asparagaceae; genus Asparagus; species Asparagus officinalis. The sequence goes on along the minus strand of NC_033794.1, from coordinate 15,281,891 downwards.
TTGTTAAAGGGATGCTGCGAGGGAGGAGAGGGGACGACTGAAGGAGGGTGGCAATGTTCGGCTGGTTCGGTGATGCTGTAGGTGTGTGCTCGAGGGATCCTGACGGAGGGTGTCGTCACGGAGAGGATAAGGCGTCGGTCGGCGTGTACGAGAGGGACGCAGGCAGAAATGGGGGGGGGGGGCTTCTTACTCTGTCGGCGGTAGAGGAAGGGGTGATTCGTCGTTGGTGGTGTTGAGTGGACCAGCGAGAACGGGGACAAGGCGTCGGACTATGGGGCAGGGGAGGGAGTCGGGGTTAGGTGCTAGGGGTTTGGAGGTTGAAGAAAGAGGGCATGGGATGTTTGGGTTGGGGATTGTTTGAGGAGAACGGGGAATGGGTTTGGCGGTTGGTAGGGGATAGAGAAATGGAGAATGCTAAGGGTTTGGGGTTTGGATTTTGAGAGAGGGAAGAGAACTAGGGTTTCACACACCTAGATCTAATATTTGGGTTTCACACACCAAATACATAGAGGAAGAATTTTCATTTCAATGAAAAATATTTTATTTCTTCCAATAATTCATCACTTGATTACAAATCAACCCGCCTTTAAATAGGCTTACAAAAATGACTCATCTCTCTCCACATCCGATGTGGGACTAAAAACAAGGCTCTTATTAAACAAAACTAAACTACACCTCTTATTAAAAGAAAACAACTGAAAATACACACTCGATTTCATCTAAACTAAAATCACATAGCAGAGATCCGATGCAAAGCTGTAATACGGTGTCTCCTGCGCTGATAAACATGTCGAAAATCTCGTGAAATACGGATGTCCGCATCACATTTGTTTTTCCAAAAATAATAGAATATGAAACATGTGAAAGTGTATACGAATATAACTATTGTTCATATCTATAAAGCTAAACCAAAACAAAACAATAAATATGAAAACCAAAAACTAAAATGTGTGTATATATATATATATATATATATATATATATATATATATATATATATATATGAGATTAATGAGTATCTTTGTCATAGGAGAGGATTTTCTCCTTGACGCCTCTAAAATCACATGATTGAGCGACATTATGTGTGATCCGCCATCGAGCCATGTGAAAAGTTTGGGGTGAATCCGCCCCCTTCTACTCTCCTTAAATGCCAAGTGAGTTCTAAATCAGTGAACTATTGAAATTAAACGCAATTCAAGTTACAATGCGTATGCTTCGAATCTCAATATTAAAATCAATAAAATTATAGAGTCTAACATGATCACACATCTCACCAATTGTAAGTGCCCGACAACAGATAATTGCAAATTTTAAGAGATGCAAATCTAAAATGATGCAACCAAACAATATTCTTAAATAGTCCCTGCAGAGAGGATGACTACCTGATGGAATCCGTGGTTGCGGACTCACTTGCTATCACCTTTGTTGCTGCCAGCGTGCATCGGATCTGCCGTGTGCTCGGCTAGCGGCACTGCTGGGATGAGAAGGCGGTGCTTGCGTTGGTGTGCTTGCCAGGACTGTCGTGAGAAGAGGGGCGGTGGGCGTTGGCTGTCCTCGCCTCATGCATGAGGGCGGCCGCCGGCGGGGGTGTTGAGCGACCTGCCGAGGGAGAGAGGCGGACGGATTGAAAGGCACGCGCGGCAATGTTCGCCGACTGGGTCGCGCGATCTGTAGGTTGTGCTCGAGGATTCCTGGCGGCAGGCGTGTCGTCCGCGGAAGGGGGGGGGGGGGGGGGGGCGGGTGGCGGGGTGGGGGGGGCGGGGGGGGGGGGGGGGGGGGGGGGCTGAGGCGGGCGGGGGGCGGGGGGGGGGGCGGGGGAGGGGGGGGGGGGGGGGCGGGGGGGATGGGGGCGGGGGGCCGGCGGGCCGGGGCGGGGGGCGGGGCGTGGGCGGGGGGGGCGGGGCGGGGGCTGGGGGGGGGGGCGGGGCCGGGGGGGGGGGGCGGCGGGGCGGGGGGGTCGGAAAAGGCGGGGGGGGGCGCGGGCGGCGGGGCGCGCGGGGCGGCTGTGGGGGGGGGGGGGGGGGGCGGGGGGGCCGGGGGGGCGGGGGGGGGGCGGGGCGCGGGGGGGGGCGGGGGCGGGGGGGGGGGAGAGGAGGGGGGGGCGGAGGGGGGGGGGGGGGGGGGGACGGGGGGGGGGGGGGGGGGGGTGGGCGCGGGGTGGATGCAGGCGCCGCTCGGCCGGCCGCTGTAGCAGAGGAACCAGCGAAAAGGGGGCGGGGCGTTGCGTGCCGTCGCTTCGTGATTGAGGTCGGTGGCCCGTCGGCGGGTTGTTAAGGATTCTGCGAGGGAGCAGACGAGAGAGGACGACTGAAGGAGGCGGCAATGTCCTCGGCTGGTCGCCGCGATCTGTAGGTTGCTGCTCGATCCTGACGGAGGGTGTCCGTCACGAGAGCAGGATAAGCTGGCCGTCGCGCGGCGGGTGTAGAGGGACCCAGCGAAAGCGGGGGGGCCTTGCCTACCGTCGCGGCTCGTGAGGAAGGGGTGATCGTCGTTGGTGGCTGTTGAGTCCGCGCCCCGCGAGAGCGGACAAGGGCGTCGGACTATGGGGCAGGGAGCGTCGGGTCCGCCTAGGCTTCAATCACCAGATCAAGGGTTTGGAGCGTTGCAAGACACAGGGCATGGAGTTGCGCGCTTTGATTTGCTTTGAGCGAGAACGGAAGGCGTTTTGGCCGCGTTGCGTAGAGCGAGCAAGCAGAAATGGGAATCTAGGTTTTTTTCTTTTCTTTTTCTTATAATGGCCAGGGTTTGCTGATGTATTGTGAGAGGTAAGTGGATGGTTGGATTAATTTGATAGAGTTGCAACAGCTTGCAGAAAATGAAAGGCATGCTAGTGAAATGGGCGGTTGGCATTTGAGCAGAGGGAAGCAGAAACTGGGTTTCACACATCCTAGATCTAATATTTTGGTGTTTTCACACACCAAATACATCAGAGGAAGAATTTTCATTTCAATGAAAATATTTTATTTCTTCCAATAAATTTTTATTTTCTCTTTTCATCCTGACATCACTTGATTACAAATTCACAGCCCGCTTTAAATCAGGCCTTACAAAATGACTCCATCTTCTCTCCACAATCCGATTAGGGATAATAAACAAGGCTCTGTATTAAACAAACTAAACTAACACCTCTTTTAAAGAAAACAACTGAAAATACCACTCGATTTCATCTAAAACTAAATTCACATTAGCTAGAGATCCGATGCAAAGCTGTAAATACGGTGTCTCCTGCTGCTGATAAACATGTTCGAAATCTCGCTGCAAATTACGGATGTCCGCCATCACATTTTGTTTTCCAAAAATAATAAGAATTATGAAACATGCTGAAAGTGCTTAACGAATATAACTATTGTTCATATCTATAAAGCTAAACCCCCTCCCCTCCCCTCAACAAAAACAAAACAAAAATGAAAACCAAAAACTAAAATGTGTGCTATATATATATATATATATATATATATATATATATATAATACTATATATTATGAGATTAATTGAGTATCATTTGTCATAGCGAGAGGATTTTCTCCTTTTGACGCCCTCTAAAATCACATGATTTGAGGACATTATGTGTGATCCCGCCCCATCGCAGCCATCCTGAAAAGTTTGCGGTGAATCCGTCGTCGTTTGCACCCTCCATCGAGCCATGGGAAATGTTTTTATTCAGTTCAAAACCGTTAAAATGATACGAGGTGGATGAAAGCGGTCACAAACGGACGCACGCGGTTCACCCCAAACTTGCCGTGTGTTGGGGTTTTAGAATATGTAGATCAAGTTCAACGGAGCCGGTTCATCCTAATGTCGCTCAATCATTGATTTTAGAGACTGTCAAGCGAGGAAATCCCCTCCTTATGACAAGGCCCATAACCATTAATCTCTCTCTTCTCTTCTCCTCTATATATATATTATATATATCATATACATATATAATAATATATATATATATATACATAGAAACCAATAAAATATGTGTGTATATGATATTGAGCTTAGAGTATTAAAAACACATAATATAAACCTATACTAAATATACGCAAGCTTGATTGGTCTTCGATGCAGCTCAACTTGGTAAACTATGCGGATGAAACTTGAACTTGAATCTTTAACTTGAATTGCATTGCTTCACTCCACTATTCCGCTAACCTCCATTGGATATGATCGTGAAAGATCGATTCTATGCATCCTCCAACACATTGTTTGCCTAGAATAAATAAGAAAACACAAACACTAGACAAGCAATATTAATTGTAAATTGTTTGTTAAAACATCATCAAAACAAAAAGGCCAACAATACGATGAACAATGTAGTATTAGTCATCGTTCAAAATTGAAAAATTCCAATATCTGGCCAAGACTGCTGCAAGCAAGTACTAGTTTGCCTTTTGGTCTATATCATAATGCTGTCTCATATACCAAACACTATCATCATCTTCCCTTGTTTTCGAAACCTTTCTAGTATAGGGAAAAATTGGTCGGTTGCTTAGGTACATAGAAAAATTAAAGTGTGGATATCATGTATGTAATCTTGTTGATAGACATATATTTTCAAATTTGCTGGGATATTGATGGTTGTATTATAATAATGATGAATAGTGCTTCAGTGTAAGCGGGAAATGTTATTTGTTTCCTACTTGTGTAATAGTGATGAATATTGTCACTGTGGAATTTTATCTTTGCAGAGCATTAAGGATAGGAAATTACCTTCAAGGGTTCCAGGAAATGGGAATTCTACTTCAGCATTTTCTTCAGTTGAACCCGGCATGGATGAACATGAAGCCGGTTTTCCTGATGGCTATCCTTTTCCTACTAGTGATAACCAGGATACAGATTTTGCTTATCATGGTACAGCTTTGTCAGTGGAAGAAAAGAAGGAATTTCTTGTCATAACTCGGAACAGCGTAGATATTTTATCATCCATGCTGAATGCTGAAACAGACAAGAAGCCTGTTAAGGTATGTCTCAACGTTTGAAATTTGGTCTTGTTCAGTTTGCTTTTGTTGGTATTGTGGGAGTTTTGACAGTTTTGGTTTAAAACAGAAAGTATTGTTTATTGGAATAGGTCAGCTTAATCACGAACTCTCAGTCCATTCGTTTCTTTTTTACCTTTTTCAAGTATATCATTATCAAATTAACTTTTCTTAATTTAAATTTCATATCTCATTGTAAATTAGTTGCTATTAGTTAATACATGGTCGTTATTACCTCATATTAGCTGTATTAGCTGTATCAGCCAATACTTCAAACCATGATATATCTATTGCTGCTGAATTATATTTTCAGGTTTCTGAGGATTTTGATCAAATTAAGCTTGATAACAGAGCAAAGCATCTATTGTCAATAACCTTTGTGCTGAAAATCTTGTATTTTCCCATAACTATTGACCCTTGGGCTTTTAATGAAAATTTCCAAAAAATCATGCTTCCATCTCTTAAAATTTGCATTTTAATTTATTTCAAACATGGTTCACTTTCGTGAACAATTTTTTTGTCAAATTTTATATGTATGGCTACTGCTTGCCTGAGTGGATGCACGATAGAAGATGTTGGTTTGCATTAAATTTTACACTCCATTTTTTGTAATGAATATATATGAATACCTACTGCTGAACTAGCGGACATGTGCCTGGCAATTCAGGATGATCTGATGTTGAGCATGGTTGAAAAATGCAAAGAATCTGAACCGATAATACAGAGGGTAATTGAGAGCATAGATGGCGACGAATCATTGCTCTTCGAAGCTCTAAGTCTCCATGACGAACTCCAGCAGGTTCTCTCCAAGTATCAGGAGCTCGATCTCAGTGATCAAACTGTAGATGATTCCTGCATTGCTCCAGATGCTAGCACTTCCGATGAGAAGAAGAGCTGAAGACTCTTGGTGGTGGAAAAAGTGAAGTTGCTAATGATGGCAGGAACATTAAGAAGGAATAGTATGAGCTAGGTGGGATATATCATCAGTTTGTTTTGTGTAAATACTACAGTTTGGTTTCAAGCTTTTTGCTGTTTGTAATCTATCTTTTAGGTGAATGTGGTATGAACAGTGAGGTTCACTTCTATATTTATACTCATAAACAGGTTTTATTCTTTTAAATGTTGTGCACTAATGTTTATTTATTTATTTATTTTACTGACTTTTGAGGTAGTTTATCTTGCATCCAATATTAACTGCATGCCTTCCTAACATTGTTTATTTACTAAATTAGTTCGGAGTCGTAAATCTATGAAAGCTAAAATTTGTAATTTTGGCTCGAACTCCTAAGCAAAAAACCTTTGCTCAATTTTGGGCACTAATATAAACAAATTTTTTTAAGAAAATTTTATTAAAAAACTCGCCTTGGCCCCATCACGAGGGGACGGCACTATTTTGATTACAGATAAACTCTGGAAAATATGTCGATACTTTTGTCTCATATATTGGTCGGTTTTGTAAAGTAGGCCGTACTGTATATGCTCTTAAACAAGACGACTGAGAGTAAATAATGCTACCTTAGAAATTTGAAGATTTGAGGGTCATATAGACAATTAAAGACTACACGGGGGTAAATACGACAAAGACTCCTAAATAAAGAGGTTCTGGACAAAATTTCGCCACCTTCTTGAAAATTTTGCCACTCTTGTTAAACGCGCGTTCTTCACGAGATAAGACCAGCGCATCCCAAAACCCTTTCAGCTTCAGATGGCAATGGCGTCTACTCTCCTCTCTCCCATCCCCATTCTTCCTCCCCGCCTCCAATCGAAGCGAGCTTCTTCTTCCTCCTTCAATCTCCGGCGACGCTCCGCCGCGTTGTCGCCGATCAATGCGAAGATCGGGGAGAGTCCGCTGCAGTATCGAAAGCTCGGGGACTCCGAGCTCAGTATAAGCGAAATCACCCTCGGAACTGTAAGAACTCTGGAATTTATCATCTGGATTGTTGTTATTTTGGAGTATTAGGTTGTCCGTAGTTTCTATTTTCGTTATAAATTTACAAAACCTAACATGAACAATTATGGTTTTCTATTAGATGAAAATACTATAAACATTTTAAAACACGAATAAAACATTTGAAATCAATGCGAAGGTAGGGGAGAGCACACTGCAGTGTTGGAAACTTGGTAACTCCGAGCTCGATATAAGCGAAATCACCGTCAGAAAGTCTGTGATAGGCTGATGGTAATTTGAAATGAGTGTGGCAGTGAGAAAACAACACGAGTGAAACATTTTAAAAAAATGAGTGAAGCAGAAATGAGAATGTTACGATGGTTAATGTGGATACGCACTTAAACTTATGATAAGAAATGAGTAAATTTGTAGAAGCTTGGGGTTGCTCCTGTTGAGGATAAAGAAGAAAGAGATGTGATTAAGTCGTGTTAACAGAGACCACTAAATCATCTATTTAGGAGAAGGGATACAATTATAGTTAATGGAGACAAAGAGCTAGAAGAGATGACCATCGTAAACTGAATGGAAGAATATGATTCATGTAGACAACCCAAAAATTTGGGATAACAACTTTGTTTTTTTTTTTTTGTTTGGATCTGAAAGTTGAAATTTCATGGTTCTTTTGTAAATCATAAACAAGCGTTCGTGGTGTTTAATTTATGGGTAGTTTTATGGAAGTTTTTGTTATTTATGTTGATTTGAAAGTTTACGGTGTTTTTCTCTAATAAAAATAGCTTATGATAATTCTGGCATAGGCACTAATAGTTTTGATGGTAGTTTTGTGAAAGTTACCCCTTTATTTGTTTATGGATTTTAACATGTAGTTTTTGCTTTTTTAGATGACTTTTGGAGAGCAGAACACGGAGAAAGAGGCTCATGAGATTCTCAATCATGCTTTTGATAGTGGAATTAATATCTTGGACACGGCTGAAGCGGTAAGTTTCTTAGTCTAATCAAATAGTGGTAGCTTGAGGAATTTGTAATTTTTTTTAAAAAAAGAAGAGAATGGACTAAGCAAGATCTTTCAAGTTGTAATAATTACTTCCAGTAATAAATAGCCTTAACCAGTGTATATCTCTATTTGCAATGCCCTCAAGGACCCTTGTTGAAAAAATTCGTGCACTCTTCGTTGCTCTGGTGGAGTTTAGAGGATTAGTGATTGGCTTTCATGAGCTTAGCTAAAATCAAGTGTATACTCTATTTGCAATGTCATTAAGTTGGACTTTTGCTAACAACATTGTATATTCTCTTCATTACGCTGGTGGAATTTGTAGGATATCTCATTAGTTTCATGAATCTGGACGCTACAATCAACCGATAGTTATGCTGCCTATGAACTTGGAATGTGCCTATATGTCCTTGCCACAAAAATTTGAAAGCAACTCAGAGGGTCAATATCACCAAGGGGTGAAAAATTGTGAACATACCAAATGTTTTCTATTTATCTTTGCATTTTCCATTTCAATCTCATTCATTTCTTCTTGGTGTGTTAATGGAGGCACACTGGATTAAGGAATTGTCTAGTGAGGCACTGATATTTGGCTAATGCTGTAGTTATCCAAAATGGTTAATCGCTTAGATCTATCGTCTATCTTCAATCACCAGCAAGTTATTCACTTTTACGATATCTTCTCATCACAAAGCTAAACTCCGTGCCAGTTACTTTAATAATATGCTCACCCAGCTGTGCTCTCCAACTAGGTGCTTGATGTCATTAGGTCTTGTTCCCTATCAGTATTCCATCACTGTCTTTATATGCGTAAACTCCACAATGCCTCTTTTAACAATGTCGCTAAGTATGTGTGTTTCTCATCAGGAGCCTAAGTTGGTGTTGACATAGAACTAACACAAGGACGCACACTCACACACACCCACACCCACACCCACACCCACAACTAAAATAGATATGGTTAGGATTTTTTTTATTAATTTTAAGTGTCAGTTGTTGATAAATACCTCAACTTTCGACTGCTTTTTTAGATCAATATCTTGATTTATCTTAAAAAGTGGTTAAACATCAGGGTATTTATTAGCATTAGCTGCAGTGCTTGTGAGATTCAGCAATTTTTTAATACTCTGGTGCCTTGTTCTGTTAATAAATTAAGTTTCCTTGAATCTCTGTCTTCTTCTTCCTTTCTTGGTATTAGAGTACCTCATAAGGACATGTAATTAGATTGCTCGTGGTAATGAAACTTATTTTTTCTATTTTGTAAGATTTGTATAGGTTTGTGTGTAATCAATATAATAATCTGTTCGCAGTACTGATTTCTGCATTACTTTTTATAGTATCCAATCCCAATGAAAAAGGAGACACAGGGAAGGACAGATCTTTATATAGGCAGTTGGATGAAGGGAAAATCACGTGATAAGGTAAGTTTACTTAATTTTTGATATTTGAATTATTATAATTTTTGCTATTTAGGTTTCTAACAGTTTGCTTACTATAAATTCTTCAACTTTATTGTTTTAATACGTAATACCAAGCTTTGCAACCACTTTGTTCTGAAAATTGAATTAGCTTAATATAAGCACTACCACTGTTAGGAAGCTAACATCACCGATTCACCATGATTAAACAGGAAAAAAAATTCAGCCAGCCACAAGGAGCAAGAACCGGTGTTACACTGAAAACCCCTTCAATGGAAAAAGAGTCCACCACCTTTTTTCTTCCACTAGATGAAAAAAATGATATACACAATGTTTATTCTTGTTAGAATATATATAAAACCATAACCCTCAATCCTCACCACAACTTCGGAGTTTTTATGAAATGGTTAGTGACTTTGATATGGTATCAAAGCAACTCAGGTTCAAATCTCACCGGCCACGAATTTAAAGTGAATTTTCTAAAAATTGACATCACTATCTGAGTTTAGGTTTCGGCCAATAACAAGGACGCTCAACCTACAGGGACATGTTAGAATATTAAACTATAACCTTCAACTTTCATCACAACTTCAAAGTTTTGGTGAAACGGTTAGGGACTTTGACAATTCTCTAATAGCACCATAGCCTCACAATATCTAGAGATCAATTCTTCATTCAATGACTATCAATACTCATCCAATCTCAGAGGGTGAATTTGATTAACAATGAGAAAAAAGATGAAAGGATGGATCAACGTTGTTATAGGATGATGGAGGTCAAAACACAGATCTGAAATATGGGATATGTAGAGATCTTCATTGGGAACAGCTTCTTAAAATTTGAACAAAATTGAAGCAGAAGATACCTCCTATCATCGGCAAAAAGAAGCACCAGAAACCTCCTTTCCCAGCTTCTCACCATCACTTTTCTGTGTTTTCTTCGCTCCATTGATCTTTAATACAAGATCTTGCTGCTAATAGACAATCTCATTAAACAGGTTTAAAAATACACTAATTTACCTATTTGTTCAATGGCTAGGGCTCCTCTTTATGATGTCGATTGCCTAAAACCATTTTTTAAATTGTATTCTATACTTTCCCACTACTACGTGTGAAAAATGATTTGTGGGTTTTGAAGGCCAGATGATCATCTTTGCAATGTTCCCTAGGTGATTTTGGCTACAAAGGTTTGTGGTTACTCAGAAAGATCAAGCTATCTCCGTGCCAATGCGAAGGTTTTGCGGGTTGATGCTGCTAACATAAAAGAAAGTGTGGAAAAGAGCCTTAAGCGTCTATCCACTGATTACATCGATTTGCTCCAAATTCATTGGTCAGTCTCTTTTAATTATATATGTGATATATGTGATATATGTGATATTTAATTAATTTAACATTGTCTGATTTTGGAAAAAAAAATTTATGCTCTCCAGTTTAGCTGAGATGAGCCGCATCTTTTTTCCATGTTTGTCTTTAATCAGAGATTTCTGGTTTTCCTGTTATTGTTTCAGGCCTGATCGCTATGTTGCTTTATTCGGCGAATTTTCATATGATCCTGCAAAGTGGAGAGAGAGTGTTCCATTTGTCGAACAACTCAGGGCCTTTCAAGAGTTGGTTAATGAAGGAAAGGTAAATTCCATTTGCAGTGTTATATTCAGCATCGTAGTTACTTTTGTATTTCTTTGGTCATGATGGCTATTTGCTTACATAGCAGTTTTATTTGAATTACTAAATATATATGTGAGGATGGATTCTATATTATTAGCTACTAGCTAGCAATGTTGTGAGAGCATGCAGATAGTTTATCACAATTCCTATTCATACTTTGTTGGTTTTCTCTTCTATGCATTACTCTTTAGAAAAGTTTAAAAATTCTAATTCAGGCTCCATATAGGAATAAAAACAAGACACTTTTGTGCTAATGAAAGGGTCATTTCCACATGGTTGGGTCAAAATAGCAAGAGGCTTACTTTGGGAAAATCGGTCAATGTACAAATCTTTCTCTACCCCTCTGAGCTGGCTTAATGTTTTGTCCTTGGGACAAAGTGGTTGGGTATTGTGGGAATAAACTAAGTTGTGTAGAGAAGGGGTTTAGGAAAGAAAAGGGTTTTTAAAGAGGACTCAAACAAGGTGGAAGTTGGGCTCCTTGTCATGAAGGGATACCCTAGTCAATCCCTCCTTCACCCACATTTATTAGTTAAGATATTATACTTTTTCATCTTATATAGACTGTTTTCTATGATACACACTAGACGAATTGGCTTACTTTATGTATAAATTCAACTAGCCAACTAGTTAGGCTAATGAGCAAATGAATAGCCATCTCTCGTCAACAAGTCTATGAAAATGAATATGATTTATACAACTTATTTTCTATGGAAATGAATACAATTTATTAGTTGAGATATTATACACTTTATGTAAATAAGAAGATGTTGCAGTGTCAGTAGGACTCTATTGCCTCCTCTTGGTTAAATCTTAGAAGGAAGCTATGTAGATTGTTTTTTCAATATATTGATATTATCTCACATGAGTATAGCTGGTTGTTACTCACATGTTAAAGAACCTAGGCAATTAGCTTTCTAGAAGTTTGGGCATAAGATGTCGTACATTTTTCTATATTAGCACAGTTTCCTTATAGATACTCAAAGATAAGAGATTTCGCTGATTAGCTATCTTATTTGCAATACTCCCAGAGTCCAAGATATATAAAATTTTAAAATTCACTGACTAAATCCAACTCTACCTGCGAACTAGAATGGTCTAGTTCACCATCTTTATTGGATTTGAATCAGTTTGAACAAAATGGGCGCCGTCTCAAGGTGCCCTCTGTTGACCCATAGGATCCAAAAGAAAAAAGCTGAGCCAATTCAATGTTGCTGAAAATAAAATCAAGTTTGATTATCTATGATGTTCATAATCTTTAAATATCACACTTTAATTAAGAAGTTAAAAACTAAGGGGTAGATGCCTTCAAGGGAGCTCAGCATGATGATGTTAGCAATGCAGTGTCCGGATTTTTGTATTTATGAACTATGTCCAAACATTGTACATGTTGTCTACTAATTCTTGGAAAATGCTATACAAATTTATAGAAAAGGTTTTAAAATGTAAAATTAATTACTAGGTATATAAATTATTATGTTGAACATTTGTAATATAAGGATTGAGATTGCAAATTTTTTGTGGCACAAGCTAAAAGAGATAAACATGAATATAGGGTTAGAGATAGGGCTTGTAGGTATAATATTGTAAGACTGCTCCACTCTCTCATCTCGCTACTACTTATTTGTCAAAAAATTTGTTTCCTTGGAGAAAGTTATTTGATGTGGACATATAATCAAGCCTTGTTGATATTCTTGTAGCTATAATCTACCATCTTTCACATTGTTTAACTTTAAAATTAGGATGTGATTGTGGATCTTTGATAACCACAAAGAGATCATGACCCCTTACAATTATGACTTTATGACTTGACAATTAAAATGGTTCGAGAACCCCTGGAATGGGGCCAAATTTTAGCAGTATTGAATTGGCTTGGCTTTCTTCTTTTGGATCCTATGCGTCGACCCTGGACCACTTGGATGTTGCCGATTTCGTTTGAACTGATTCGGATCTAATAAGGACTATGAACTAGACTATTTTGGTTCGCAAGTAGAGTTGGATTCAGTCAATAAATTTTAAAATTTGTATCTCTGGGAGTTTTTCAAATACGATACCTAATCAGTGGGTTTCTTATCTTTGTCTATCTCCAGTGAAACCTTTCTATTACTGAAAAATGTCCAACATCTTATGCCCTAGCTTGTCGAAAGCTAATGCTTAAGTTCTTTAACATGTGAATAACAACCAATTATACTCATATGAGATGAATATGCATATATTAAGAAAAGCCTATGCTACTTCCTCCTTAAATATGTCTACATTTCAAAGGGTTGCAATGATTTTAACTACAAGGAGGCAACAAAGTAAGTCCTGGACTCCTGTTGAGACCGCGAAATCTCGTTATTTAGATAAATTGTGTAATATCTCAACTAGTAAATTGCATTCCTTTTCATAAACTTGTTGAGGAGAGATGACTGTCTATTTTCTCATTAGCTTAATTTGTTGGCTAGTTTAACTTATATATAAAGTAAGTCAATTCATTTAAGTGTGTATTAAATAGAAAACAATCCACATAAGATATTAAAGTATAATATCTCAACAATAAATGTGGGTGAAAGAGGGATTACTAGGAGAAGGTTGTAGGCGTATAAAATTGCTTATAGGTCCCTTAGCATAGCTCGGCACAAACCGACGAACCAACGAGGCGACGAGGTTGACGAATCGCACGTAAGCAACGGAATACATCCATTCATGTGTGGAATCAAGCCAAGGGTTCGAAGAATCAACGAGTCATCCAAACAAGAGCGGACTCGGATGAATCACAACCGAATCAAGATCGGTTTCGGACTCGAACTCAGAAGTTGATTTACTGCCAAAACAGGAATCAGATTTACTGCCAAAACAGGAATCAGATTTACTGCCAAATCAGAGTCTAAGTCAACCGAAAAACGAGAGTCTAAGTCAACCGAAAAACGGATACAACGGACAAAACGACGAAACAGAAACGCCTAAGGGTGGCTCGGCCCAGTGCCGGCCACCCATGGGTGGCCGACCCAGATCTGTGCGCGGGCACAGTTCAGAGAGCCTATAAATAGGCTCCTCTTTGTTCATTTGAAAAGGTTGGATTTTTTGGAGGCGAAGCCTTGCTGGATTGAAGACTCAGATCTAAAAAAGATTCAAACTTTAGGACTTCGAGGACTTGTTCATCCAGATCTGGTGCTCGGCGATCGTCAACGCCAAATAATGTAAGAGTTCGAGAGGACCGGATCTCAGATCTACGCAGGCGTACTCCGGATCAAAGCTTGGCCTTTGATCCCGAGATTTGGGCGATTGTTTCCTTGGTGAACCAATCCCCCCCGGCTATTATTTCCTTGGTGAAATAATAACCGTCGTACTGCGTAGATCCGACCGGATCTAGATCTCACGGTGGTCGACCGGATCTCAGATCTACGCAGGCGTACTCCGGATCAAAGCTTGGCCTTTGATCCCGAGATTTGGGCGATTATTTCCTTGGTGAACCAATTCCCCCGGCTATTATTTCCTTGGTGAAATAATACCCGTCGTACTGCGTAGATCCGACCGGATCTAGATCGCGCGGTGGTCCACGGATTAACCCCGGCGTCGGCAAAGAACCCACACAAGCAAGAGACCGCAAAACAGGATCTTGCGATTCGTTCGACAAATAAGGAGAAAGTTGTAATTTTTTAAAGATAGCAATGGAATCAATAATGAAGAAAGACACGATTTTTCCCGCGAACAATCTGGCGACCACAGTGGGAGCCGCCGATCTCGCTGCCGAGATCGTAACGTCGTAGCCGCGGATCTCAATCCCGGTCATGGAGGAGGTCGAGTATGAGTTTGACCAAACCAAGTTCGAGGAGTACGTGTCCTCGTCCGGATCTCCCTCCCCTCACAAGTCCAAGAAGTCCAAGAAGTTCTCCTCTAGGAGAAAAGCTCGTTGGTGTGAAGATGTAGAAAACACCAACGAAGATCTTGCCCCGTTTGATGCCAAAGTCGCATCGGGTGAGATTCCTCTAACTTCCAACCAGGGCAGGCCTATTTCTGTCAATCCCTCCGTCACCAAAGAAGTGATGACTCTCTCAAAGAGAGCTCGCCAAAGGCGACGCCAACGCTTGGCCCGAGAATTCGCAAAAGCGATGGAGTCAACCGACGGAATCCGCTACAACGCGGATCTGAAGAACAGGAGAGGCAAACAGCCTCAACCACCGATGAATGGCAGTTCCTCCAAGCCGCCAACGAGCGAATGGGTCCGGGTCAAACGGAATCGTTCGACGCTTGAGGAGCGCATTCGCAAGCGCCGCGCAATGTCAGCGCAGGCACGAGCTCAAGTCCAAGAGGTGGCCAAGAACCGCCATCAACCCGTAAAACTTGGAGACCGAAGTCTGAAGCGGCGATTCAGACTAAGGAGCAACAACTGCAGCCTCCGAAAGTTCAACCTCCGGCGAATCAATCCAGACCGCCGATGATTTCCACAACTGCTCCGGGAGATCCCGCAGGACCATCCCAGAAAAGGAAGTCAGTCTTGGAGCGCCTCGATCCACTTACCGAGGAGCGAAGAAAAATTCCAATCCAAGGACGTTTGGGCCCACTAAGAAAGCCCCGAACGAATCAACATGATGGGGGTCGCCACAACCCTCAATATGACGAGGAAATCAGGGCAACCAAGCGCACTACTTTGCGCATTGAAGTTCAGGAGCCCGTCAAGAATTCGCGCCCACAAAGGCGCGTTTCGAGACGCGTGACTCTGGAAAGTCCGAAGAAGGTAATTCGCTCTCAGAAGGAAACATTATCGTCTGGTGATGACTATGACGTTATACCTGAGAAATCGTGCCGACACGCGATAGATTACCCAGACCTTCAAACCGATGAGTTGTACTATCGAGATGGGAGCACGAGGAAAACCAGAAAGAGGAGTCCTCGAGGATTAGAAACTCAATGCCCCTGTTCCAAGCTCATTCGGGCGGTATTGTCTGAGTACAGCTGCATTAGGGCGGTCCCCGAAAGAGTTTTAGTTTTCGAACGGCTCAGTACCGAAACGCCGAAACCAAGGCTTAGGCGTTTCCGACGAAGGAGAGCGGTAGTTGAAGACGGAGAATTCCCGAAGGTCACCACTAATATGACCAGCAAGGAGACATCGACACAGGTTAATCTCAAGTCGTTTCTGGAAGCGTCCCGGCGTGTAACCCGTCTACAGTCCGGAGCCATCAAGCGAGGAACTTATGGTAGGGTTCGGACAAGATTACCTTCCGAAGATGAAGAATCGGATGCCTGCTCTGCGGTTGCATCGGATAATACAGTCTCCAGTGAAGGGCAACCCCGCGAATCACTGATGAGAAGCGCGGAACAAGTGGCCAAAATGCTCGAGGAAGCCATGGCTAAACAGCAAGAGAGCTTCAAGCACGAAATGCAGATGGCCATGCAGAGTATGAGAGAAATGCATGACCAGCAAATCCAAGCACTGACAAACCAGCGAGGCGAGCAAAGTCATCGCAACCAGATTAATCTGGAAGATGAGGACACAGGTGCGAATGAAACTCATAACGCCAATGCTCCTCCCGTCAATGCAGGGGGTGGTAACGAGAATGCTGACGAAGATACAAGTGAAAACTTGAAGATCAAAAACCTCGAGAGCAAAATCAATACATTGATTTCCGCTCAAGAGATTAAGAAGACGGGCATTCCTTGTCCATACCCACGAGAATGGGAATCGATCCCCTATACGGCGAAGTTCAATCTGATCAACTTCAAAAGTATACGAGTATAAACTGCTTCTTAATACTCCGAAAAGTATACGAGTATAAACTGCTTCTTAATACTCCGAAAAGTATACGAGTATAAACTGCTTCTTAATACTCCGAAAAGTATACGAGTATAAACTGCTTCTTAATACTCCGAAAAGTATACGAGTATAAACTGCTTCTTAATACTCCGAAAAGTATACGAGTATAAACTGCTTCTTAATACTCTGAAAAGTATACGAGTATAAACTGCTTCTTAATACTCTGAAAAGTATACGAGTATAAACTGCTTCTTAATACTCTGAAAAGTATACGAGTATAAACTGCTTCTTAATACTCCGAAAAGTATACGAGTATAAACTGCTTCTTAATACTCCGAAAAGTATACGAGTATAAACTGCTTCTTAATACTCCGAAAAGTATACGAGTATAAACTGCTTCTTAATACTCCGAAAAGTATACGAGTATAAACTGCTTCTTAATACTCCGAAAAGTATACGAGTATAAACTGCTTCTTAATACTCCGAAAAGTATACGAGTATAAACTGCTTCTTAATACTCCGAAAAGTATACGAGTATAAACTGCTTCTTAATACTCCGAAAAGTATACGAGTATAAACTGCTTCTTAATACTCTGAAAAGTATACGAGTATAAACTGCTTCTTAATACTCTGAAAAGTATACGAGTATAAACTGCTTCTTAATACTCTGAAAAGTATACGAGTATAAACTGCTTCTTAATACTCCGAAAAGTATACGAGTATAAACTGCTTCTTAATACTCCGAAAAGTATACGAGTATAAACTGCTTCTTAATACTCCGAAAAGTATACGAGTATAAACTGCTTCTTAATACTCCGAAAAGTATACGAGTATAAACTGCTTCTTAATACTCCGAAAAGTATACGAGTATAAACTGCTTCTTAATACTCCGAAAAGTATACGAGTATAAACTGCTTCTTAATACTCCGAAAAGTATACGAGTATAAACTGCTTCTTAATACTCCGAAAAGTATACGAGTATAAACTGCTTCTTAATACTCTGAAAAGTATACGAGTATAAACTGCTTCTTAATACTCTGAAAAGTATACGAGTATAAACTGCTTCTTAATACTCTGAAAAGTATACGAGTATAAACTGCTTCTTAATACTCCGAAAAGTATACGAGTATAAACTGCTTCTTAATACTCCGAAAAGTATACGAGTATAAACTGCTTCTTAATACTCCGAAAAGTATACGAGTATAAACTGCTTCTTAATACTCCGAAAAGTATACGAGTATAAACTGCTTCTTAATACTCCGAAAAGTATACGAGTATAAACTGCTTCTTAATACTCCGAAAAGTATACGAGTATAAACTGCTTCTTAATACTCCGAAAAGTATACGAGTATAAACTGCTTCTTAATACTCCGAAAAGTATACGAGTATAAACTGCTTCTTACTCCGAAAAGTATACGAGTATAAACTGCTTCTTAATACTCCAATAAGGTATATGAGTATAAACTATTCCCTATTTTTGGTTGAGAAGTTCCTGGAGAATATTTTTATAAATGTTCTTAAGGATAACTCAACAACACCACGCCGGACGACGCGTCGCGAATAAGAACTCAACGCCGACAATCGAGCACGAGCTAAAGATCAGAAAATTAGGAACCGACTTCAAATTCGAAATTCCGACAACGGTCAGACAATAAATGCAGCACCGAAACCCTTTCAGATATTTGACAAAGCACCGAATAGCCTGAAGGATTGAAGGAATCAAGAACAGAAGCCATTCCAAAGTCCCGTTATACCGACTGAAGGTTGGGACAATCATATCCAAAGTATTCCAGACTCTTCTATAAAAGAACGAGGCTGAAATACTTTGGAGGGGGTATCTGTAGGCATATAAAATTGCTTATAGGTCCCTTAGCATAGCTCGGCACAAACCGACGAACCAACGAGGCGACGAGGTTGACGAATCGCACGCAAGCAACGGAATACATCCATTCGCGCGTGGAATCAAGCCAATGGTTCGGGGAATCAACGAGTCATTCAAACAAGAGCGGACTCGGATGAATCACGACCGAATCAAGAGATAAAATTCCCCAGACTTGGATTCTGATGTCATTTTCAATCGGTGAAAGACTAAACTGGCAACGCATATTAACGCTGACTTATCCCTACGAGAAGGTTGTAGGCGTATAAAATTGCTTATAGGTCCCTTAGCATAGCTCGGCACAAACCGACGAACCAACGAGGCGACGAGGTTGACGAATCGCACGTAAGCAACGGAATACATCCATTCATGTGTGGAATCAAGCCAAGGGTTCGAAGAATCAACGAGTCATCCAAACAAGAGCGGACTCGGATGAATCACAACCGAATCAAGATCGGTTTCGGACTCGAAATCAGAAGTGGATTTACTGCCCACCCATGGGTGGCCGCCCAGATCTGTGCGCGGGCACAGATCTGAGAGCCTATAAATAGGCCATTGAGTGTTCATTTGTAAGGGTGGGGAATTTTTGGAGGCGAAGCCTTGCTGGATTGAAGACGGCTCGGCCCAGTGCCGGCCACCCATAGGTGGCCGACCCAGATCTGTGCGCGGGCACAGTTCAGAGAGCCTATAAATAGGCTCCTCTTTGTTCATTTGAAAAGGTTGGATTTTTTGGAGGCGAAGCCTTGCTGGATTGAAGACTCAGATCTAAAAAAGATTCAAACTTTAGGACTTCGAGGACTTGTTCATCCAGATCTGGTGCTCGGCGATCGTCAACGCCAAATAAGGCAAGAGTTCGAGAGGATCGGGTCTCAGATCTACGCAGGCGTACTCCGGATCAAAGCTTGGCCTTTGATCCCGAGATTTGGACGATTATTTTCCTTGGTGAACCAATTCCCCCGGCTATTATTTCCTTGGTGAAATAATACCCGTCGTACTGCGTAGATCCGACCGGATCTAGATCTCGCGGTGGTCCACGGATTAACCCCGACGCAGGCAAACAACCCACGCAAGCGAGCGACCGAAAAACAGGAGCTCGTGATTTGTTCGACAAACAAGGAGAAAGTTGTAATCTTTTTTTTGTTTTTTTTTCTTTGATTTTCATTGTAACCGGATCTTATAAAAAGACCGGATCTTTGTAACTAAAAAAAGCTGTTATTTAAGATGACAATGGAATCAATAATGAAGAAAGACACCAATTTTCACCGCGATCTGGCGACCACAGTGGGAGCCACCGATCTCGCTGCCGAGATCGTTGCGTCGCAGCCGCGGATCTCGATCCCTGTCGAGGAGGAGGTCGAGTATGAGTTCGACCAACAAAAGTTCGAGGAGCATCTATCATCCTCGTCCGGATCTACCTCCCCTCACAAGTCCAAGAAGTCCAAGAAGTTCTCCTCTAGGAGAAAAGCTCGTTGGTGTGAAGATGTAGAAAACACCAACGAAGATCTCGCCCCGTTTGATGCCAAAGTCGCATCGGGTGAGATTCCTCCAACTTCCAACCAGGGCAGGCCTATT
Source organism: Asparagus officinalis (assembly GCF_001876935.1). Taxonomy (NCBI): domain Eukaryota; kingdom Viridiplantae; phylum Streptophyta; class Magnoliopsida; order Asparagales; family Asparagaceae; genus Asparagus; species Asparagus officinalis. Next base: position 15,261,763 of record NC_033794.1, on the reverse strand, counting down.
TCTGTCAATCCCTCCGTCACCAAAGAAGTGATGACTCTCTCAAAGAGAGCTCACCAAAGGCGACGCCAACGCTTGGCCCGAGAATTCGCAAAAGCGATGGAGTCAACCGACGGAATCCGCTACAACGCGGATCTGAAGAACAGGAGAGGCAAACAGCCTCAACCACCGATGAATGGCAGTTCCTCCAAGCCGCCAATGAGCGAATGGGTCCGGGTCAAACGTAATCGTTCGACGCTTGAGGAGCGCATTCGCAAGCGCCACGCAATGTCAGCGCAGGCACGAGCTCAAGTCTAAGAGGTGGCCAAGAACCGCCATCAACCCGTAAAACTTGGAGACTGAAGTCTGAAGCGGGGATTCAGACAAAGGAGAAACAACTGCAGCCTCCGAAAGTTCAACCTCCGGCGAATCAATCCAGACCGCCGATGATTTCCACAACTAAAAGGAAGTCGGTTTTGGAGCGCCTCGGTCCACTGCCCGAGGAGTGAAGCAAAATTCCAATCCAAGGACGTTTGGGCCCACTAAGAAAGCCCCGAACGAATCAACATGATGGGGGTCGCCACAACCCTCAATATGACGAGGAAATCAGGGCAACCAAGCGCACTACTTTGCGCATTGAAGTTCAGGAGCCCGTCGAGAATTCGCGCCCACAAAGGCGCGTTTCGAGGCGCGTGACTCTTGAGAGCCCTAAAAAGGCAATTTGCTCTCAGAAGGAAACGTTGTCGTCTGAGGACGAAAACGTTATACCTGAGAGATCGTGCCAACACACGATAGGTTACTCCGACCTTCAAGCGGACGAGTTGTACTATCGTGCTGGGGGTACCTGGGGCTACGAGCAAAGCCAGAAAGAGAAGTCCTCGAAGGCTAGAAACTCAGTGCCCTTGTTCAAAGCTCATTCGGGCGGTACTGTCTAAGTGCAACTGCATCAAGACGGTCCCCGAAAGAATTTCGGTTTTCGAAAGGCTCACCACCGAAACGCCAAAACCAAGGCCTAGGCGTTTCCGACAAAGAAGAAGGGTAGTCGAGGAAGGAGAATTTTCGAGGGTCACCACGAATATGACCAGCAAAGGGACGTCGACACAGGAGAACCCCGAGTCAATTCCGGAAGTACCCCGGTGTGTAACCCGTCTGCAGTCCGGAGCCATCATACGAGGAACTTATGGTAGGGTTCGGACAAGATTACCGTCAGAAGATGAAGAATCGGATTCCTGTTCTGCTGTCGCATCAGACAATACAGTATCCAGCGAGGGACAACCCCACGAGTCATTTATGATAAGCGCGGAACAAGTGGCCAAGATGCTCGAAGAAGCCATGGCTAAACAACACGAGGCCTTCAGATTCGAAATGCAGTTGGCCATGCAGAACATGAGAGAAATGCATGACCAACAAATCCAGGCATTGACGAACCAGCAAGGCGAGCCAAACGTTCAGGAAGAGGAGCACACGGATACGGATGAAGCTCACAATGCCAATAATCCTCCCGTCAATGCAGGGGGTGATAATGAGGATGCTAGTCGTAATGCCACACTTCCGCCTCAGAACGAAAACACAGGCGCTCACAATGCCAATAACCCTCCCGTCAATGCAGGGGGTGGTAACGAGGATGCCAATGAAGATACAAGTGAAGACTTGAAGATCAAAGATCTTGAGAGCAAAATCAACACATTGATCTCCGCTCAAGAGACGAAGAAAACAGGCATTCCCTGTCCATACCCAAGAGAGTGGGAATCGATCCCATATCCGGCGAAGTTCAACCTAATTAACTTCACGCCGTTTGATGAGAAGGGTTCGCCCACTCAGCATGTGATTTATTTCAAATCACACTTGGGGGTAATCTCTGGCAATGAGCCTCTGATGGTGCGGTCATTCGTCGGCACTCTTCGCGGAGCCGCCTTCGATTGGTATCGCCGCCTCAAGCCAGGTAGCGTGAACAGCTGGGACGATACGGGGAGTTGGTCGACACCTTCGTCAAAAGGTTCCGGAACAAGGCGATGAATTGTCGGGAGCCGATCACTGAGAAATTCATTCTCCAGACTTGCCACAACAACCTTGCACTGGACGTGTTGGAAGCAATGGGAACAGCACCGTCTGACACTTGGAAAGACTTGAAGGTGCGCGGTGAACAAGTCGAACGCTTCCTCCGAAGGAAAAAGACCGAGAGGAACCGACCGACGGTTAATCCTCCGAACTCGAACTTTGCCTCTCGTGGTAAAGGCAAATCACCTGCAGCTGCTGTTGATGCTAATCAAACGTCACAACAGCAATCCCGAAGGCAGCAAAAGACTTCGGGTCCGAGACTCCAAAAAGAGTACTCTTTCAAGGACGAAGACGTTCCAGCCATCTTCGAATCCCTCCTTGAAAGTAACAAGATCAAGCTACCACCTCTCACAAATCAGGAGGAAGCTGACAACACGACAGATCCAAAGTACTGTGCATACCACAGGAGGGTCCTTCATCCCACCAAGGATTGCTTCACTCTCAAAAATAGTATTCAGACCTTGGTTGAAGCCGGCGTCATAACGCTAAGGTAAGCCAGTTAAGAACGGCACGACTCCGACGAGTATAAGAGTATAAACTGCTTTTCAATCCTCCGACCGGTATAAGAGGTTAAACTGCTTCCTGATACTCCAACATGTATATGAGTCTAAACTGTTTCATTTCTTTCACGGGAAGTTCCTGGAGAATTTTTTATATATAATATTCTTAAGGATAACCCGGTCATGTAACTCAGTACAATGTCGGACCCAGTTCCACAAGAGAAGTTGGGGGTGGATTATTCAAGTATCGAAAAGTTCCCGAAAGAATATCACGAGTGATATTCTTAGGGATAACCCAATCACTATAAAAGTGATAAGTAAAACATCCACATTTAAACTCTAAAGGTTGGAATGTTTTCCATTATTGTTATCAAATTCACTAATTCTCATGAGTTATCTTGTTGAAACGAGATTCGATCCTTTTGACAGATTAATCTTTCCTCACAAAAATCCCCCACTGATCAAGTCAATTGACGGTGGGTCCACTAAATTTTCTGTCCGCCAATTCATGGCAATTTTCAAAGCTTAACGTGTTAAGTCCTGATTACTTAACGTCAAAACCCTTCATCGAGTGGCCAGTACAAACCAGTATTTCTACTGCTACTTGTATTCCATTCTCTTTGCTTTCAGGTCAAACCTATAAAAGTTAGGGCCACAATCAAAATCCCCTCTCGATTCTTCCAATGAACGAGAGGTCCACTTTAAAATCGAGTGATCAAACATTCCTACAGTTAGGGTCATCTCAAACTCCTGCTTGGTCAAACCTTCCTACAGTTAGGACCAAAACCACAATTCACTCTCGATAAACGAGAATTTCATCTTTAGTTCGGTAATCAAACCTTCTGACAGTTAGTGTTATCTGAATCTTTTCGATTCTCGGAGTGGAGATCACACTCTTAGTTTCACCTTTCTGGATTCTGGGGGTGGAGATCCCACATCGAGTCTCCTTTCTGGCTGAAGATAGAATATAAAATTCTTCCTCAGTGTCGGGAGATAGAATATAAAATTCTTCCTCTCCCATTTCGGGTTCGTCTTTGCCCCAAGAGAAGACACCACCTTTTTCAACTCTCAAAATCCGTGCCTCACAGGTATAGGAAGTTTATCCCGAATCCTAAGTAGGGATAAGTCTGCGCCTAACACGCGCTACCGGTCTAGTCTTTTTCCGTAGAAAAAGACACCAGAGTTCGATTCTGGGGTATTTTATCCTGAAACCTAAGCAAGGATAAGTTGGCGCTTAACCCGCGCCGCCGGTTAGTTCTTAACCGTTAAAAAGAACACTCGTTCACATATTCAACATTGTGACAGACAGGTTGTTATTAATAACACCAGAATCCATGCCTTACACGCATGGGGAATTTCATCCTGAATCCTAAGAAAGGATATGCCGACGCCTAACACGCGTCGCCGGTTTAGTCTTTCTCCGAAGAAAAAGACACCAGAGTTTGATTTTGGGAAATTTTATCCCGAAGCCTAAGTAGGGATAAGTCAGCGTCTAAAACACGTTGCTGGGTAGCCTATTCCCATAACAATGGCAAAGTCTACATATTCGAAGTTGTAGCATCAAGTCTAAGGGAGTTCATTCCTTTAGCACAACGTCACATGCGGAACGGATTTAGACAATCCGCATGCTAGCCCGATTCAAACGGTAGTCGGTAAAGGCTAATCAAACCCGTTAAATGCTGGGGGTTAGCCAAAAATCCTAAAGTCAACGCCTAACACGCGTCGTCGGGTAGCCTATTCCCGTAACAAATGGTAAAGCTTATGTATTCAACATCATAGCACAAAGTCTAAGAGAGTTCATTCCTTTAGCGCAACGTCACATGCGGAACGGATTAAAACAATCCGCATGTAAGCCCAATTCAAACGGTAGTCGGTAAGAGCACGTCAAATCCGTTGAAGGCTGAGGATTTGCCAAAAATCCTAAGTCAACGTCTCATACACGTTGCTGTTTAGTCTTTTCACAGGAGAAAGACGAAGTCTACGTATTCAATATCGTAGCACTAAAAGGGTTAACTCTTTTAGCTTAACGTCACATGCGGAACGGACTTGAACAATCCGCATGCTAGCCCGACTCAAACGGTAGTCGGTAAAGGCGCATCAAACCCGTTGATGGCTGAGGATTTGCCAAAAATCCTATAAATACGAAAGTCACTGACGCATCAGCTCCATTAGTTGGTCTCGTGACTTGAGCATCCAACGACGTTCGAAACCCTAAGGTCAACGCCGGACAACGCGTAACCCTAGGTCAACGCCAGTCAATGCGTTGCGATCAAAAAATCAACGTACGACGTTCAAAACCCTAGGTCAACGCCGGACAACGCGTAACCCTAGGTCAACGCCTATCAACGCGTTGCAATGAAAGAATCAATACTCCGAAAAGTATACGAGTATAAACTGCTTCTTAATACTCCAATAAGGTATATGAGTATAAACTATTCCCTATTTTTGGTTGAGAAGTTCCTGGAGAATATTTTTATAAATATTCTTAAGGATAACTCAACAACACTACGCCGGACAACGCGTCGCAAATAAAAAACTCAACGCCAACAATTGATGGTCAGCTAAAGATTAGAAAATCAGGAATCGACTTCAAGTTTAAAATTCTAACAACGGTCAGACAATAAATGCAGCACCGGAACTCTTACAGACATTCGACAAAGCACCGAATAGCCTGAAGGATTGAAGGAATCAAGAACAGAAGCCATTCCAAGGTCCCGTTACACCGACTGAAGGTTGGGACAATCATATCCAAAGTATTCCAGACTCTTCTATAAAAGAACGAGGCTGAAATACTTTGGAGGGGGTATCTGTAGGCATATAAAATTGCTTATAGGTCCCCTAGCATAGCTCGGCACAAACCGACGAACCAACGAGGCGACGAGATCGACAAATCGCACGCGAACAACGGAATGAATCCACCCGCGTGCAGAATCAAGCTAACGAATTAAGGAATCAACGAGTCATCCAACCGCCGAGCCACCCATGGGTGGCTCGGCCCAGTGCCGGCCACCCATGGGTGGCCGACCCAGATCTGTGCGCGGGCACAGTTCAGAGAGCCTATAAATAGGCTCCTCTTTGTTCATTTGAAAAGGTTGGATTTTTTGGAGGCGAAGCCCTGCTGGATTGAAGACTCAGATCTAAAAAAGATTCAAACTTTAGGACTTCGAGGACTTGTTCATCCAGATCTGGTGCTCGGCGATCGTCAACGCCAAATAAGGCAAGAGTTCGAGAGGACCGGATCTCAGATCTACGCAGGCGTACTCCGGATCAAAGCTTGGCCTTTGATCCCGAGATTTGGGCGATTGTTTCCTTGGTGAACCAATTCCCCCGGCTATTATTTCCTTGGTGAAATAATACCCGTCGTACTGCGTAGATCCGACCGGATCTAGATCTCGCGGTGGTCCACGGATTAACCCCGGCGCAGGCAAACAACCCACGCAAGCGAGCGACCGCAAAACAGGAGCTCGTGATTTGTTCGACAAACAAGGAGAAAGTTGTAATCTTTTTTTTATTTTTATTTTTCTTTGATTTTCATTGTAACCGGATCTTATAAAAAGACCGGATCTTTGTAACTAAAAAAAGCTGTTATTTAAGATGACAATGGAATCAATAATGAAGAAAGACACCAATTTTCACCGCGAACAAAGGTATTGTCTAGGATATCTCTTCTTGAGAGCAGAATGTGGCCAATAGGAGAAGGCCACGTGAAGAGCCAAGTTTGTGAACAAGAGTGAGACCAGATGCAAGAGTTAGATTCTTGGGCTGGGTTCACGAGAAACCCAGCCTCGCAGGAGCCAACTTCCTTCTTGTCTGTTTCCTCTCTAAAAGTCCTCTCTCCAAAACCCCTTCTCTCTTTACACAACTTAGTCAATTCCCACAATACCCAACCACTTTACCGCGTGGAAAAAACGTTAAGCCAGCTCAGAGGTGTAGAGAGAGATTGTACATTGACTGATTTTCCCAAAATAACCCTTCTGCTATTTTGACCCAACAAGGAAACAACCACATGGAGATGACCCTTTAATTGGCACAAAAGTGTCTCATTTTTATTCCTATGTAGAGCCTGAATTAAAACCTTTAATCTATTTTAAAGAGAATGCATAGAAGAGAAAACCTTTTTTAAAGAGCCTCCAGTGTAGTTTCAGTTTTTCGTTATATTAATCTCTTTTCTCTATCAAGCACTGTCAAATTCCCTCTTCTTAGTGTCATTAGCAACCACACCATCTTTTTCATTCGCATTGATCCCTATTTGGTTTAGTCTATTTCTAATCTTACTTACATCTTCAATTAGGATTCTATAACTTCCTACTGGTGCACACAAGTAATCTGTTACTGTGATCTTATCACTCCTTACTGGTATAAGTTCTATGCCCCATATATTCTATGCTGACACCTTCCGTAATTTCTGTAATCGAGATTCAGTTTTGTTGGACATGTGGAACCTAACTCTATTGTTTTCTTATCATTCTTTCCCTTTGTCCCTAGGTACGCTATATAGGAGTTTCAAATGAAACTTCATATGGAGTTATGGAATTTGTACACGCTGCAAAACTTGAAGGGCTTCCCAAGATCATCAGCATTCAGAATAACTATAGCCTACTTGTGAGGTGCAAATTTGAAGGTATGTCCTTTTAGGTCACCAATCTGTAAATAAGAAGTAACATTGGGGCTAGGCTATGCACATTTGAGTCATATCATCAATAATGAATATGAAGCATATAAAATATCTTGTAACGTCTACCTCCTAGTTTGGACTCCCCTTGTCCCTTCTTCCAGTAGTAAAGTGTTGTTTTTCTTTCAGTTGCATTTGCGTACATGTTTTTTGAGAAAATGATCAACAAGAGACTTGAATTTCATAGTGTGTTGTGTATCTGAAGAGATAGAATTTATAAAATGCAGGGACAACGAAAGAGATATTAAAAAGAAAAATGCTTGAGAATTGGTCACTGTTAGAAGAAGAGAGTATTAGTTTAGTTCCACATTGCTTGTGAGACTAGCTTGTAACTAATTCATCTCTATAAATAAAGTATAGAGTGAGGGGATAACTCTCCAATAATATATTCTCTCTCTAAACTTTAACATGGTATCAGAGCTTCCTAAACCCTAAACCCTAACCCTAATTCCCGTTGCCACTTGTTCTAACCCTAATTCCTAAACCCTAGCCGCCGCCTCTCCTCTCTCTCGAAACCCTAGCCGCCTCCTCTCCTCTCTCCGCCTCCTCTCCTCTCCTCTCTCTCGAAACCCTAGCCGCCAAAGATCAAATCCGTCGCTGTCCGCTTCGTCCGTCACTGCTGTCACTTGCTTTGTTCGTTGCCACTTGCTTCCTTGACAACTTGGATATCTTACCTTGCTCGGTGTTTCCTCGAGTTCAAACTTGAATTTGATCTTGAGAAAAGTGTTTATCTTACCTTGCTAAGATATTCACTTCAGTTCTTGTTTCCACAATCGAAACATCAACGTCAAACTTCCTTCACGTCTGACTCGGTTCGTTGAATCAGTGGTCCACGGAGGAAACTCCAGATCCAGATCCACTTCACCGATCCGATCTTCCTCCACAACTCCCGTCAGTCGTCGTCGCCGTTGTCATGTCCCTTTGTTTTCGGATCTGACTTAGATCTGCAAATTGTTCTAAAAAAAAAATATTTCTGGTTCTTGAATTTTAACCTTCGTGTTTCATGTTAACCTTCGGACTCTTGCATTTTAACCTTCGGGTTCTTGTATGATAACCTTCGGGTTCTTGCATTGTTAACCTTCGGGTTATTGGACTTGTTCAACTTGTGGAGGGTAACGTCTTGATCTCTACTCGTCTGTTTCATGATGACCGGATCTGAGGAACTTAAGAATTCTGAGTTAACAGTCTAAATGAAAGTTTCGGAGATATTTTCTGATAGAATCACTTACCGAAATTTTGATGGAATTAACTATTTCCAGTGAAAACGTGTTATTAAAATCTACGTGGCCGGCCGAGGTAAAATTGATCATTTGTTGACGGACCCTCTTACTCCGACACCGGAGTCTTGGACATTAGATGATAGTGTCCTCTTACATCAAATTTTTAATACTATGGAGCTTAAAATTCATGATTTAATCCTTCATTGTATGATAGTGAAGGAACTTTGGTGTTTCTTACAAGATTTCTATGGGGGTAGCAGTAATATTAATCGAGCATATGAAGTTATTCAAGAGCTGTTTCGTAAGAAACGGGATGATAAATCCATGGATGATCATTATAGTGAGTTCAATCGTCTGACTGAGGAACTTCGTCAGATTTCTTCTGTTACTGGGAATGTAAAACAGATGTAAAACCAATGGAACAAACTTATGGTACTCACCTACTTGGGTATCCTAGATTCCATTTACTCCTCTGCTCGACCACAAATCATGGGGAGTTCCGCCATTGGTTCTCTGGTTGAGACTTATCACTTTTTGAAGGACACTGTCCCTGCACAGCCACTTACATCCATCGCGGATTGCTCTGCGTTTGCCATTCAGAGTTGATAGTCTTATGGACGAGGGGATCATATTGGTGGTCCTGGAAGAGGTAGATGTAACTTTAAAGGGAGAGGAGGTTACCACAGTGGTCGTTCTGGGGGCTGAGGTGGTCAACGAGGTGGCCGTGGAGGTCCATCTCAAGGCAGACATACTAATGACGATGACTCAGTGAAGACTTGTAACTACTGTCACCAATCAGGACATCTCAAATATAATTGTCCTGAATTAGAAAAGAAGAAGGCCAAGGGTGCTTACATGGTCGCTCATGATAACTTCACTTCATATGACAGTGAAAGTCAACTACAGTCAATCTTTCAGGATGCGGAGTTGCAGCGTAAATTTCAGTAATTTTAATTATTCTAGTAGTACCAAAATTCACAACCATCATCCTCCTCTTTATCTAGTACTCTCAAAAGTACAGGTACCTCTTTATATTTACTTACATCGTTTTCGTCTCATACTTGGATTATAGATACAGGTACCACTAATCATATGACTGGGAATCAATGTATCATGTCCTCTTTCTCTCCTACATCTAAGTCAGTTATATTAGCTGATGGTTCACGTACACCTGTTCAGGGTATCGGTAACACTAATCCTACACCTAGTCTCCCCATTTCCTTCGTATTCTATCTTCCTAGTTTTCCCTATAACATTTTATCTGTTAGTAAGATTACTAAATTACTAAACTGTACTGTGACATTCTTCCCCACATATTGTGTCTTTTAGGATCTGGTCATGAGAAAAATGATTGGGACATGACACGAGCAGAACGACCATTATAAACTGGATTTAGGCGCCAAACGTTTAGCGTGTATTGAAAACTCATCAGCTCTACAATACCATTGTCAGCTAGGGCATCTCTCTCTCTGTTCTCAAGCTTCTAAATTCCCAGTTCAAATCTCTTTCCTCTTTAGAGTGAGTTGTGTCAACTTGGCAAACTCCATCGTGTATCTTATCCTAATCGAGTCAATAAGAGGGCTGCAAAGCTATTTGATCTTGTTCATTCTGATGTCTGGGGGCCATGCCCAATAACTTCTAAATTGGGATTCCGATACTTTGTTAGTTTTGTGGATGATCACTCTCGTGTTACTTGGATTTATCTTCTCAAGTCTAGGTTTAAAGTCTTTTCTACATTTAAACTCATTTATTCTGAAATAGTCAATCAATTCAAGACTTCGCAAATTTTTTCGATCTGATAATGCAAGGGAATATTTGGATGATAATTTTACTAGTTTTCTTGAACATGGAATTCTCCATCAGTCTTCTTGTGTTTACACTCCTCAACAAAATGGAGTTGCTGAACGAAAGAATAGACATCTCCTTGATATTGCTCGAACATTGCTATTTCATCGTTACGTTCCCAAAGAGTTTTGGGGGAAGCTATCCTAACAGCATGTTACTTGATTAATCGAATGTCCTCTTCTGTTCTGCAAGAAAAGTTCTATACCCCAACGATGATCTTTTTTCGCTTCCTCCAAAGATTTTTGGTTCTCTGTGCTTTGTTCATAATCACAGTCCAAATAAATAAAAGTTTGACTCTCGGTCTATTAAATGTATTTTTCTTGGCTACTCCCGAAAACATAAATGTTATACGTGTTTCTGTCTATCACTCAATCGTTTTGTGTTATCTGCTGATGTAACATTCTTTGAAGACAAACCTGGTTATTCTAGTTCTCCGACTCCATTATCATCGGATGAGTATGACTATTTAATCCTACAAGAGTCATTGGTTAACGGTGGTGGTTCATCCATTAATAATACTATTTGTGCTACTGACAAAGATTCCACTCGGTTTAAAGACCCAATTCAAGTTTATCATTGTCGCTCTGCTCCTGCTCCTAAGCTAACGTCAACCTCAATACCACATCCTCTGTTAGAAGAACCAGAATCAGTAAGTGCAAATTTATCCCTTTCTGCAAAAGACCTTCCTATTGCACTTCGAAAATGGACACAACCTTGTAGTTAACATCCTATTTCTAACTTTGTCTCTTATGATCGCCTCTTCTCCATCTTTCGATCTTTTGTTACTTCCCTCGACTTATATTTGGTTCCCAAAAATATGTCAGAAGCTTTGTCTATTCTAGGTTGGAACCAAACGATGCAAGATAAAATGAGGGCCTTGCGACAGAATGTGACTTGGGATTTGGTCCCACTTCCACCAAGAAAGCGGCCCATCAGCTGCAAGTGGGTGTACATTGTCAAATTGAATTCTGATGGAACTTTAGCACGCCTGAATGTCCGACTGGTTGCTAAAGGCTATTCGCAGGTGTATGACTTAGATTACTTAGATGCCTTCTCTCCAGTGGTAAAAATGACATTTGTTCAGATTTTTATCTCATTAGCAACGACAAATCACTAGCCATTTCATCAGTTGGACATCAATAATGCATTTCTTAATGGTATTCTAGATGAAGAGGTTTACATGGAGCAACCACCAGGTTTTGTTGCTCAGGGGGAGAATGCGAAAGTGTGTAGGCTGAAGAAATCACTTTATGGTCTGAAGCAATCTCCGAGAGCCTAGTTTGGACGTTTTGCATTGGTTATTCAAGAATTTGGGTTCTGTCATGCACAGAAAGATCACTGTCTTCTGGCGATTTCAGAATGGGAAACGAATTCTGCTTGTTGTCTATGTGGATGTCATTGTAATTATAGGGGATGATGCTTCTGGTATTAACAGCCTGAAGAAGCATTTACAGACACATTTCTAAATCAAAGGTATTGGTTCCCTAAAATACTTTCTAGGCATTAAAGTCGCAAAGTCAACGAAGGGTATTATTCTGTCACAAAGAAAGTACGTTTTGGATATGCTTTCAGAAACTCGGATGTTAGGATACAGAAGCAGTGATTCTCCAATGGATGTGAACTCAAAACTACTATCAGATCAGGGGGAGCTTCTTGAAGATATTGGACAATATAGAAGATTGGTGGGGAAACTGAATTATCTGACGGTGATCAGACATGACATCACATTCGCAGTCAATGTTGTGAGTCAGTTCTTGTCCACACCAAGAACTACTGGATGCAATAATGAGAATTTTGAGGTACTTGAAAAAGGTTCCAGGACGAGAAATTCTCTATTCAGATCAATGACACATCAGAGTTGTAGTCTTCTCTGATGCAGATTGGCTTGGATATCCTTTTGATAGGAGATCAACTACTTGATATTATGTCTTTCTCAGAGGAAATCAATATCATGGAAAAGTAAGAAACAAAGTGTTGTATCTCGATCCATTACAGAATCATAATACAAAGCTATGACAAATGTGACACCAGAGATGGTTTAGATCAGAGACCTATTGACAGAAATTGGTCTCCCTCCAGAATGTCCCATGGATCTATATGGCGACAATAAAGCAGCAATTCACATTGCTGAGAATCCCGTGTTTCATGAAAGAGCCAAGCACATTAAAGTCGACTGTCATGTAGTCCGCAAGAAGCTCGAGGATAAAATCATCACGGTAAAACATGTATCGACAGTAAATCAGTTGGCAGACATTCTTACAAACCATTTGGTCAAACACGGGTTGACTTTATTTGTGATAAGCTGGGCATGCATGATATATATGCTCCAGCTTGAGGGGGAGTTAGAAAAAGAGAGTATTAGTTTAGTCCCATATTTCTTGTGAGACTAACTTGTTAATCCATCTCTATAAATAAAGTATAGAGTGAGGAGATAACTCTCCAATAATCTCTTTTCTTTCCAAACTTTAATAGTCACCAAGTGTGGCTTAAACATTAAATATGAGCACTGGCTCATTATTAGCATGATCTTTGCAGGTGGGAGTTTCTCCAAATAACTTTTGTCTAGAGTTGTCCGTTCATATTCTTAGTAGATATTTTCCTCTCTAATGAATCCATTTCCAATTTTCATGTTGTTTTTTAATTCAGAAGTGATGTCTACATATGTTTCTTGTGGGAAAAGGCACTCATAATATACTTGAAGCATCGTGATTAACATCTTCTTGCAATATAGTCCTAATTCTGATTAATTTGTATGCAGTTGATCTAGTGGAAGTATGTCACCCAAATAACTGCAATATTGGGTTACTAGCCTACTCTCCATTGGGTGGTGGAACACTCAGCGGGAAGTATTTGGATATCAACTCGGAAGCTGCAAAAACGGGCAGGCTGAACCTCTTCCCTGGATACATGGAGAGATACAATAGATCTGCCTCAAAGGTTTGATCTCTTATGTGAATGAATATGTGAAATTTGTATCTTATTGTTGGTATTTCAATATAGTTAGAGTCTAAAAGCAATAGGCGCGTCATCATTATCATTGATTGGTACCCATCTTCCATTAAAGACGCCCGTTATTGAGCATAGCTGTAGTACATGAGAAGCAATTGATGTTTATATCTTGAACATATTGCCTTTCCAACATACATTGCTTAGTTTTAATATTATTCTGATACTGAAACTTAATGAGGTACATTGTGCCTCTTATTGAAGAATGTCAGGCATCCTAATTGGTGCATGCCGCTGAAAAGTGAATCAATCAAACAGAAAAGTAGAGAATAAAACTTGTTGAGAACCGACTTCCCTTGCAAACAATGTCCCTCTGAACTTCCTTATAATATTCTGCCAAATAACTCTTAAAGCGAATCTCCCTATCTCTGTGGCGCTCCTTAGCTTGCTCTGCCTGTCAGAGACTGCACTGTGTCTGTATGTGCCAATATCTACACACACACACACATCCTCGGCAATCGAAGCCCAAAGATCTATGAGTCAGTTCATGCTTGACTAGCCAATCAGATAAATGAACCTGCATCTTCCCGACTTCTCCCATATTTTTATTTGTATGAGTACCTCTTTCACGCTCATGTCACGCCGAGGTACTGCAGAAGAAAAAACTGCAAAATCCAATCCAATTTATCGTAATCGATTAGTTAACATGTTGGTTAACCGTATTCTGAAACACGAAAAAAACCCGCAAAAAGCATTAACAATGCAAAGACCAATGCACCAATTGCGGTACAATAGAGTTGTAATTCACTAGTTATTCCAGATGCTCGCCAAATCTGAAAAAACCCGGAGGTTATTTAAGGTCCGAATGATCAACCCTACAATCAGTTGTTAGAATTAATAGATGTTCAAATCGTTCATTTGAATAAATTGAAACCCTTCTTATTGGATGTCTTGATCAATGGAGGAACAATATTACCATTTTCACACACACACACACACACACACACACACACACACACACACACATCCTTAAAATGATTCCTGAACCTGATCTTTTTACCTAATAAAAATCTAATGTTATTTGGAATCAAGTCCTAATGACTCTAGAAAATAAGGATTTCCTAGACTAATCAGGAAAGAAAGTCCTCATTTTTGAAGAAGACTCTTTTGATGAACTGCCCAAAATTGCAACTTGAACTTGAACTTGAATTGAATTTACTAATTTGTACCTAGGGCATACTCCTGACACATGCTAACTCATGAAACTTCATACATGCAAACTTTTTATCTGAGGGCAATCTACTTGCAGTGATTATATGAAGCTAATTGTTTTGGAAACACTTCTCCCTCTTAGTAATAAAAATAATGACTGGAGTACAGATAGTCTATGGAACACGTTTCAGTATTTCAAAAAATTTTCCCTCTTTCCAAATATAATTGATAACAGTAATGTTCATTTTAAGGCACTTCTTTTCCTTTTCTTTTACTGTTAACTCTAAGAAATAAAATAAAGCATGGAGAATATGCATATGCTCTTGCTTATAGTTTTATATATATCAGGAAGCAACACAACTATATGTTGAGTTGGCAAAGAAGCATGGCCTGACCCCTGTCCAACTTGCTCTGGGATTTGTACGTGATCGCCCATTCGTGACCAGCTCGATCATTGGTGCAACTTCTCTCGATCAGTTGAAGGAGGACATTGATGCGTTTACTTTGACTCCTCGGCCATTACCTACTGAAGTTGCTGATGGCATCGAGGATATCTTCAAGAGATACAAGGATCCAGCAATTCTATAAATAGGGGATGTTGTTATTTCTTTTCAAATTGTATTACATTCTTTTAGATCCAATCTAGTACTGATTGCGAGTCACAGAAAGGACGAGGAGGTGTATTGCATTGTCCAAGGACATGTTTTTCATTCAAAGAGTAAATAAATTTGACAATTCTTTTTAAGTTAATTTTTCAGTCAGATGCTAACTTCTTACTTTTCTTTATGGCACTTCAAATATAACCGATTTAAGCTATTGCCAAGTATTCCATATTACGAGCAATATTATAAGCGGAAACATAGACCATGTTTATCATTCAAAGAAAGCAAATAAATTTGGCATTCTGTTTAAGTTAAAATTTTAATCAGATGGTAACTTCTAACTTCTCTTTATGCTTCTGCAAATC
This sequence comes from Asparagus officinalis, assembly GCF_001876935.1. Taxonomy (NCBI): domain Eukaryota; kingdom Viridiplantae; phylum Streptophyta; class Magnoliopsida; order Asparagales; family Asparagaceae; genus Asparagus; species Asparagus officinalis. Next base: position 15,246,367 of record NC_033794.1, on the reverse strand, counting down.
TAATTGATTTAAGGTATTGCCATGTGTTCAATATTAAGAGAAATATTGTAAAACGAAAGCATAGAATGAAGTACTCAATCCATAAGCCGCAAGCTCTAAAGTAAATAGAGGCTCTGTTCTTTTATTTATTTATTTATAATAAATGATACGTGAAACAGAGCAATAGAAATATACCCTATAACTACTCTAAATATATGCCAAACAATAGATGCACTTAAAACTGTACAATATAAATACAACTTTAAAACATGACCAAGCAAGTGAACCATGGCCTTAAGCACTAAGAAAGCAAGTATACTAATTATCATATTAGAAAGCTGCTTATAAAAATTAAACATAGGAGAGGAACAGAGAAGACAGGGACATGTAATAAGAGACTAAAGTAAATGCATATTTGGGTGTAGGGTGGGTATTTTTTGGGGCGTGGGGTGGAGGGGAGTATCTGTGCTGCTGGACAATAAGAAGGATAGTTGAGGAAGATAGAATGCTGAAAGCATGTGCTTCTAAGAACGAATGCAAAGCCTGAACCTGAGGAGTAGCATCACTCTGTATGTTGGGGCTTTATCCGAAGGCCCTAAAGTGAGGTGCCAGAAATATTTGTGAATTCAAGATGTCATATAATCTAACCAGAATTCCATTTTGTGTGATGAAACTTTACAGCTGTCACTCTGTTTATCTTTTTTTGTTAACAATTCTTGTCTTTCTGATGACATTTGTGTGGCATCATTCTGTTGTATGTCGATTTTTGTTACTTGTGTCGGTGTCATGCTTGTAGTTGGCATTTTGTTTTGGTTGAGAATTTGAGATACGTAACTACATTCTTTTTACCCTTGAGCAGCAATTGCATTTTACTTGCTGAGCCATGAATTAACTGTTGGCAATGGCAAGAATACCTGAATAACGAGAAATCAAACTATCAAATGTGCAATAATGCAGAGAAGATGTCGTGTTAGGGGAATAAAAACTAAACGCTTCTTCGAATTATAGACTTATTCCACATTATCTTTTGACCATTTTCTATGTAGATGTTGTATCTGGTAAGGTTCTTGTGTATAGATTTACATGTGTATCTCTTTGACTTGCTGCACAAATCATCATCACCCTAAAAGCGACTTCTGCATGTATGTATACGTATATGTATCCTCTCTCTTCGCACACAAGCCTGACCGACCGATAATATGAATACTCAATATTCAGCTCCATTATGGCAGGTACGTAGAGTATGAAACCCATTATGGCAGGTACACACAGTATGAAATCAAACTAATACTCTAACGTGCACATATTTCAGTATTAGCAAACACAAATAACATTTCCTGTGATTTTGATATTCTTGGACGCACAATAAAAAAGAGATAAGATAAGTTGGTAGTTTTTTAGCTTTGGTAACTAGTGAATAGGTGTACAGGATTATTATGGCTATAAGAGGGGTCTAGGCTATGTCTCTTCATCCGATGACGAATGTTGCTGGCATGTCATTGACCGATTAGCGAATAAGGACGGATACTCATCCGATTCTTCAAATTAGGACTCCAACGTCAGGATTGGAGAAATGTACAAAGGCTTGATGTTGAATATGACCACGGTCGATCCTGCCACAATGGAGGAAGACGATCAATTGCCAACTTAGGAAGATCTTTGGATCCATCACCTGAATATCCAATATGGTGATAGATTCAAACAAAGAGAACCTCCCACCAAAGACAAAGTGGTCCAGGTGAACATGGGCGACGAAGCAAATCCGAAGCCCATATTCGTCAGCGATAGCCTTCCACCAGACGAGAAGGAAGAGTTGATTGCCCTCATCAGGGAATACATAGATGTTTTTGTCCAGAATTACAAAGATATGCCAGGTCTTGATCCAAATGTGGCGATGCATCGCCTTAACATCAAACCGGATGTTAAACCTGTCAAGCAACAGTAAAGACGGTTTCGCCCGTAAATTATGGAAGCGATCGAGTCTGAAGTTAAAAAGCTGATGGACTTGGGTTTTATCAGGGAAGAGCAACATCCCGACTAGTTAGAAAATATTGTACCGGTCCTTAAAAAGAACGGGAAAATCAGGATCTGCATCGACTTTAGAGACCTGAACACCGCCTGCCCAAAAGATGACTTTCCTCTCCCGATCACGGACGTTATCATCGACAACACGTGTGGGTTCAAGAGAATGTCGTTCATGGATGGATTCTTGGGTTACAATCAAATCAAGATGTACCCGGACGACGAAAAGCATACCGCGTTCAGAACACCACTCGGCATCTTCTGCTACACAGTTATGCCCTTCGGCTTGAAGAACGCATGTGTCACATACCAACGGGCAATGACGAAGATTTTCTAGGTACATCTCTGGAAGATCGTCGAGTGCTATGTTGATGACTTGGTACTTAAAAGACGCAACAAAGACGACCACATTTAAGACTCGAGGATGATGTTCGATCTCATGCGGAGTCACCAATTGAAGATGAATTCCACCAAGTCTTTCTTGGGAATGTCCAGCGGTAAATTCCTTGGATTCGTCGTTACCATCAATGGTATCTATATTGATCCTGACAAAGTAAATGCGATACACGAATTGCAACCCCCGAAAAATCTCAGAGAACTCAGAGGATTGCAAGGACGACTGGCTTATATCCGTCGATTCATCTCGAACCTCTCCGGAAAATGCCAACCATTCTCTAAACTCACGAAGAAGGGTGTGTCGTTTATTTGGGATGATGCTTGTCAGAAGGCATTCAAAGATATCAAAGTATATTTGGCGAATCATCCCGCTCTCGTTGCGCCGAAGTCAGGGAAGCTGTTCCTGATTTACGTCAAGGCGATGAACCACTCGTTAAGTGCTTTACTCGTACAAGACGATGACAACGGTCACGAGCAGGCGATATATTACCTGAGTCGAACTTTAGTAGGCGCTGAATCTCGATATCCAATGATTGAGAAGGAGTGCCTCGCCCTGGTGTTCGTAATTCAGAAAATACGACACTACCTGGTTGGACAGACGATCTACGTCATTTCCAATGTCAACCCAGTCCGCGTACTCATGATGCAACCAACCTTCATGAATTGATGATTAGCGAGATGTGCCCTGCTCTTGTCCGAATATGACCTGCACTTCAAACAACAGAAGTTGGTCAAAGGATAAGCGATTTGTGATCTTTTGGCAGCTAACCCTACAACGAATACAACCGAATTATATGAAGATTTGCCGGATGAAACTCATGAAGCTCTTGGGGCTGACAGCTCCGTAGCCCATTCCGAGTCGTCCCCTCTGCTAGCCCTCAGGGAAGTTACCTCCCTCAAGAGCTTGAGATAAGAAGTTCAGATCTGCTCCATCCGGCTGAATATCTCTTACTCCACCAACGCCCCCAAACCAAGTAGCTCCAGAGGTTTTGGTGGAGACCGACATTAGGAATCCCGCTCAAGAACTCCTCATTCCGGGGAAGTTAGAACTGCTCCACTGCCCTCGCCTGAGTCAGACGAGAGCCAAGGATAGACCCCCCTGACGTCGAGATGGTGGGTAGGTTGGTAGCGGCGCTCTAGGTTGGGCTCTTGACCAAATCGAGGGCCGACCCCAAGGACCCAATGAGGTATTGCCTCATCCTATCCCATTCTTCCTCCTCAATCTCAACGACGTGGTGAGTGTAGGGGAACTCTAACCCCACGGGAGGAGCCGTTTCCTATGCGACCTGCTCTTTCCCCAAGCGACGAGATGGTTTAGTGCGGCCGACGAATGCCCGCTCTTCGTCTGCGAAGGCTCTCACCTCACCCCCAACTTCTTATGGGGAGCCTCGGCTTGCTCTTCTGGGGCCGACTCCTCCACCTGGATGACGTTAGTCTCAATCGTCGCTTGTAGGCTATAAAAATTGCCTTGACTACAAGAAGACCTAAAAAAACCCGCCATCAAGAACTCGGTTACGCCCACAGGCTTAACCCGCTAGCATGAGTCAAATCCGCTCAAGGGTTGAGCTCGCCGGCACGAAAGGAGCTCGCCCATGTGGTTGACTCGCCAGCACGAGTCAAGACCACGCGATCGTCGAACTCGCCTGCACATCAAGAACTCGGTTACGCCCACAGGCTTAACCCGCTAGCATGAGTCAAATCCGCTCAAGGGTTGAGCTCGCCGGCACGAAAGGAGCTCGCCCATGTGGTTGACTCGCCAGCACGAGTCAATACCACGCGATCGTCGAACTCGCCTGCACAGCCAGGCAATTCGCCAGGCGATCAACAAACTCGCCGAACTCGCTAGGATACCTAGCGGCTGCGCTATAGCGTACAGGGATTGGCCTTCCTATTTCCCGTGACGTGGAGGGAAGGAGTACAATACTCCGAGCCCATCAAGTAGCCGCTCACAGTACGAGTGACCAGTCGAATCCACACAGTCGCCAAACTTGCATGCATACTTGACTCGCCTGCACGAGTCAAGTTTGTCCAAGTGACCAAGCTCGCCTGCATGTTCAAGCCGTCATCTACATTATTAACAAATCCGCCAGAGTACCTGGCGGCTGCGCTGTCGCGTACAGGGATGAGCCTTCCCATCTCCTGCGACGTGAAGGGGAGGAGTACAATGCTCCGAGCCTATCAAGCAGTCGCTCACAGTACAAGTGAGAGGCATGGCATCTCTCAACAGGACATGATCACATCCCATGATTCAAGGGAGTGACCACGCCGTCTCTCCCTTATTTAAGAGCCTCTCCTGGCTATAGGAAGGAGGTTCGCAGTTCATTGATTGATTCAATCTGTTAACCGAACCATCAGCTCTCGACTCCTGCTGGAGTTGACGACCTGCTCTTCGCACTGTTCTTGCGTTGTAGTAGTTACTTCTAGCTCCCTGCCTTGATCGCCATTAAACTCGGAGGCTCGAACTCGATCAACGCAAGCTTCTACTGTGTACTGAAGCTCATCCGCAACCTCGATCGAATCGTCCAAAGGAAGCAGACTCTATGTGAGAACTGAGCGAGGCGTCCTATCGCTACCAAAGACCCTGTAGGCTGTCTAAAAATCACAACAGATAGCTAATCTCTATCAAACACCGATGATGAAAGCTACAATTAGACGACTTCTAGAAGGCTACAATTTGAAGACTTTTACGTAGATCGATGAAGGTTACAATTTGACAACCTTTACAACAACCGATGAAAGCTTTAGTTCAACAGTCTTCACAATCAACATCAGGAGTTACAATCTAATGACTCTCATATTTTCAAGGAGCTAAGATGAAGATTACAAGATGACAGTCTTTACAGCGCTCCAGCAAAAGAGACCACAAATTGACAGTCTCTTCACATCAAAACGCAAAGGTCATCCCTACGTTTCACCATCAAAACGCAGAGGTCATCCCTGTGTTACAACATCAAAACGCAGAGGTCATGCCCGCATTCCAGAGTCAAAACGCAGAGGCCATCCCCAGCATTCAAGTCCAGACACAGAGTTCGTGGACTCAAAATGCAGAGTTCATGTAGAGCCCAACTCTGCGTCTCAGGTCCAAAACGCAGAATTCATGCACAGCCCAACTCTACGTCTCAGGTCCAAAATGCGGAGTTCATCTCTACGTCCTAACTCTGTGTTTTAGATTTACAACGTAGCGTGACCTGTGCGTTCAGCCACCAAAATAGGCCCGACTTTGTGTTTTAGGTCTAAAACGCAGAGTTGGGCCATGAACGCTATTTTTTAGTGTTTGACTCGTTCAAAGCACGAACTGAACGGTTTCAAAACCGTTTTCCCCATGATTTGAGGAGCTGTTTAAGGGGGGTGGTTACACCCTATTCAGCCCCACTTAGGAGTGAATTAAGGGGGGGGGGGGGGGGGTACACCCCTTAATCCCCTATAAATAGGAGTAAACTCAACTGAGTTCAGGAATTTGGATCTTAGAGTATCTTGGAGATCTAGAGATCGGCTTCTTCGGATCATCTTCGAGCTTCCTGCAACAGATCATCTTCAAGCTTCCTGCAGCAACAAAGTTCTTGGAGCATTCCCTTGGCTTATTAACCGATTTTTTAGTTCAAATCAACTCTTTTTCAAGAGTTTAAACTCGCTCTGAGTTATCAACTCGTTCAGAGTTTCAAACTTGCTTTGCTAGTTCTCCACATCGTCAAATTGTGAGGAGAAGATATCGTTCCAGTGAATCAAGACGTTCGGATCGTCAACGGAGAGCAAACTCGACGTGAGCATTCGAGGGAGGCACTCCATCGCTACCGTGAAGAACCCAGAATTAAACAAAAGGGAGGATCTCTGTCGATTCTCCTCTTTTGTAATTGGAAATCCAAATTGTAATTGAGATTGCGAGAATACAAATCAAACATATTTATTTCAATTTTTCTTTTTACTACAAATTTTCCAACCAACAAAGGATGACGACTCCGCTGGGGACAAGCTTCTCTGACGAAGAAGTGGTGGTGCAATCCGACATCAAGCTCGTTGGAACGACTGTTGAAACTTTGATCATCGAGTTCGATCAAGCTAAGTATGAGGAATTACTCTCCTTTGGATCCCTTAGTCCCAAGGCTATGCGTAAGATCCGCAAGGTCTTCAAGGAGACTAAAGCTCTAATTGTTGCTCCTATACCGAAGGAAGCCCTCTCCTTTAGCCAAGATTGCTCGAACAGCCCCTCCTCTGAAGGAGTGGGCTCAGCTTATGCTAAACGCAGCCCTTAGTGGCATGTTGCATAATTAAAACGCAGCCTTCAGGGCCTCGTTCTACAAACTGAACGCAACTCTCAGGACTGCGTTTTAGAACCAAAACGTAACTCTCAGGAATACGTTCCAAAATCAAAACGTAGATTTTAAGACTGCGTTTCATCAGCAAAACGCACACCTCAGGACTGCGTTTCACCAGCAGCACCTGGAGCTCAGACATGCGTTCGGGTAATGAAATCTAATACAGAACCTGGTGTATACCGTGAAGCGAGACCCCCGAATACTCTGCGTAGCGCGACTAGATTGAGGGGCGAATATAAGAAGTCCATGGATTCAGGCATTTCAAGAAGATCCATGTTCATCAGGAGTCAGTCCCGTCCAATCATGGACTGGGGGCTCCAATTCAAACCTCACGATCAGTGAGTAATCCTTCTTGAGTCTTTACAACAGACTTGAGAGTGTTCATATCGAGAGAAAGACCGATGCAACAAGTTATTCGTTCATTCCAATGTGAAGACTGATTCCTACAGTCATCTCGAGATGTCAATGCTGCTCATATGCGGCCAAACCATTGGTATTCGACCAATTAATAAACGTTGCTTTGCGCAACCAACGATGACGTTCGCACAGGAAGAAGTCTCCAGAGACCGAGTATCCTTGAGTCACTATCAATGTGATCGGCAGAGGGAAAGCCTCAGGTCCTAGTTTCGATGGCTCTGAGACAAGTCGTTCACCGACCGCTAGAGAAATCGCTAACGAGTTTGAAGGAGTCAACCGACACACTCGGACTCGGACGTGAGCCATTCCTCCTGTCAACTATTGGAGTTTAGCCAGAGGAACCAATATCGAGGATAAACACTCAGCCATTGCGGAGTCTCAATCATCAAGTTCCTTCGTTGAACATGAGAGCTTCGCCCACATGGCAGAAAATTCTGAAGATCTCTCAAAGAGGGTTGCTGAGCAGGATGCCATGCTCAAATCACAGCAGAAGACCCTCAATGAACTCCTGGCCCTGTTGACTCAAATCCTCGCAGACAAGGCCAACTCTCAGAAGACAGATTCGCCACCTAGGCAAGAATCTTTCCGGAGAGGAAAAGCGTCTTTATCCCGACTTCACACAAGCAAAGGAAAGGAAAAAGTGGTTAATGACGCTCCTTCTGACCAAGAAGCCCACAACCTGATGAAGGAAGAGAGACTGAGAACGAGCATAATCTCCAATCTGCTAAAATGGAAGAATTGGAAGCCCTCCTCAATGCCATTGCTAACAGAAGTGAGCTCCAAGACGAGGAAGTTGCTAGGCCCTATCCTACCGAATAGGATGCAGCCCCTTATCCTCCAAAGTTTGAGGTCCCGACACTACAAACTTTTGATGACACGGGATCACCGAACCAACATATCTATCATTTCAAGTCACAGACTGGAAATGTGATATCAAACGACGCCATACTGGCTCGATTGTTTATTAGCACCATTAAGGGAGTTGCCTTTAAATGGTTCAGGAAGTTGCCTGCCGGATGTATCCAAAAGTGGACGGATCTAGAGAGACTCTTCCTGTCAAGATTCTTTAAAGAGAATACAGAAGTCTCCATCCATACCCTTCTCGTCACTAAGCAAAAGAAGAAGGAGTCCATCAAAGCCTTCGTCAAGAGGTTCTGAAGCATGGCTCTTCGATGTTCGTCGAGTATGACATAGTCTACCTTAGTTGAGACCTGTCAACACAACTTGCAAACCGATCTTCTAGCACAAATGAGGGTTGTAGAATGTCGTTCCTGAAAACAACTAATTTCTCAAGGCGAACTGGCTCAAAAGATTATTACCAGGATCAAAGCTGAAGAAAAAAGTAGACAGGATTAACCTGAGCAATCGGACCAAGCACAATCTTCTCAGTCAGAAGAGGAAGATATTACGGCCACTGAAGCCAATCCTCTTCAGTAGGATGGCAGGTCCAACAACTATCACGTTAACAGTTACCTTTGATAGTCAAACTCGTTATATAGTGGCCCACTAGGCGATGTGTCATGTCTACCCATTTTCCTCCCTGCACTTGTTCAAGACTGTGGGTTGGTTTATTTGTAGTTCATTGGATAATGAGTAATAAATTTTCTGAGTTGTCATGTTCAATAGAATACCTCTGTCAACCACGAAATCCATCAAAACTATCAAATTAATAATACACCTCTGATAGTCCATTTCCCCCAAATTCCTCCACCAATCCTCCTCAAGTAGCATGACGGGTCCACCAAAACTATCACGTTAATATTTACCTCTGATAGTCCATTATCTCCAACTTCCCCCACCAATCCTCTTCAAGTAGGATGGCTGGTCCATCAAAATTATCACGTTAACAATACACCTCTGATAGTCCATTTCCCCCAAATTCCCCCACCAATCCTCCTCAAGTAGGATGGCATGTCCACCAAAACTATCACGTTAACGTTTACCACTGATAGTCCATTTTCTCCAACTTTCTCCACAAATCCTCTTTAAGTAGGATGGCGGGTCCACCAAAACTATCACGTTAATGATCACCTCTGATAGTCTATTTTCCTCAAATTCTTCCACCAATCCTCTTCAAGTAGGATGACGGGTTCACCAAAACTATCACGTTAATAATTACCTCTGATAGTCTATTTTCTCCAAATTTCCTCACCAATCCTCTTTAAGTAGGATGACGGGTCCACCAAAACTATCACGTTAATAGTTACCTCCGATAGTCCATAACCTTGCCAATCCTCTGTTAGGATGACAAGTTCACAAAACTATCACATTAACATCTACCTCTGATAGTCCATCAATCTGACAATCCTATTTAATAGGATGGCGAGTCCACAAAACTATCACATTAATAGTTACCTCTGATAATCAAACTCATCAGATAGTGGCATTCCAGGTGATGGGCCTCTATTTCGACTTGATGGATAGTGGCCCACAAGGCGATATGCCCTGTCTACCCATTTTTATTCCCCTGCTAAGTCTTAATCAAGACTGAGGGTTGGTTACTTGAAATCCACCGGATTAAGAGTAACGAATCTTTCACCTTGTCAGAATAACATTACACTTCTGACGATCATCACCCCCACGGAGTATGAATTCAGTTTGCATCACTCCTAATTTGTCACGTTAATAACATACCTCTGACAATTAACTTATCAATCCTTGTTAATAGGATGATAGGTCCTCAAAATTGCTCAAATCGCAATCTTCCCCAGCAAGACGCTAATTCCTAAAATCTTGTGTAAGTCATAAGTATACATTCTCTTGTCATGTTAATATCACACCTCTAACAACCCACTTATCAATCCTCTTCAATAGGATGATAAGTCCACAAAGTTTCTCTGATCGCAACAAATTCCCATCATGTTAACACCAAACCTCTGACAATTAACTTATCGTCTCTCTTCAATAGAGCGATAGGTCCACAATCTTGTCACGTTAACAAAACACCTCTGACAATTAACTTATCACTCTTCTTCAATAGGATGATAAGTCCACAAAGTTGCTCCGATCGTAACAAATTCCCGTTATGTTCACACCAAACATCTGACAATTAACTTATCGACTCTCATCAATAGAGCGATAGGTCCTCAAGGTTGCTCCGATCGTAACAAATTCTTGTCACATTAATCCCACACCTCTGACAAAATCAATTTATCGACTCTCCCCAATAAAGCGATAGGTACTCAAAATTGCCCCGATCGTAATATTCTTCTTGTCACGTTAATATCACACCTCTGACAAAATTAACTTATCGACTCTCTTCAATAGAGCGATAGGTCCACAAACCCGTCAAGTTAACATCACACCTCTGATGACACAATCAACTTCTCGACTCTCTTCAATAGAGCGATAAGTCTACAAACCTGTCAAGTTAACATCACACCTCTGATGACATAATCCACTTATCGACTCTCGTCAATAGAGCGATAGGTCCTCAAGGTTGCTCCGATCGTAACATTTTCAACTTATCAACTCTCTTCAATAGAGCGATGGATCCTCAAGGTTGCTCCGATCGTAACAAATTCCCGTCATGTTAACACCAAACCTCTGACAAAATCTACTTATCAATCATTTTCAATAGGATGATAAGTCCACAAAGTTGCTCTGATCGCAACAAATTCTTGTCACGTTAATATCATACCTCTGACGACCAAATCAACTTATCGACTCTCTTTAATAGAGCGATAAGCCCATAAAATACTGTTAGGTTAACATCACATGTCTAACAGTCAAACCCTTCCCAATGAACTTGTTAATCCTTTTTTAACAAGAATAGTAAGCTTTCATTATAAAATCCCCAGTGGATTAAAGATTTTCTGGAATTATCCTAGTGATAATAAAGAAAATTTCTGAATTTCACTCTAAGTGAAAATTCATGCCAAATTAATACTACACCTCTGGCGCTTCCAACTTTCTTTCAGTGTTTCAAGTAACACAGGAAGAAACAGCGACAAAGTCTACGAATTTAATATCGTAGCCAGTGATTATCATTAAATTAATAATCTCTGAATCCATGCCTCACATGCATGTGGGACTTTATCTCGATCCCTAATTAGAGATAAGTCTACGCCTAACACGCGTTGCTGGTTAGTCTTTTTTCGTAAAAATGACAAAGTCTATGTATTCAAAATTATAGCATCAAGTCTAAGAGGGTTCATTCTCTTAGCATAACGTTACATGTGGAACAGACTTAGACAATCCACATGCTAGCCCGACTCAAATGGTAGTCGGTAAAGGCTTATCAAATCCGTTGATGGCTGAGGGTTTGTAAAAAATCCTATGTATATTTATAGGCCCATTAGCTTAATGGATATGAGCTAAGACTTGAAACATATGAGCTAAAGACAAGTCTCGAAGACTTAGTCAAAAATGCATGAAAGCCACCTCCGTGTCTCAAGTCAAAACGTCGAGGTCAGACCCGCGTTGCAAAAAAAACACAACGCCGAGGTCACACCTGGGTTCCAAATTTAAATGCAAGGGTGAGACTCGCGCCTCAAGTTCAAAACGTTAGGGTCCACCCCCACATTCCAGAAGTAGGATTATAACACATACCTTCATATGAGTCCTGCGTGACAAATCCCTTCAACCAAGATATCTTTGAAGCGGGTGCAGAGAACAACTCCTTTATGACAAGGAATCAACAGCTCTAAGATCGAAGTTGAGATTCAAAGTATTCTGAAAATTCGTCCCAGTCAACCGCGAACTTTCGAAAACTTTGGAGGGGGTTCTGTAGGCTATCATAACAGATAGCTAATCCCTATCAAACACCGATGATAGAAGTTACAATTCGACGGTTTCCAGAAGGCTACAATTTGAAGACTTTCACGTAGATCGATGAAGGTTACAATCTGACAACCTTTACATAAAACGATGAAAGCTCTAGTTCAACAGCCTTCACAATCAACATCGGGAGTTACAATCTGACGACTCACATATTTTCATGGAGCCAAGATGAAGATTACAAGATGACGGTCTTTGTAACGCTCCAGCAAAAGAGACCATAAATTGACGGTCTCTTCATATCAAAACGCAGAGGTCATCCCTACGTTTCATCATCAAAACGCAAAGGGTCATCCCTATGTTACAACATCAAAATGCAGAGGTCATCCCTGTGTTACAACATCAAAACACAGAGGTCATGCCCACGTTCCAGAGTCAAAACGCAGAGGCCATCCCCAGCATTCAAGTCCAGACGCAGAGTTCGTGGACTCAAAACGCAGAGTTCATGCAGAGCCCAACTCTGCGTCTCATGTCCAAAATGCGGAGTTCATCTCTGCGTCCCAACTCTGTGTTTCAGATTTACAACGCAGCGAGACCTATGCGTTCAGCCACCAAAATAGGCCTAACTCTGCGTTTTAAGTCTAAAACGCAGAGTTCGGGCCCTGAACGCTATTTTTAGCGTTTGACTCGTTCAAAGCACGAACGGAACGGTTTCAAAACCGTTTTCCCCACGACTTGAGGAGCTGTTTAAGGGGGTGGTTACACCCCATTCAGCCCCACTTAGGAGTGAATTAAGGGGGACGGTTACACCCCTTAATCCCCTATAAATAGGAGTAAACTCAAATGAGTTCGGGGTTTTGGATCTTGGAGTATCTTGGAGATCTAGAGATCGGCTTCTTCGGATCATCTTCGAGCTTCCTGCAGCAGATCATCTTCGAGCTTCCTGCAGCAAAAAAGTTCTTGGAGCATTCCCTTGGCTTATTAACCGATTTTTCAGTTCAAATCAACTCTTTTTCAAGAGTTTAAACTCGCTCTGAGTTATCAACTCGTTCAGAGTTTCAAACTTGCTTTGCTAGTTCTCCACATCGTCAAATCGTGAGGAGAAGATATCGTTCCAGTGAATCAAGATGTTCAATTCGTCAACGGAGAGCAAACTCGACGTGAGCATTCGAGGGAGACACTTCATCGCCACCGTGAAAAACCCGGAATTAAACAAAGGGGAGAATCTTTGTCAATTCTCTTCTCTTTTGTAATCGAAAATCCAAATTATAATTGAGATTAAGAGAATACAAATCAAACATATTTCTTTCAATTTTTCTTTTTACTACAAATTTTCCAACTAACAGACCACACGTTAAACAAAGAGGGCCTTCCATCCGCTTCTGTCGTAATTTTGATTCATTAGTTTGTATTAAGCTATTCTTATCAATACAAACGAAATCCCTATTTCGGGAAATCAATTTTTACACATACAAAAGATGGTGACCACAGTGGGAGAAGTTGTTTCCTCAACCGAGATGGTGGTAGCGCAGTTCGACGAGGTTGCTATCGGGACAACCGTGGAGTCCCTTGTAATCGAATTCGACCAAGCCAAGTACGAAGAGTACTTGTCTTCCTCCTACTCTAGCGGCAATGCGTCCCGCAAACGCCATAGAGTTGTGCGCGTGGCTTAACCCCCAGTGGCCGAGGAATCCGCGCCTGAGGACTCCATTCGAATCATGGCAGGGAGTCCTATTCCTCCCAAGTCAATCGAGGCCGAGCAGAAGGCCGAGAACACAGGGCGAAAAACAGCCAGATGGGTTGCCAAGTGACCCGCGTAGACCCCCGCTCAGGGAGAGACAGTGGTTCGCCTTGGCACGGACCACGTCGTCATAGTCCGCACGGATGCTCCTCCTTCTAGAAGAGCCCACCAGCGGCGATGACATGCTCTCGCCCGTCGGGAGGCCCAAGCCTTCGCCTCTTATGACGGCCTAAACTATTACTCATGCCTGAAGAATGCTAAAAGGAGACGCAACCCTCCCAATGTTGAGGGGCTTATCGAATCAGGTGAACCATCACGCTCAGGCGAGATTCGCTCTGATCGTAACATTTCCCATTTCAACGAATCCGGTACTTTTGGTAAGCTTGGCCACCCAGGCGAACCAATCAAAACGGGCGAGCCTGTCAGCTTGGGCGGACTTCGCCTCTCAGGTCACATCCCTGATATAAGTGGGCTACCCAGATCAGGCGAGCCTGCCCGAATGCGTGAGCCGACTGAATCAGGCAAACACCATCGAATCCACTCGACGAGTAAGCAGCACAAACGAACGAGCCTTAACAACAAAGGCAAGACATCAGGCGAGGCCTCCCAGACCTGCCTGCACAAACAAGCGGTTGAAGTTCAACAGCAGGCGGGAACTCGCCCGAACGCGAGAGCTCGCTTGTCAAGGCAACCTCGCCTGACTCCAACACCTAACCGTTCCATCCAGTGTGCGCAAGATAGTTCATCCAAATCTCTCTCATGCAACCACTTGGTTGATCCCTCTGACTCCAGGGGTCGCCACCAGCAACCTGCGGAAGAACTCCGGGATCATCTAACTCGCAAACGCAATATTCATGAGGCAAACCCTCAATACCACTGCAAGAGGCTCATCCGAGCGGTACTCACAGACTGCTAGTGTATAGGGACAACGAGACCCTCGGTGTTCGAAAGGCTTGCTCAACAACCTCCCAAACCGAGATCTTCTCGTCGAAGGCACAACCGCCAAAGGAGGCACGCCGTCGATGATTTAGAGCTCCCGTCAACTATGGTCAACATGACGGGGAAGGGAAAGGATGTACTTCTGAATTCCTCAGACTCAGATTCTTTCCTAGGGCCTACACACCCGCTCGTACAACGTGAGCATGACGTTATATTCTTGCACACCCGTACTCGTACGGGGGTGACCCAACTGCTCGATTATGCACTCTTAGCGTCTCCTTCGGGGGCGAAGAGAAGGTTTGCTCAGCAGCGGCCACATTCTAAACCTCGCACTCGATTCAAGGCGGACTAGCGAGGGTACACATGGCGGAAACCGTGGATGATCAAACAATTGCCAAAAAGTTTGAAGAACACCAAGCCGCTATCGAGACCATAAAGGATATGTTGGAACAACTTCTAAACAAGAAGAAAAAGAAGAAAAGGGCCGCCTGCACTCTACGGAAGCCGGCAGGAGACATAGAATGGGAACCCACTCCTAATCAGACGACTGAACTAGAAGATAACACTGGTTCGCTTTCGGATCATTCTTCAAAGTCGTTGGCAGGGACGTCACGTACTGGGGGTACTGCCCGAGATAAGAGGCTCGACGAGTTCCAAAGCCAACTCAATATCTTGAAGCTCCAGCAAAACATGAACAAGCTGGGGGTGGTCATGCCATACCCTATCGAATGGGACACAGTCCCCTACCCAGCAAAGTTCAAGCCTATCAGTTTGGTACAGTTTGATGGCAAGGGTTCCCTTCACAGCACATCTACTACTTCATGGCTCAGACCGGATTCCTCACAGGGAACGATACCATCCTCACTCGGTTGTTCATCGGTACCCTCAAAGGAGTAGCGTTTAAATGGTTCCGCAAGTTGGAACCGGGCTCTATTACGTCATGGGCCGACGTAGAAAGACTCTTTCTGGCCCGCTTCTTCGATGATGACACAGAGGTGTCGATGACTACCCTCCTCGCTGAAAAGCAAAGAAAGTCGGAGTCAGTCAATGACTTCGTGAAGAGGTTCAGGAATCGATCAGGTCATTGCCGAGACCGAGTCTCCGAAGCCACGCTAATTGAGATGTGCCGCAATAATCATTCGATCCATATTATGTCCAAGGTTGGCGCGGTAAAAACCCGAACCTGAAAAGAACTCGTTCGCCAGGGCGAGCAGGTTGAGAATATGATCAAAAGACTGGAGGCCGAGGAACCTCACCTCAAAAAGGGAGCGGTGGAACTAAACGCACCCAAGAATCCTCCTCGATCGAGAGGAAAGTAGATCATGGCGGTTGACTCCACTCCGACACCCAATCCGACCCAAAGGCCGAAGCCTAAGCCCTTCAAGCAGCGTCCTCCCAGGCAATACGACTTCAAGGAGGACCAAGTAGTAGCAACCTTCGATACTCTTCTCAAGAGCAATAGGATTAAGTTACTGGAAATCACCAAGCCTGAAGAGGCAAACAAGACTGGCGACCCGAACTACTGCGCATACCACAGATTCCTTGGTCACCATACCTCCAAATGCTATATCCTCAAAGATAAGCTTCAGGCTCTCTACGATGTAGGGGTCCTAAAAAAGGAGAAAGTGCAAAAGAAGGTGACCACGAACATGATCACCTTGAGTTTCGAAACTGACCTCGCGGAAGTTCAGGTGCCAGCGGGGTTAGTTCCTATCCCCAAAGCGGTGCTAAAGATTACTAATGATGATCCTCATAACCAACGAGGAAAATGCTTAGTATCGCAGATATTGCCATCAGGACAGGTGATGTGGGTCCATCCAGACCTTCTCAATGATGAGCAGTGGGTTTCAAGGTCTTCAAAGAAGACCAAAAGTAAACCTTGCAACATCATCTCCGTTATCCCAGAGGGAGACAAAGCAGGGGTAACAGCCCTCGCCGACTCCGATGAAGAGGCTACCGCTTTGGCCACTAGAGCGGGAAGGGAATTCGCTAAGAACTACCCTTCAAGGACAGAGGACCCGACAGGTCCCTCCACTGGAACACATGCAACAGCCCGTCTAAATCCCGAAGGACTAGGCTCAAGTAATCAACCTTTCCGATTCAACGTGCTCGTGCAGTTGAAAAACATTCCCGTCAGAATCACCATGTATGAACTTCTACAGTTGTCCAGATCTACTCGGGAGGCTCTACAAGAGGCGTTAGCCGACTCAGAAACTTTTTCCACGCACTTCTCACCTGCTAGGGAGAAAGATACTAGAAGGGAATGTTTACAATGCGGACATGCTGCCGAACATCAAGTCCCCTGTATCACATTCACCCCCGAAGACATGCTGATCAAGAGCATGTCCCATGATCGACCCTTGTACTTCACAGGGTATATTGGTTCCTCCAAAGTGGATCGGATCCAAGTTGAACCGGGATCCGTGCTGAGCATTTTCCCCTGAAGCTTATCAAACACCTGGGGTATCTTGGAGGCGTTTGTCCGCGACAACCATGACTATCTTTGGCTTTAACGCCACCGGGACCCGACCGCTTGGCAAGATCCGTCTAAAGTGTCGTATAGGCGACATGAAGACGGAGGTTACTTGTTACGTCATCGACACCGAGCCTTCCTACAATGTGCTATTAGGACGGCCGTGGATCCACAACAACCGTATAGTCCCCTCCACATTACACCAATGCCTAAAGTATGTGGACGACTATGAGCAGGTGAAAACAATGGTTGCCGACAAACAACCCTTCAAGGGAGTCGAGAACTACTTCACGGATTCCCCGCTCTACCAAGACCTCGACGAACCACCGATCGAGGAACCCGGGAGCGACAGTGAAGCAGACAGGGAACCCGAATACGATGACAACCTTATCCTGAACGACTTCGAACCAATTGTAATTGACTATGGAAGCCATGATGTAACCGACGTTGATCAGGCGGACATGATTATCTTGAATGAAAAGTTCGACTTTGCTTACTTGTCGTCTTATCCGAAATCTGATGATGACAGGCTCAGTGATTCAATTTCGGGATTGTACAATGACTCTTCCTTACACGTACCTGTGTGCTCATCGTATGTTACGAAAAAACAAACGATTAAGTCATCGCAGGCTGTGTTCATCGTGTTTGCCCGAGATAATTATCGGAAGGATATTATCTTTGGAAGAATCGATCACCCTTTGCGCACGTTGTGAGACGAATCCGAAGAGGAGGATCCCGCACCCCAGTTTTTGCAGTATAGTCAAACAGCAAAGCGCATGATGAAAGACATGGGTTATGACTTCACTCGTCAGGAAGGCCTGAACTACGGCAAGGGACGGAAGACGATCGTCCGATCCGCCTACATGCCTAAAGGAAGGCCCTCAAACTACTTCAGCAAGACCCAAAGATGCTTGGGTTACACTTCCTCCTCATCAGAGTTGTTCTGCAACTTCGGCGAGGACTCCGATGACTCCCGTTCCGATGATCCCCTCAGCATAGGACTCAGACGTCAGCGTGGGGGACTTGTTCAAGGACCTCACAGTCAATATGACTACAACTGATCCCGCTGAAATAGCAGAGGACGAACAGGTCCCACTTTATAACGAAGCATGGGACCACCATATCAATGCTCAGTGGAACAGTCGCTTCGAGCAGCGTGAGCCACCCACCGAGGATAAAATCCTCCAGATAAACATGGGCGATGAGACCAACCCTAAGCCTATATTTATCAGCGATAGCTTACCTCCTCAAGAAAAGGAAGATCTCATATCCCTTATACGGGAATATATCGACGTCTTCACATAGAATTATGAGGACATGTCCGGCCTTGATCCACAGATCGCCATGCATCGTCTCAACATCAGCTCGGACGCCAAACCTGTCAAATAGTAGCAGAGACGGTTTCGTCCGCAAATCATGGAGGTGATTGAAACCGAAGTGAAGAAGCTGATCGAATCTGGCTTCATCATAGAGGAACAACACCCTGATTGGGTAGCCAACATTGTTCCAGTCCTAAAAAAGAACGGAAAGATCCACGTCTGTATCGACTTCAGAAATCTCAATGCAGCCTGCCCAAAGAACGAGTTTCCTCTGTCCATCACGGATGTCATCATTGATAACACGTGCGGGTTTGAGAGAATGTCCTTTATGGATGGATTCTCAGGGTATAATCAAATCAAGATGCACCCAGACGATGAGAAACACACCTCATTCTGAACTCCGATGGGGGTGTACTACTACACGGTTATGCCTTTCGGACTCAAAAACGCCGGCGCAACCTATCAGCGCGCCATGAGCACGATTTTTCGGGACTATCTACGAAAAACAGTCGAGTGCTACGTAGACGATCTAGTCGTAAAAAGCCGTAATAAAGACAACCACCTCCAAGACCTAAGAGTGATGTTCAAACTTATGCGATCTCATCAGCTCAAGATGAATCCGACGAAATCATTCTTAGGAATGTCTAGCGGAAAGTTCCTTGGATTCGTCGTCACGACGAAGGGAATTCGCATCGACCCCGACAAGGTGTGAGCTATCCAAGAGCTTCAACCGCCCCGGAACCTCAAAGAATTAAGGGGCCTCCAGGGACGGTTGGCTTACATCCGAAGGTTCATCTCAGACCTTTCAGGTATGTGCCAACCCTTCTCCAAACTGATGAAGAAAGGCGTCTCCTTTGTATGGGACGAGCCCTACCAACGAGCATTCGAGGAGATTAAAGCTTATCTCTCGAATCCACCCGTCCTGGCGGCTCCGGTCTCAGGGAAACCATTCCTAATCTACGTACGAGCCATGGAACATTCTCTGGGCGCTCTCTTAGTACAAAACGATGACGCTGGCCACGAGCAGGGTATCTATTACCTGAGTAGGACCCTACAAGGTGCCGAGTGACGGTACCCTATGGTCGAAAAAGAATGCCTAGCCTTGGTATTCGCCGTCCAAAAGATGCGACATTACCTGATTAGCCTAACTATCCATGTCATTTCCCGGATGAACCCTATCCGGGTCTTCATGACGCAACCCGGAGCCTTAAATTGGCGCCTGGCTAGGTGGATGCTCCTGTTATCTCAATACGACATCCACTTCATGCCGCAGAAGTTCGTCAAAGGACAAGCCATCTGCAACCTAATGGCCAGTCATCCATTGGAGACGAGAGCTGACTTATTCGAAGACCTACCAGATGAGCCCCACGAGGCCAACATGACCTCTCCCGCGGAGGTTTGGCAGTTATTCTTTGATAGGGCCTCTCGTGTCGGCACGAGCGAGTCTATTGTTGCAGGAGTGGGGGTGGTCTTGATCTCTCCACACAACCACGTGTTGCCTCGGGCCTTCTCTTTAACAAAACCATGTACTAACAACGTGGCTGAGTACAATGCGTTGCTCATTAGACTCGAACTGGCCAGAGAATTAGAGATAAAGCATCTCGAGGCTTACGATGACTCTCAGCTCATCGTCAAACAGATGATAGGGGAATACGAGGTTAGAAATGACGATATGATTCCACTTCATAAGGAGCTATTAAACTAGTTGAGTCATTCGAAAGCTTCGACATTGAGCATGTGCTTCGTTCCAAGAATACGCATGCAGATGCCCGTCATTGGCAGCTAACATGGCCCAACCACTAGGGACGACTCAGCATGTCACTGTCGCGAGTCGATAACTCTTTCGGCCAGAGGAGGTTCTGGAAGTAAACGTTACTCACCAGATTTCGGATCAACTTGACCCGAAAGATTGGCGTTTCCTGATCATCGACTACGTCTTATACGGTATACTTCCCGAAGATGCTAGGGATCGAGAATCTATCCGTCGACGCGCCTCAAGATTCTACTACGACTCAACCACAAAGGCATTGTACCATAGGTCATACGATGGTATGTTGCTTCGATGTCTCTCAAAGGCAGAAGCACAAGAAGTTCTACGCGAAGCCCATGACGGCACTTGTGGGGCACACCAGCCCGGACCTAAGCTCTAGGATCGTCTATGGAGGATAGGTTACTATTGGCCCAGAATGGTTAGCGATGTGGTTTCTTACGCCAAACGTTGCCACGCGTGTCAAATCCACGCCAATTATATGCACCGACCTCCCTAAGATTTGCACCCGACTGCAGCTTCATGGCCGTTCAAAGCATGGGGGATGGATATTGTCGGACCGATAGCCCCACCATCAGCAAGGGGTCACCGTTTCATCCTTGCGATCATCGACTATTTCTCCAAATGGGCCGAAGCCGTCCCATTGAGGGAGGTAAAAAACAATGACCTGATCAGGTTCATTAAGCATCATGTCATATACAGATACGACGTCCCTAGGCGTATCATTCATGATAACGGCACGCAATTCGTCAGCCATGCCTTCACCCGGTTCTGTGACAAGTTCAGGATGCAAAACCTTTGCTCCACGGCCTATAACCCCTCAGCAAACGGTTTAGCCGAAGCCTTTAACAAAACAATTGTCAAGATACTAACCAAGTTGACCTCCAATAGCAAGCACGACTGGAACGAGAAGCTTGGCGAAAGTTTATGGGCATATCGCACGACGGTTCGCACACCAACCGGCACCACGCCTTACTCATTGGTATATGGCTGCGAGGCCGTATTACCTTTAGAAATTCAGATCCCGTCCCTCCGTGTCGCTCTCGCGGCAGGAATGACGACTGAGGATAATCATCGGCAACGTCTCGCCGAACTCGAAGCACTGGATGAGAAGCGGCTTGAATCCCAATAACACATTGAGTTTTACCAAGCCCAAATGACCAAGGCTTTCGACCAGAAAGTCAAGCGTCGATCCTTCAAGGAGGGAGAGTTGGTCCTTGTCGTTCAACGACCGATGATTCTCAACTCGAAGAAGAAGGGTAAGTTCCAATCCAAATGGGAAGGATCATTCGTGATAGAGACAATCTATTGGAATGGAGCTTATTGCCTTGTCAAACCAAATGGCGATAAGATCATGATGCCCATCAACGGCAAATTCCTGAAGAAGTACTACCATTAGTCCTCCACTTACCCCTTTCAACTCCTACTGGTGCATGAGTCTAAACTGCCCCCTTATCCTCCAACAAGTACATGAGGCTAAACTGTTCCTACCTCATATACTCTGACATATACACGAGTATGAGTCGCAGCTTACGGGGAATCCCCAGAGGATACTACATATAATATTCTTAGAGATAACCCAAACCCCTACTCGGTCAAATCTTCCTACAGTTAGGACCAAAGCAAACTATCAAGTTAACTATTCACCTCTGATAGTCATTTCTCCGTCAGTCTCATTTAACTGGACGATGGATCTCTTAAAACTATCAAGTTAACTATTCACCTCTGATGGTCTCCTCCAAATTTTCCCTGTTGACCCTCTCCAATAGGACGATGGGACAAACTCCCACTGTCATGTTAACCATTACCTCTGACAAAACTAACTTATCAATCCTCTCCCATAGGATGATAGGCCCTCACAGTTGCTCTGATCGCAATAAGATTCTATCATGTTAATGATCACCTCTGATAGCCGGCCCCGTCATTCTCACGAATAACACTGCCCAAGTAGTAACCTACCATGCAACGCGTTGCTGCTCCGGTCGGTCGTCACACTCATACGTCCCTGAATGACTCGACTTATCTCGAACGTTCTAATATCTTCCTAGAACAATCAATGGGTAGCAGCCCACTATGTGACGGCTCTTACAACAATCAATCATCATACTCATACGTCCCTGAAGGATTCGATTATTTCCACACCGTCGTTCCCCCGAATGACGTTGACATATATAGCGACCTACCATGCGATGTGTCCTGTCAATCTTCGAACGACGACCTACCAAACGATGAGTCATAACTCGGATCCCATCTCGACCACCTGCATAAGTGATCGGTCATCTGGGGCTAAGTTGTCCAGCTTAACTTCGACTTTACGGTCGAAGTTAACCCAACCCTATGCTTCGAACGGCCAAGAGTAGAGGAGAAATCTTAGCATGAAGTCTAAGAGAAACTCCTCGACAACTCGCCATACAGAGGGGCAGCGGTATGGCTAGCCCGACTCAAACAGCAGTCGGTAAAGGCAAGTCAAGTTTGTTGACTGCCAAGGATTTGCTAGAAGTCCTAAGCATAGATCAACACAGAAAATAAGGAAAGACTACACAGGCAAAGCAATAAATAACCAAAAGCATAAAACGACACTCCGGTCCAGGTTTCAAAGAAACATGTTCTAAACAAGCACGCATCAAGCGTCAACAAAATTACAGCAGAACATAAAAAGGAAACATCCTAAATTAACTTCAGCAGGCTGAAGGTGGCGATCCTAGCCTTGACGTCTGCAAGCTCCGCTGCCTCTCGAGCCCGAAACTTTTCCTCCTGTCTCTGTTGGAGCTTGGCGAGGGTAGCCTCAGCATCCTCCTCTTCCTGGCGCATGCCTTGGAGGGCTTGCGACTCATCGGTAGCGAGGCGAAGAACCCTCTTATTCTCTTCTTGCCACTTCTTC
The DNA here is from genome assembly GCF_001876935.1 of Asparagus officinalis. Classification (NCBI taxonomy): domain Eukaryota; kingdom Viridiplantae; phylum Streptophyta; class Magnoliopsida; order Asparagales; family Asparagaceae; genus Asparagus; species Asparagus officinalis. Next base: position 15,223,400 of record NC_033794.1, on the reverse strand, counting down.
AAGTCCTCCTCTCCTCGGGCGGACTCAACCACTAAGAAGGAGCATGCGTCATGATAGACGTCCATCCTAGCCAGCAGGCCACGGTGTCGCTTGCGTAGGCGCGTAAGCTTGGCCTCCTTCTCTGAGATGCTTCGCTCTCAAGCTTCACGTTCAAGAGCCCTTTGAAACTGAGCGCTCATCAGGAGGGGCATTGGCTCGTTCCTAGGATTGGCATGCACCAGCTCCTCCAGGCGATATATAAGCCCTTCCAAATGATGAAGCTCCCACTTGCATCGCCTGGCGAGTTGGGAAACGCCCACACGCCATATCTCCTCGAGACTTTTGGCCACAAAAGGGAGCATGTCATGATATCTCCCACCACCTTGGCTGATGATGGTGGCCGTCCTGTGTAATGCGTCCTCTAACTTTTGGAGGAGGTCGAGCGTCGGAGTGAGGCTCGAGGTGACCGAGCCCTGGGTTGGGTTCACAGTAGCGGTCGGCGCCATATCGGCACTGGTGACGCCGGAGGAGGAAGCAACCCCCTTCCCCTTAGAGACGTACGACTGGATCTTGGGAGCCATGTTCGGAATATGGAATGCTCTGCAAAAGTTTTCTTCGGGCAAGCACTTATGAGCACGAGAACTCCATCAGGAGAGGGGCGAAGGCATTATATAGCTGGGAGTTCGACGGATGAGATCCGCAAGCTCAAACAGATCGAGCAGCTCAGATCCCCTATGGCAGTTCGAATTCGATGCCCATAAAGGTTGTGGCCTTTGAGATTCCAAACCAACGGTTTGGATCAAGCACAGAAGGGGAAGCATTCTGTCACTTCACACTTAATGTGAATTGACGCACCCACGTCGCCTTAACTGGCAAGCACGTGGGTCCGCAGGCGAACGCGTAGCTCGCCCGCTCAAGGCTCTCCTACCCCAAGAATTCGCCTATAGCACGAACTCGCCCCAACTTGAGTTTCGTTTGTAGCACAAACTCTCCTCAGCTTGAGTTTCGCCTGTTGGTACAAACCCGTCTGAGCTTGAGTTTCGCCTATAAGCACAAACTCGCCTCGGTTTGAGTTCGTTTGCAGCATGAGCTCGCTTATGGCGTGAGTTCGCCTAAGCTCGAAGTCGTTTGTTACCAACTCGACTAGAAGGGATAAAGTGTGGAATAGCGATACGCAGCAATAAAAGCAGAAAGGAGTGCATGCATAATGTATTGAGGAATCAAGAAAACGTGAAATTCATTCATCGACAGTTTTCAAAATAATACAATCAAACAAAGTTACGACTTTACAATCAAACGGGTCATAACGTCACGTTAGAAACGAAAGATCGAACAAGGTATCTTGAATCTACGTACACCTACTCTACAAGCTCATCTTAGAAAACTAAAAGAGGCGAGCTCTGCCTTGACCGCGGCTATCCTCTCAGCATGGATCGCGCGAGCCTCATCATCTGCCTCCTGTCTGACTCTGGCCTCAAAAGAAGCGTTGGTTGCAGCGTCTTCCTGGCGTAGCGTCGGAAGAATACGCATCTCCCTTGCGAGAGCACCTTGGACAGTCTCGCCCTGGATGCGTAGTCCCGTCAAAGTCGACTCTCCCTTAGTATACGGGATCATGCCCTAAACAACTGAGGAAGCGATGTCCTCCATCTCAGCTTGCAACAGTTGTTGCCGGTTATCCAAGCGAGCGATGAGGGACTCCTTGTCTTCTATGTCGCTCCTTTGGAATTCTTGCCGCCACGCCCCACGACGATGGGCCGAAGCTAAGAGCTCCACCACGTCAGGCTCTAGGTCCGCTTGCCGCAAGTTCTCCAACCTTGTTACGAGCTACTCCAGATCGAAGAGCTTCATCGAACAGCGTATGGCGAGTTTGTAATCACCCAGGCATCAAATGTCAGCTACACGGTCTGAGAGAGACTGCTTTAGATCTGCGTAAGTACCACAGCCTTGGTCGACGAGGGAGATCACTTGCTTTGCGACATTCTCTAATTCCTCGACGTGGGTCTGCAGGTTAACGGAGCACGAGGGATTAGACCCCTGGCCGCAGTCAGGTGCGGTGACCGAAGAGATTCGTGGGTAAGACTCCGCCCCCGGCTGAGAGACCGACCTCGAAGCAGGTACAACCGTGGGTTTGGGCTCAGGCCCTGACCCCTCGGTGCTCGGCACCCCCTCTAGAGCTGACAAAGAGAGAAAAGTCATGAACTCATTGCGTTCACACGCTTGGTAGCCTACCAAGAGATTTAGAAGTAGAAATACCTCTAGCAGCGTCTGCGACCATGCTGGCAGCGACGGTCCCAATGGTAGCAGAGGAAGAGACGTTCCTTCCCATTTTCTTCAAGACGGGGACCTTTGCTCACGGTGCCATCCTGAACGCGAGGGAAATGATAAACACCGTGACCTCCCCAACGAGAAGGAAGGACGCTAGATAGAGAACAATCCAAGTGCTCTTCTAACGTCTGATTCGACAGTTGAAGATCAAACGGTCGGATCTTCACCGCTTGAATAGGATTCCGAGAAGGAAGGACGCTAGATAGAGAACAATCCAAGTGCTCTTCTAACGTCTGATTCGACAATTGAAGATCAAAACGGTCCGAAGAGAGGGCAAGCGGGTTCAAGAATCCTATGCAGCGGTGAGATCTGACGATTTTGAACGCGGTCTCTAGCCAACAGCCCAGATCGAGCGTGAAAAACGAAGAGCCTCCATTATGTCGCCTTTAATGTGGATCGACGTGCCCACGTCGTCTTAGCTGGTGAGCACATGAGGCCACGAACGGACACGTGGTTCGCCCAATTCGAAGTTCATCTCGCCCGAGTCAAAGCTCACCTGCAATTCAATTGCGCCCTATAAATAGAGTTTGCCTACGGCTTGAACTCGCCAATAGCTAGAGTTCGCCCATGGCACCAACGTGCCTAAACATGAGTTTGCTTACGGCCTGAATTCGTTCGTTTCAAGCCCGCCCATAGCCTCGCGTACGGAAAATTTGTTGAAGGATACAGGTGATGGGTAATAAAAGATAATGACAATAAAGAGAAGTATATGCGCAGTGCGTTGGGGAACGAAGAAGGAATAAATTTCATCCATAACCAGTTCTAAGACAATACATTTGAAGAAAGTTATGACCCTACAATCAAAAGAGTCACGACATCACATTGGGAACAAAATAGAACAAAATGTCTTAACACTACTTCAACCCTAGGAGCCTAATCCAACAGGCTGAAGGACGCAAGCTCCGCTTTAGCAGTAGCCACCCTCCTTGCGTAGTCCGCCCGAGCCTCGTCCTCCGCCTCCTTCTGGATCCGGACCTCAAAGTTTGAAGTGGCAACAGCATCCTCCTGACACAGTGTCTGAAGGTTTCAAGCGCTCCCGCTCTCAAACTGGAGCCTCCTCAAAGTCGTCTCATCTTGCTCTACCTCGGCCCTTAGATGGGTAAGGTTGGAAGTAGTGGCGTCTATCTGGGCCTATGTATAGCGCTGCCGAGCCATCAAAAGGGCGATATGGGATTCCAAGTCAGCTATGTCCCTTGCTCGGACCTCCTGTTCCCACTTCCCCTGAAGCTTGGCATGAGCCGAGCATCTCTCCATGTTGGGTCCTAAGTCCGCCTGTAGCAAATGCTCCAAGCATGTCAGGCGCGACTCCAGATGGAGTAGCCTCATCATGCAACGTGTAGCGAGTCGGGGTTCACCCAGCCACCTCAGGTCGACCACGCAGTCCAAAAGAGACTGCTTTAGATCGGCATAAGTCCCCCAGTCGAGGCCGATGATAGAGATCACCTGCTTTACCGCATTCTCCAATTCCTCAACACGAGCCTGTATAGAGAGGGAGTCCGAAGGGACAGACTCCTGGCCGCATGTAAGTACCGCTATGGGCAGAATCTCAGGACGGAACCCTACTTCTGGCTGAGGAGCAGGCCACGAGGCGGATGTAGGTGCACCTTCCCCAAACTCATCGTCCGAAACCAAGATGAGTTCAGACGTAGGCCCCTCGACGGCCGGCGCCCCCTCGTGAACTGCACGACATAATAAAAAAAGGGGGTTAAAATAGTGAGATCACCCCACTCACGAGGGTCCTTAATCTACCATGAAGATTGGATACAGGAATACCTACGGCCGTGACAGCCTCAGTAGCGGCAGAGGAGGAAGCTCCCTTTCCCTTCTTCGAAGTAGTCATCTTTACTCGCGGTACCATCTCAGACGTAGTGAGAGAAAAGTTTGGGTTCTCTCTTAAGCAAGAAATGAACATTGTAACTTCCCCCAACGAGGAAGATGAGCGCTATGTACATGTGGTTCAAATCCTTGCCCACCGTCCGATCAGATCGAGCTGTCAAAAACAAAGCGGGACGATCCAGGAGCTCACTTGATTGGTCGAGATCTGGCGTTTTTAAAAATGATCTCTAGCCAACAGCCCATATCAGGTGTGGAGGCCGAAGAGCCCCCATTACGCCGCCTTTAATGCGAAGCGACGTGCCTATGTCGTCTTAGCTGGCGAGCACATAGATCCCCGAATGCAGACTCAGTGCGAGAACTGAGCGAGGCATCCTATCGCTACCAAAGACCCCATGTTAAACAAGGAGGGCCTTCCCTCCGCTTCTGTCATAATTTTGATTCATTAGTTTGTAATAAGCTATTCTTATCAATACAAATGAAATCCCTGTTTCGGGAAATCAATTTTTACACATACACCGCCCGAGGTACTTTCTCTTCAACCCTCCATAGTGTCCTCCTTCGCCTATAGACAAGGGTAGCGAAAGGCTCTACATTGGTCGTCTCGGCCTCCATTTGGGCCAAGTCTTGATGGAGACGCTTCTCCGGCCTTGCCGATGGCCTCTCCTGGGAGTCGGCCAAAGGAGCAGTCGGCACCATCTCTGCTTCCGCTGTTCCTAGGATCAGGGCTGAAGCCCTCTCTTGGTCCTTAGCAGAGGGAGGCACAACAAATATGTTGGCAACTCGCAAGACCGAGTTGTTAATTAGATGCTCCACCTAGAGAGAGCTAGCGTACGCCTTGATTTGGTCTAGAGCCTCCCTCTCGGTGTCAGACAGATCGTCGGCCATTAGCACTTTCCTCTTTATCTCGGGCCAGTTCGAACTAGGTCTAAGTCATCCCCACATCCCGGACGAACTTCCCCTTCCAGTTCTTGTTCAAATCAGGAAGGCCGGTGATGAGCTTGTACTTGCCCACCATTTGGAAGTGGAAATGGGGCTCGGTCTAGTTCACTTTGACACTCACCAGGTGGCCCAGGACTCTCAAAGATGGCTTTATCTCCAGCTAATGGTAGATCACCATGAACCCAACCAGGGTCGCGATGGCGTTCGGCTTCATCTGCGCCGGCGACACCCCCAGAGCCGTGAAGACTTGTTGAAGGAAAGGATGCAAGGGTAATCGCAGGCCGAACTCCAAGTGACTCAAGTACAACGGAGCCCGATCTGGTCCGTGGTTATAAATAGCCTCCGACCTCGTCGGTGCCATCAGTTCATACTCTCGAGGGATGTCAAATCTCCCATGGAGTGTCCTCATTGTGAGACCCTAGAGGGAGGGTGATTAGGGTCTTATGCTAATCTAATCCGATTAAATACCAATTAAAAATAATAACAAAATATCCTAGCAAGAATAAAATGCAATAAGATACATTAGCTAGGATAAGGCAATATGAACAAATGAATATATCCTATCAATGAGATATTACAAGTATATGAGCAAGGATATATAAACTAACACAAGGGTAAAATAAACAATTTACACAAGTGATAGGATAATATGATGAGCAATACACAAAGGCGATATAAGATATGAAAACAAGAATAAGAACGCCAATGCAATCACAAACAAAACGATATGATCACGGAGTTCGGTCCCCACGACATACGTCTCCGCTCCTCACCTCGAGGAGATCTCCACTATCATAACCGGGTTTTCTACGTTTACCTGAACAACGTTTACACCTCACAATATAATCACTATGCAATCACACTTTACACACTGAGTGTTGGTCCTAGCCCGTGTCCTCCTCCTCAAGTGCTCGGTTACAACCTCTCCCTAGGCACGTCAACCGACGCCACTCCTCTTGGATTCGACCCCGTCTCTCACCACACACTTCTCTCGGTGTACAAGTGTATTACAAGTGAATCCTCACAATTAAGCACAATATAAATCAATTTGATTGTTCTCTAAACAAGGTGATAACTCAATTAAGCACAACTCTTAGTCACAAACCCACAACCCTAAATTATACTATGAATGTAAATACACTAAGCTCAATATAGGTTGTGTGTGAACAAAGAGTATCAATAAAACGATTAAACTAAACTCAATATAAATCTAGCTTATGGAAATTATAATCAAAATAATAAATTGCTAGATGAGTTTAGAAACACTTCTCTAAAGATGACAAGAGAGTAGGAGAAGAGTGAATGCTCAAACACCAAAGGATGATCTCCACTTGCTCTTGTGAAATTGAATTCACAAACTCAAACCCTCAATTGCTTAAAAGCTTCTTAAACCAAACTTAAACAAACACTAAACAAGTTTAAACCCTTGTTAAACTATTTTAAAATATTCTCTTAAATTGTTGAAATCTGAGATCAAAGGAGTTTTTATAGCCTCCCAAAGACCTCAGCCAAAACCCAAAACAAATGACAAAAAAGCCCAGCCAACGGTAACAAAATAGCCGTTGGAAAAGTCTGACAGAGCGGCGGTCGACCGAAAAAATTCACGGTCGACCGCGATCCAGATCCCAAAATGAGAAAACGAGCAGAGACTTCTTCGGTCGCAAAACAATAGACAAAAAAGCCAGCCAACGGTAACAACAATGCCGTTGGAAAAGTCTGACAGGCCCACATCGCGGGTCGACCGTGAAATTCTCGCGGTCGACGCGATCAGGTTCCAAACGGGAAACACATCAGAGAGGTTCGTCGGTCGATCCTCGGCCCTGAAATAATCGGTCGACGGTGGTACTGTAAGCAGATATACCATTTTATAAAATCGGTTAAAATCAGTAAACAGCTCCCAAAAACTAGAAATTTTGAGGGAAGGTCTCAGACATATATAAAAACATGTGTTAGAGATAAAGATTTCTGAAAAAGAATTCCAAGTTGAGGAGAAATAAATGTTGAACACAAAGATACAGTTTCTAAAACTGGCTGTGATACACGATTTGTAAAATCAATAGGCAGAGTAAATCAACTTCAAAAATAGTAAAATATTTGAGAGAAGTTCTAACATATAGATAAACATTGCAAAGAAATAATTTCTGAATATCACTTCCCATTTATGAAAACTCATCGGTTTTGTAAAAAACTATGCACGAACATGACACGATGAAACATGATTTTGTAAATTCCAATTTAACATAACATCAATTCAAACTTGATAAAACTTTGCGACAATTTTGTAAACAGAAAAACAAATTTAGAAAAAGAATTTCTCAAATTGAAATTTTTATTTGTGAAAACTCATGTATTTTGTAAAACTTATAAATACATGTGTACATAAACAACTTTACCATATGAAACCAAACATGTATATATATATATGAATATGTATTTGTTTCATATTTAAACTTAAAAGCCAAGAACCAAAACTTGTGTATATATATATAACTATATATATAATAACAAAATATGTGTGTGTATATATGATTGAGCTTAAAGTATTAACACACATAATATAAAACCTAAACTAAATATACCCAAGCTTGATGAAGGTCTTCAATGAGCATGACTTGGTAAACTTTGCGGAAGAAGCTTGTAATTGGATCTTTAACTTGAATTGACATTGCTTCACTCCACAAACATTCCGCCAACCTCCTTTGGATATGATCGTTGAAGCTCTATTCCATCCATCCTCCAACTCGTTGTTTGCCTAGAATAAATACGAAAACACAAACACTAGACAAACAACATTAGTTGTAAATTGTTTGTAAATCATCATCAAAACAAGAAGGCCAACAATCTCCCCCTTTTTGATGATGACAAACAATTTACAAAAAGGAATATATGCATGAAGGAAATGAACATATACAAGATAATACACATGCATATAAACAAGGAATTGTATACTCACAATATTTCTCCCCCTTTGACAACATCAAAAAGGCGACAAAAAGATTAAGAGAGCGAAAGCTCCCCCTATCAATAAGCATATGTGAGTATAACATATAGAAAGGTATAGGGATTGCTCCCCCTATCAAAATGCCATATGGAGAATATGAAATAAAGATCATGGTAAATATGTGAGCAAGCATAAAAGATATGCTAACAATCACTCACATTCAAGAGATAATGAGAACACATATGAATATATCAATATGAAAAATAGTGTCTCATATCAAGGATCATAAAAACCATGTGTAAAGATAGATTTATGAAATCAGAAGAAAAGGAAAACATGTGAACCATGAAAAAAGTTTTCAAGTGAAAACAAATCACTCAAATGAAATCATAAATCAAGATTTGAGTCCAAAAACAATGTTTGATCAAAAGAAAAATTTTCTTTACATAACTTGATCAAACCACTCATAGAATACATTATAAGGCACGAATAGATGATCAAAGTAATAATTCAAAACAAAATCTTTGATAAAAGAATTTCAAGAGAGGCAACAATATATCAAGCTCTTAAGCTTGTTTCAACCCATATAATCATTTTAGCATCCGGTAAACATGATTTGGGAATAAACACCCAATAAATCCGGAGGGTTATATAAATACAAACATCTCATCAAAATCAAAACTAATAATCATGAAAACAAAGGATTTGATAAAGGAAAATTGTTTTCATAACAAAAAGATTTTAAAACATAATTTTCAAAACCAAGAAAAGGGAAAAACAAGAACATTAAAATTCTTGAAAAACATTAAAATTCTTAGTTTGAAAATCAAATTTGTTTTGGTACCCAAGAACTCTTGGTACCAAAGGATTTAGGGACATGACCCCTATCATTTAAGCTCAAAACCTTAGGGTTATGAACCTTCTTAGGCATATGTGGTGCACTAACACGGTCAAAGCAATAATCGCTCAAATGACCCTTCCGATTGCAATATGTGCAATGAAAGAGATCCATTTGTTTTTATGGACCATTAGCTCGTGCACGGGAAACATTTGCAACCATAGATGATCTTTTAAGATTATTTTACAAATGTGAAACATTATCAAAACAAAACTTTCCTAGGTGGCCATGTTTACCACGAAACTCAACATTTAAACATTTTTGTGCTTAATAATCCATTTGGCAAAGGGTGAAGCGAGTCTTTCAAGTTATAGCACAATTTTGCCAAATGGCCCAAAACGACACAAAGATTACATTTAAAACACTAGCATGTTCTATGAGTGTGCATGATAAGCTATGCCATGTTGTATGTGATGAAGAGCTACATGAGATGCACAAGCGAGCATTTTAGAATTTTTAATGTTTGTGTGCATCCATAACAAAACTAGCTAAATGACCTTTGACTGGCCGCAAATAGAGCACTTGTAAACTTTGCTATATATGTGTGCATGATGAGTGGATGATTTCTTAGACTTGGCACACATATCCATAAGCCTCTTATGGTTATCAAAGCATATTTTCAAAGTTGAATCTAAAGATGAAATGCATTTTTTTATAAGATTCAAGTCTTCATTTTTAGGCACATATGCACTTTTAGAAGTAGAACATAAATAGTTATTTATAAAAGAAGCAGTATCATTTTGTATGTTCTTTACTTCTAACATGGTATTATCTTTTTCATGAGTTAACTTGGCAAAGTTTGAAAGCAAAGAATCATGATCCGATTTTAATTTTTCATTGTTTTCTTTAAGGATCATATTTTCATTAGAAATAATATCAAACTTAGAAGTTAAAGACTCATGATCGGATTTCAAATTTTCATGCTTGCTTTGTAAATTAATGAAATCATTTTGCAATTTCTTGTAGGCATGCAATAATTTATCACTAGCACAAGCAAGTTCATCACTATATAAATCATTATCGGGTTCGAACTCGCAAACCTCACTAGGGCTATCGCCTAGTGCTCGTGTGCATGAAGCTCCTTTAGAACTTGAAGCGGGATCCTCCAAAGCTTGTCGGATCGCCTTCAAGTCTCCTTGATGTGCTTCTATGAATTTCCACAATGTATAAGCGCTATCAAAAGAATCAAGCTTGTTAGACATAAATGAATCAAATGCATTTAATAAAAATTCTAACATAAGCTTGTTCATAATAAACATCTTTTTATCATGTTTGCTCCACTTGGATTTCTCCAACGTGGGTACAATATAAGCACAATCAATTATTTCTCATAAATCGATATTTTTAGATTGAACAAATAATTTGAATCTAAAACACCATTGAGCATAGGGGAAAGCATTGAATTTAGGAGCAACACTAGAATCATAGCCTAAACAAGATACATCATTCAAATCCATAATTTATAAAAATATGCAAGTAAGATACAAATGTAATCAAAACAAGATTAGTACAAAAAAATAACTTGGATCTTTAACTCAAGGTGATTAGACCTTAAATCAAAGCGCACCAAGCTCTGATACCAATTGTGAGACCCTAGAGGGGGGGGGGGGGGGTTTTATGCTAATCTAATCCGATTAAATAAAACTAATTAAAAATAATAACAAAATATCCTAGCAAGAATAAAATGCAATAAGATACATTAGCTAGGATAAGGCAATATGAACAAATGAATATATCCTATCAATGAGATATTACAAGTATATGAGCAAGGATATATAAACTAACACAAGGGTAAAATAAACAATCTACACAAGTGATAGGATAATATGATGAGCAATACACAAAGGCGATATAAGATATGAAAACAAGAATAAGAACGCCAATGCAATCACAAACAAAACGATATGATCACGGAGTTCGGTCCCCACGACATACGTCTCCGCTCCCCACCTCGAGGAGATCTCCACTATCATAACCGGGTTTTCTACGTTTACCCGAACAACGTTTACACCTCACAATATAATCACTATGCAATCACACTTTACACACTGAGTGTTGGTCCTAGCCCGTGTCCTCCTCCTCAAGTGCTCAGTTACAACCTCTCCCTAGGCACGTCAACCGACGCCACTCCTCTTGGATTCGACCCCGTCTCTCACCACACACTTCTCTCGGTGTACAAGTGTATTACAAGTGAATCCTCACAATTAAGCATAATATAAATCAATTTGATTGTTCTCTAAACAAGGTGATAACTCAATTAAACACAACTCTTAGTCACAAACCCACAACCCCAAATTATACTATGAATGTAAATACACTAAGCTCAATAGGTTGTGTGTGAACAAAGAGTATCAATAAAACGATTAAACTAAACTCAATATAAATCTAGCTTATGGAAATTATAATCAAAATAATAAATTGCTAGATGAGTTTAGAAACACTTCTCTAAAGATGACAAGAGAGTAGGAGAAGAGTGAATGCTCAAACACCAAAGGATGATCTCCACTTGCTCTTGTGAAATTGAATTCACAAACTCAAACCCTCAATTGCTTAAAAGCTTCTTAAACCAAACTTAAACAAACACTAAACAAGTTTAAACCCTTGTTAAACTATTTTAAAACATTCTCTATATCCTTAGAATTGAATGCAATGAGGGTATATATAGGAAGAGGAAATATCAGCAAAAACCCCAAACAAAATGACCAAAAGGCCCAAAACAGAAGTTCTGCAACGGCTAGAAAAATAGCCGTTGGGAGACCTGACAACGATTCGGTCGACCGAAAAAATGATTCGGTCGACCGACCCGAAAATCCGGTCGACCGCGAACAACCTTGAAAATCCAGAAAACAAGCGGAAATTCTCGCGGTCGACCGCGATCCAGGTTCCAAACGGAGAAAACACACAGAGAGTTCGTCGGTCGACCGGCTGAAATATCGGTCGACCGGCGGTACTGTAGCAGATATATCCGATTTTATAAAATCGGTTAAAAATAGTAAAACAGCTCCAAAAACTATGAAATTTTGAGGGAAGGTTCTAGACATATATAAAAACATGTTAGAGAAAGTATTTCTGAAAAAGCATTTTCCAGTTGAGAGAAATAAATGTTTGAACACAGAAATACAGTTTCTAAAAATCTGCTGTGATACACGATTTTGTAAAATCAATTAGGCATAGTAAATCAACTTCAAAAATAGTAAAATTTTGAGAGAAGTTTATAAACATATAGATAAACATGTCAAAGAAAGAATTTCTTGAATATAACTTCCCATTTATGAAAACTCATCGGTTTTGTAAAAACATGCACGAACATGCACGAATGAAAACATGATTTTGTAAATTCCATTAAACATAACAAATCAATTCCAAACTTGATAAAACTTTGCGAAATGTTTGTAAACATGAATAAATACATGTGTACATAAACAACTTTACCATATGAAACCAAACATATATATATATATATGAATATGTATTTGTTTCATATTTAAACTTAAAAGCCAAGAACCAAAACTTGTGTATATATATATAACTATATATATAAGAACAAAATATGTGTGTGTATATATGATTGAGCTTAAAGTATTAACACACATAATTTAAAACCTAAACTAAATATACCCAAGCTTGATGAAGGTCTTCAATGAGCATGACTTGATAAACTTTGCGGAAGAAGCTTGTAATTGGATCTTTAACTTGAATTGACGTTGCTTCACTCCACAATTCCGCCAACATCCATTTGATATAATCGTTAAGGCTCGATTCCATCCATCCTCCAACTCGTTGTTTGCCTAGAATAAATACGAAAACACAAACACTAGACAAACAACATTAGTTGTAAATTGTTTGTAAATCATCATGAAAACAAGAAGGCCAACACTCATCTGCATTTGGGTCACTTTGGAGTAGAACTCTAGTAACAGAGCCTGTCTATCTACGACATCAGATGCAATTGTAGATGGGTGAGTAATTGTCGGAGAAGACGGACAGAAAGGGTCTCGAGCTCTCAAAAGAAAGTTCAAAGATCAATAATTGTCTTTCTTTTAGCCCTAGCTTTCTATATAGATAGCAAAATCCACAGCTACCAGAATCTGGATGGCCAGATCAAAATTTGGTCAACGATCAAGATTAACTCTCGGAATCCGAAGCGACATCTCTAATATCAGCAGCCCACCAACCTCGAGCAACCTGTAATCCGACATGAAAAGCGGGGCTGCATCAATAAAAAAGAATGTGTGTTGATATCAGCCACATTAAATAAAAAGACTATCCAGTTCCCCTAGTTAATGCACGTCTGCATCCATCCAAACCTGTTCTCATTTCACTCGGACCCGGCCTAGGCCGACTCCAAGCGAAAGGGGCCAGTTGTTATGGTGTTTTTAGTCACCAAATTATGGCCCCTTGCCGACAACAGGCGAATATCCCCCGTCACACACCATTCAATCAACTCGACACTTATGATAGCCAGAGTCAACCTAGTCGACTTGCCTAATCAACATCTCGCTAGGTTGACTCAAATGGTGATGCTTGTCAATCCTCTCATCAAAGGTGACTCGCTACGAATCCACTTAACCGGTTAATTAGATGGCATCTCGCTGAGTCGACTTGAAAGACGTTACTTCCCGGCACCCCTTCATACAAGTCAAAAGGCAACTTCGACCTCGAACCCCCGCTGGCAGTGCATCGACATCACATTAAATGCTTGGCATGCGCCATCAAATTTCTCCATCCCAGGCACTATTCATGACACATAGAACCATGTCAGCTTCGTGCGCTACATATCCCATCTCATTAATGCCTAAGGGACAATGCTCATTCCGCGACCACTCCACAGCTGACACGCATAAAGTCGACGCTGACTCAGCCGTCAGCTCAGACTTGGTGGGGAAAGACTAAAATGCCCCTCCTGCATGATTATAAGAAGAACGACTATTCCTAATGCGAAGATAATCAATTTCTAAGAACTTTTCTCCATTATACTGCACTAGAGAACTAGCACAGTTAACCACTTTGTCACTCAAGTACATCACTGACTTGATTGTCGGAGGAACAACTCGGGAACTAGTCCCCGTCCTCTTATGAGTTGTTCGAAGCAAGTGAATTTATGGAATATGACTACTACAATCAAACATGAAAAATAAAATAAAATAAAACACACACACACACACACACACACACACACACACACACACATATATATATATATATATATATATATATATATAACAACAAAAAAAAATAGAAGAAAATATATAGACATAATCGAATAGGGTAGAATGAGGAACCTGATAATGTATTGTGGGATGACTCAGGAATTCTATAGGAAAATAGTGCAATTAAATTAACGAAACAAAGTATGTGCATATTCTGAGAAGAATGTCCAAATAATATTCGGAATTAATATTTTTAAAAACTTTGTTACTAATTAATTACAAAATTAGTAATAATTTTGATATAATTTGAAAAATAGGATCATGATCTAAAATTGAAAAATTTGTTGTGATTAGATTATAAAAAAAATTCATATTTCGTATTTCTACAAATTATATTAATTTTAGAAAAATTAATATAAGTTATTTTTAGAATTCTGAAAATAAAGAAATAAATAGGAACACATATCTTTGCTGATATGAATAAATAATAAAAAATTAGAAAATAATAATTTAAAAATTAGAAACATGAAAATTAGTAATAAATTCGATGAATATATTAAAAATTAAACTTGTCAGGAATTCTTACCTATGAATATGTAGTGGTCGACGATGTCCTTTGGACGATGATCGAGAAAATAACCGAGATGATTTGAAATATATTAAAACTCACGGATAAATACATATTTAACGTAGAGAAGCTCTGAAAATTAAAATCATATAACAAATTGTTAAAAGAATTAAATGAAATCAATGGCCATATAAGGGCAATTATCACATAAATATTGAAGATAATAAAGCCAATAACTTGAAGAGTTCTTACCCGTGAGTAGTTGTTGATGCTATTAGGAAGACAATTGAAAG
>NC_033794.1:15163950-15208461 GCF_001876935.1 Asparagus officinalis | reverse complement strand
AAAAATCCAAAAAAATAGTATACAATCATGAAATATTTCAAGGAAAAAAAAAACAATCAACGGAAATTAAAAGGGGAGTTTGTCATGAAACTCACCGAGATTGAGGGATGATGGTGAAAAGTTGATGGGGATTTTTTTCAGAATTATTTTCAGTAATATTTCTATTTTTGGCCACGGGGAATTTTTTTAGTTAGTTTGCCATCAAGGCGGAAATTATGAGTATAATTTCATAGAGATTTTGGGGATTACATGATTGATGCGGATGGTAGAAGATAGAAAGAGAGAAATCGGTTGAGATTGGATTAACTGATTGTATTAGAGAGATTTGCGATATGAGAGAGATTAGATGGATTGTTTAAAACGGATGGTTTAGATTTTTTTTTTATAAATTTAAACTAGTATGTACCCCGTGCAAAGCACGGCAACTAATTTTTTTTTATCATTGTATTTTAAATTTGCGTCTCTCTATGTTTTAATACATTTGTTTTGATTATTATACACTTAAAATTAAAAATCATAAATCATATAAAAATATATGTTACAAAAAATATTGTCATCTGATGCTTATACATTCTTGCTCTAAAGAATATATAATGGCAACTCTAAATTTCCTAGATTAAGAATCTAAAATTTAATATATTACTAAATTAGCTAAATATCTCTTTCCAAAGTTTTGTTAATGGCAAAATTTTACAGCCAATTACTATTCAATAGGTCAATTTATTTTGTATCTCGAGGTAGAGTTATTTTGGAAAAGTAAAATAGCTTAAATTGGTCTTGCTATTATCTATTTCTTCATCTCTCATTTTTCTTGTTGTTCTACAAAAGAAAGTAAGTCTTTATATTTACAAATTCTTTCTTAAGTTGAAATTCCTATGCAATTTATTAATAGTTATTTGTAAACTTGTCTCTTTCTTTTATTGTTACTAGTCCGCGGTCCGTGCAAAACACGGTATTTGTTTTTTTGCTACAGTAATCCCGCTTTTTTTAATATGACATGATTTGAATTTTTGGAAGTGCTACAGTATCCCGCTCTGTTACAGTACCTTTTAAATGTTACAGTATACCCGTGTGTTACAGTAATATTTTTAATTAATTATTAGCTGCAGTAATAATGCTACAGTAAATTCTACTGTAGCATTTACTGTAGTATGAACAGTAAATCTCTGATCCTCCTATTTGTATAAAGGAATAAATATTGTCCACATTTTATTCTTATTAATAGAATTTATTCAAAAAATTATTTATATAAAATTTTATTTACAAATGCTATCCATGTAAATAGCTAAGAGAGGATTCTAGGGCGTTTTCATTTCTATCAACCCCCTCCAGATCTGTGGCTCCTCTCTCTTCTCTCTCTAGAGCTCGGGTTTTGACTGGTTCTCCCTCGAAGCTGGTTGCTCACTCCTCCCTCAAAGCTCTTCGTCCCTCGAACCTCGTCGTCGAATCCTGCGTCGAATCTCGTCATCCCTCGAATTTTGTCGTCGACTTCTCCCTCGAATCTCATCGTCGAATCTCGTCGTCGACTCCTCCCTCGAATTTCGTCAGATTTTTTACCGGCTTTGGGGAAATCACTGCCTTTATTGGGGTATTTCGTCGGATTTTGCTTGATTCGTTGGATTTCGGCAATTACAGGTATAATTTCTCCATGATATTCCCTTTCCTCAAATAGTTGATGAATAATTTGATATCAAAACCATGAAATTTTGTTAATCGATTGTTTCCCTATTTTTGGTATTTTTTGTGCTTAATTTCATGCTAGATTCGTTAAATTTGGTTGATCTATCTCATCTCACGAATTACTAACCCTAGATTTGGTGGCTCTTTATTCTTTTTTCCCCCACAAATATAGCTAAATGAAATAATCTACATCGGAATAAATTTCGACACATATAGTTAAATGAATTAATCTCATAAATAAAATTAAGTTTTAGGTGGTCTATATTTGCTCATGAACTTTATGAGTTTAATGTTATAAGTTTAATTTATAAATAAAATTAACTTTTTATAAGTCGATGTTCTTCCTCTCTTAGAATCCTGTTGAATGGATGCACTAATTTGGTGAAATCTGTAAATAAAAGTTGGAAATATATATAAATTGCCTATAAGTTGCTCATTTAAATTGCTTGCTTGAAATGAGCGTTGTTAGTCCAATTTGAAGTCTTAATTCTCTTTTGTGTTTTTTCTTCATACTAAAGGTAGGGAATTGCTTGAGTGAATTCTAGGCAGTAAAGATCTTCCTTCTTAACTGCCTCTCAAATGGCTATAAGAGGTGTGAACTTTGCAAGAAAATTATCAAAAGGAAATAATTGCATGCATGAGTTAAAATGAAAGCTTGATCAGGTTGAAATTTATTTTGAGAAAAAAATTACTTTTTAGTGATCAACGCTGATAAGTTTTGAATTAGTGTATTTTAATTACTTTGTGTTGTTTCTGTGTCATAATCTTGGGACATGGTTAATTTTTGAAAGAATTATCTTAGAGTGAAAATACTTATAATAATTAACTTGTCTTTATAGTCTTTACATGGATTCAGATTATTTAAGAATTGTTCTCAATTTTTAGATATCCTAATAAGCTATATACATACTCTAATGCAAATGGTAATTTATTCCCACAAATATAGTTCAATGAAATAGTCTACATGGGAATAAATTACGACACATATAGTCAAATGAATTAATCTCATAATTAAAATTAAGTTTTAAGCATTCTATATTTTCTCATGAAGTTTATGAGTTTAATGTCATAAGTCGATGTTTTTCCTCTTAGAATTTTATTGAATGGATGCACTAATTTGGTGAAATTTGTAAATAAAAATTGGAAATATATATAAATTGCCTATAAGTTGCTCATTTAAATTGCTTGCTTGAAATGAGCGTTGTTAGTCTGATTTGAAGTCTTAACTAACTCTCTTTTGTATCTTTCCTTCATACTAAAGGCACAGAATTGCTTGAGTAAATTTGAGGCACTAGAGATCTCCCTTCTTAACTGCCGCTCAAATGCCTATAAGTCGATGTTCTTCCTCTCTTAGAATCCTATTGAATGGATGCACTAATTTGGTGAAATCTGTAAATAAAAATTGGAAATATATATAAATTGCCTATAAGTTGCTCATTTAAATTGCTTGCTTGAAATGAGCGTTGTTAGTCCAATTTGAAGTCTTAACTCTCTTTTGTGTCTTTTCTTCATACTAAAGGCAGGGAATTGCTTGAGTGAATTCTAGGCAGTGGAGATCTTCCTTTTTAATTACCACTCAAATGGCTACAAGAGGTGTGAACTTTGCAAGAAAATTATCGAAAGGAAAGAATTGCATGCATGAGTTAAAATGAAAGCTTGATCAGGTTAAAATTTATTTTGAGGAAAAAATTACTTTTTAGTGATCAACGCTGATAAGTTTTGAATTAGTGTATTTTAATTACTTTGTGTTGTTTCTGTGTCATAATCTTGGGACATGGTTAATTTTGGAAAGAATTATCTTAGAGTGAAATTACTTACATTAATTGACTTGTCTTTATAGTCTTTATATTGTATCAGATTATTTCAGAAGTGCTCTTAATGTTATCAAGTTGATGTTTTTCCTCGCTTAGAATCCTATTGAATGTATGCACTAATTTGGTGAAATCTGTAATTAAATTGGCCATATATATAAATTGGCTATAAGTTGCTCAATGAAATCATACCTGCTTAAGATGAGCGTTGTTAGTCCAATTTTGAAGTCTTAACTCTCTTGTGTCTTTTCTTCATACTAAAGACAAGGTACTGCTTGAGTAAATTTTGAGAGGGTATTTTCTCTGCATAGACATAGGAAAAAAGACTGCATAGACATGGAAATTGCTTTAAAGTATGAACCTAATCAGATATCTGCACATAAACACAGGACCATGCTCAATATTCAACTACCATTCATCCATGCATGTGAGTTCTTAAAAATAGTAAAGTACTTACTCCAAAGTAACCTTAAAGTTAGACTAATATATATAACCACACCGAGTGTGTCAAAGCAATTTTCATATAGAAAGTCACTATGATATTAAGCTTTACTGAACAAAATATGAAGACCTGCATAAATTCATCAGGTTTGTGCACAAAAAACTTGGTAGCAACTCCATTAAAAATTCAGATCCAGTTCTCCTTGCCACAGTCATTGGAAGTTCTCTTTCTTTTGAGATCTGCAACAACACAAAATAGATAGAGCTTTTTATGATATTGTATTCATATAGCGCATACAAAATGTAACAAATGATTACTAATCAACTTAACCTTCAGTTTTTTTGACAGTAGAATTCCTTTGAATGTTCTCGTCATCTCCAAGATCTTTTATCCTTGAAGGTGAATTTTTGAAAATCTTTTTCATCTTTGGCTCGAGCGGTGTGTTAGTCAAGGGAGTGAACACAACTTTATCTTTTGAAATATGTTTAGGTGTTTGTAGGAGAGCCTCTTCATTTAGATCAACAACTTCAACTTCTTGGGATTCCTTTGTAGAGAAAATTAGATGTAATGTACTATACATTGTCATTAAAATAATAAGCATTTCTAATAACTTTGATAAGTTTGATAACTTCAAAATTTAGGTTTGTACCTGTGAATCACCTTCAATAACTTCGATAAATTTTGTAACAGTGAAGCTTTCATTGTATGTTTCATCATTATAAAATTAAAACTATGTTGTATGTTTCATCATTATGAAATTAAAACTATGAAAAACAGATATAAAGCTATCTTTAAATTTGTAGGATATTATTGCGATATATTAGATAAATGTATTAGATCAATAATTAAACAAAAGAATTGCTTACCTTCTTCGAAGTTATACTTTGTTAGCTTAACCTGAACTTTTATAGTCTTCCCAATAATTGATTTGTTAATCTCTGGGATTATCTCCCTTTCATTGTTCTGCACAAAATCACGCATTAGTTAAGCACTTCTTAATACATTTATCTTATGTGAAGCAGTTTGGTTATTAGAGGTTGAGCTTACATATTCTATTGTCCTTGATACCTCCTGGGCTGAAACTTTGATTAAATTTTCTGCCTCCTTTCTAAAGACAACGAATGTATTGATTGTAGTTCTATCTTCCACATCCAATGTCATTCTATACCTATTGATAAGTTTATATTTAGAAAAATATTTACTCAGAATAAAAAGTCTATGAGAAAAATTTATTTGTAGCGTGAAATAAATTAATTGCTTACTTGTTCTCTGCTAGGACTTCCTTGTTACATTGTCTGCACCAATAGGTGTTTCCTGATTCCATCGTTTTCTTGTTGCAGTATGGACATCCATGTTATCTCCATTTTTGTTCAAGTATGCTAATAATTTTCCCCTGACATAAAAAATGATAGACCTGCACAAATTCTTGATAATGAGGTCTATTTTCTTGAAAAATAAAATTTGGTTCATCATTTGAGTGTTTTTGTAATTTACTTCGGCTGTTTTCGGGTCTTCAAAGTATATTTATTCCATCAAAGTTGCTATTTCAGATTTCACTAACTTTGGTTGGCTTGGATTGAAGTTTACTGGTGTGGCAATAACTTACAATTTAGTTTCAGTGTCCGTATTTCTGTACATATACATATTTTATTTAAAATTATGTATTACAATTGGAAAATGAAGTGAAAGTAAATCATATTGTGTATGTCACAAATCTTATAGTACCTGTGCATGTGTACATCAATAATTTTAATGTTTACAAAAAATAATGGCTAGTTTTCACCATATATGCAGTTTAAAGATTACCTATGTGATAGTTCCAATACCCGTGACTCGTTAATGTTTATGTAAACTTTTGAACCCGTACTGACTGATGCTGAGAATTGACCTGAAGAAATTATAGCTTTTATTTTTAAATTATTCCATAAAGCTTAGTTGATTTGTATAAATATTATTGGTTCAAGTTATTCATATTACCTCTGAAAGTATTTATGACAACCCCAGTGACGATCATGACCATATTGCTCGGGTCTTGATTTTGAAGTTTGCTTTTCCAAGTCAACAGCTAATTTGTTCCATAGTGTAGCTTTGAGTTCAACATTACTGTAATCAAGACAGTTGCACTTTAGTATTGTTAAGATAATTTAATAGAATGAAGCTGCGTTATTTATATATATTCCTACAATGTCCATACTAAATCTTACCTTTCATCTATTAACTTTAGTGATCTTCTAGGATAACTCTTTTGTCCATTTGCAGTTAGTTCTAATGGGTATATTTCCTTTACAATTCCAACGATATCTATTGGTCCATTTGCAGTTAGTTCTAATGGGTATATTTCCTTTACAATTCCAACGATATCTATTGAAGATATAGAATATATTTAATATTAGTTCTAATGGGTATATTTCCTTTACAATTCCAACGATATCTATTGAAGATATAGAATATATTTAATACTATCAAAAAACATGTATTATTGAAAAAATGAATTAGTAATTAAAATTACAACCTGTCAAGTAAGTTCTATTTGTGCTGAGTGAAGGCAAGTCACTGAATGCTGTGTAGTGGAATTTGTACTTGGGAATTGAAATTTCATAATCTTGCAAAATACGGATTTGAGTCTGCCTGCAGAAACTTATCATAGACTTGTTCCTTGTAGCTCTGTAGTTACCAAATGAATGAATGACTCGAAACTTTGATAGAACATGAATGCTGCCTTCTTCCAACATAGGATGGAATCTAGACATTCCATTAACATGAATACTTCCCTAAATTAAAGTGTCCTGTAGAATATAGATATTATAAAAAAATTAAACTTGAATGATGGAAACATAAATTATGAATTATATTTCGTGCGAAAACATTATCAATAAAGAAATCAATGGAAGTGACTATAAGGTTATAAATTTCTTACAGATTCGTCCAAGAGTATGATATACAGTCCATAATATTCTTTCGTTTTGATGTTAATATTCTCCCATATGTTTGTTACACGGGCCTTAATAGTAACCTCTTTTGATTTGATGCTCAGATCCTTGATTGCTATGAACAACTTCCATCTTAAACTGTGCAGACCTGTAACTAATTAATAAGTATGATAGATCATATAATTTACATATAAAGCCAGTGTTATCGAGGCGTGTGCCTCGAGCGCGCCCCGGACGCGGGGCGCTGCGGGTTGGGGCAATTGCGCCTCGCACCAGAGGCGGGACGCTACAGGCACACGAGGCGCGTACCTCGTGTGCGCCTCGTGTGCGCCTCACTCGCGCCTCGTGCGCTTGACACTTACATCATGTAACAACCTCTTTCTTTTATTTTTTTAAAATAATTTACATATTACATATTTACATCATGTAATAGACTCTTTCTTGTTAGTTAATCCATTCTCCATCTTTTCATGTTTAACCTATAAAAAAATATTAATTAGTAATTTAGTATACTTGTTTGCTAACAGTAACTTCCTTTTTTAATTAGCATGCTAACTAGAAATTATGTACATATAAATATGTAATTGTTATCTGCATTCTCTATTTTTTCATGCTAACTAGCAAATAGCAATTAAGAATGCTAACTAGAAAATTATGAACAATCATGTTTGCTAATCATTTAATTGTTACTTAAAAAATACATATATCAATTTTAAATGAAAATATATATTTCTTATTTGTTACTTGCTTATTTTGTTTCATAGACTTTTGCTTATGTTGGAGATTATCTTGCATTGTGATTTGTGAAAACTTATGAACTTTCATAGACTTTTGCTTATGTTGGAGATTATCTTGCATTGTGATTTGTGAAAACTTATGAACTTCTCTATATTATGCATGCTAATTAAGACTCTTTCGTGATTTAGTATGTGAAATTATATTTCTTAGTTTTTTTATGTTATAATTTATAAACATGTTGCTTATATGCTTTTTTGTTTTATGTTGGAAAATATTAGTTTGAGCTATGCGCCTCAATTCAGTGAGACACGCGCATTGTTGTGCGCATAAGGGGCCTTTGCGTCCCGCATTGCGCCTTGCGCCTCGATAACACTGTATAAAGCATTAAACTGTATGTAATGTCAGATAATAGAACACAAATTACAATGCATAAATGGACCCAAGCCTCGATAAGTTCAGTTTATTTGTATTATATGTATACTGCATACCATATCACTATTTAATACTCAATCTAGTTAAAACTATTGTTATAATATAATAATGACATGCAAGTTGCATTGTGTTTGATCCCTATAATACCTTAATTCAAGTTGTTGAAAATTTCATGATAAACTACATTCACTGTAACTCCATCATATGCCACATTATCATCATTGTCAACAATAAGAATTTTAAGACCTTAAGGGATCATCACTCTTGACACTGCGACGTAAAACTGTCTATGTGTGAAACATGGTCTTGGAAGGTACAAACCCACATATATCAATGTTTATCCCCGACTTTTGTTAATAGTCATGGCAAAACATGTTTTAATTGGTAGCTGTCTTCGTTTCATGTGAAAATTCCATTGAGAATCAGTGTTTGTACTGACAGTTCTTGAAAGAAAATGCTTTGAACCTATGTGGCTACCACTGATGATTCTAGCCTCGATGACCCATTTCAATAACTGAGTAACAATTAATCTTGTGCCATTACAGAGTCCTTCAGTAGGGCTTAGATTACGCAGGAGCATGATTGGAGTTCCTACTTTCAGTTTTATCTCATGATTTGGCATGGAAGGAAATGTCAAAGAATTAAGAAACTCTGTCAGATATTGTGATTGATTTAATTGCAGATTTGGAAATGTTTGGCAAATAGAATCTGAACTGAGGTATGTTGTGAATCCTCCTTCTATTTTATCCAGTACACAATTGTTTATGATGTCAACTATCTCATTTCTTGGAGTTAGTATTGCTCTTTCTTCCAAATAACTTTGATTATAGCAATTCTGTTGAATATCTGGATATGTTGATACAATTATATCTTCTATTGCATCTCTTGTTGGTTGTAGTAGAAGTTGCTGCGGAATTCTTACCTATGAATATGTAGTGGTCGACGATGTCCTTTGGACGATGATAGAGAAAATAACCGAAATGATTTGAAATATATTAAAACTCACGGATAAATACATATTTAATGCAGAGAAGCTTTGAAAATTAAAATCGTATAACAAACTGTTAAAAGAATTAAATGAAATCAATGGCCATATAAGGGCAATTATCACATAAATATTGAAGATAATAAAGCCAATAACTTGAAGAGTTCTTACCCGTGCGTAGTTGTTGATGCTATTGGGAAGACAATTGAAATTTTTTTTTTGGGGGGGGGGGGTATACATCATGAAATATTTTAAGAAAAAAACAATCAATGGAAATTAAAAGGGGAGTTTGCCATGAAACTCACCGAGATTGAGGGATGATGGAAGAGGATGATGGTGAAAAGTTGATGGGGAATTTTTTTCAGAATTATTTTCAGTAATATTTCTATTTTTTGGCCGCGGGGAATTTTTTAGTTAGATTGTCATCAAGGCGGAAATTATGAGTATAATTTCATAGAGATTTTGGGGATTACATGACTGATGCGAATGGTAGAAGAGAGAGAAATCGGTTGAGATTGGATGGATTGTTTAAAACGGATGGTTTAGATTTTTTTATAAATTTAAATTATTTTGTCCTAGGAATATGGACAGTGAGGATTTAGGACACATGCCGTTTTCATTTGAGAATAAAAGTGATGATGTGATAAGTTCTGAAAAGGTTTGTGGCAAAGGGTTTTGGGTTAAGGTGAACATTAGCAGTTTATTCAATCAACTTCCACCGCTATATGCGTGGCCACATCCTCTGCCAAAGGGTGAATAATTTAACCAGACATTAGTCCGAGCCGACCACCGTGTAAATTTTATTGCGGGTCGGGTTCATACCCGTTAGGGTCTGTTGCTTTCCAACGTGTTAATTAATCGGTGGCGATTGGTTCAAGTCAAAAAAGGCTGTGCCGAATTGGACCGGAGATCCAGTTCCCTATCATTAAACAACCCAACTAAAGCCGTCAGATTAATTGTCAACGGCCCCAAACAACTTTACGTCGTCTCAAAACAGGGGAAAAAAGAGATAAGAAAAACTAACATTTCTTGCGGTTTACACTAGCGAATTGTGACCGCTCTGGCCTCCACCTCTTTTTTGTGCGTCTCACTTCCGCACTCAACTAAAATCAGGTATAACTTAAGTATTCTTTGGAGATGTTTTTTGTGTATTTACTTGATTTTGTTTCTATTATTTTAAGTTTTTAGATTGGAGCTCGATTACTCAGGGGTTTGGAACTCAGGATCATATGTATTTGCGATGGGCTTTGAGATGTTTGAGATCAAGAAGGAGCTCCTTTTATGGCGGCAGCGCTGAGAATTTGTTCTTGGCTGCTCGTTATGGAACCCTAATTAGGTCAAATCCGTCCCTTTTACACTCAGAGGTACACATTTATGGTTATTGTGTTGTAATTTTCTTCTAATTGATGCATTATTTTTCATCATAATTACGCTCTAAGGTCATGGTTCCAAGAATTAGATAAACTTGTAAGTAAATTTGATGTGCGTAAATTATTCTATTTGAAAAGTTCATTTTTTTTTTCATTCTTCGTCTTTGATGTCTATTTGCCACAATTTCTCACTGTCTTTTGGCATTTCCTTCTCCTCATTGTTTGGGCTCATTTTGTGCCTGATTTTGGCCGATCCGTCTTTTTGTGTGTTAGTATCAAAGAAGAATCTTCTTGTTGAATTCATTGGTTTATAGTCTTAGCGTCATGTATACGACCTTCACATAGAAAATAGTAATTTATTGAAGTACTCATGCTGTTTCTTTGATGTTTGCACTATGTTTTTGTGGATTAGTAGGTGTTGGGTTGCAGAGAAAGTCTCCGATGTGGTTCACATGGCTTGCATGACCTCAGATATCGGGTTAACGAGGATGAAAATTTCGGAGCCGAAGTAATTTCTTTTGACTTTCTTAATGTTATTCTCTTTAACTACGAGCTTTAAATCTATAGCGCAAGAAAGACCAAAAAAAGGAATAATAGATCAAGTTACTTTCAATTAGACAATATTGCTCTTTCTTGTCTCTTTAATTACTGTGTTATAAATTTTGACAATTTTGATTTTGACTGAGTGTGCGGCGATGTAGAAATCATAAATTGTAGAAAAATTTACAGTGGGAGGCAGGGAGTGCTGTGAATGAAGTAATATTGGCTAGCAATTATTTAGAGTAATGTACAATCATAAAATTTTAAAAATAGCATAAATGAAATTGGTCCCCTAAATCTATAATATTATGAAATTAGTCCTGCATATCATTATAATTGCTATTTAGTCCCTGTACCCATATTAGTTATTTCAGATTAGTCACTGTAGTTAGCTACCATTTGATTTGGAGGGAATATTCTGTTTAAGTTAAGACTTTTGTCATGGCTTTCCAGTTATACCCTATATTAAGTACTCCAAATCTGAATTTGTTTCTTTAAACCTACTTAAACCTTGTAAAAAACCAAATCCATTAATGCCACTTTCTTCCCCAGTACTTGTGTTTCCCTCTAACCCATTGTACAACGATTTTCTCCTCTTGCAAACCACAATGTGTGGTTAAAAATTGACTAATTGAGGTCAGAAAATTGAACCTTCATTTGTTTATGAATGTAGTAGCTTTGACTCAAGGGCCGCCACGACCCTACCCATTACGAGGAGTCCCTGCACACATTAGTGTTCCCTAATCATGTTCCTTGCAAAAGGTGGAGAGATAAAAAAGGAATTAGAAAACAATGTGTAGCAGCATATCCTAATATCTATAGAATGCATGAAATAAAGAGGATCTACACTTACAGCTGGATGACCCATAAATGTACAGTGTAGATCGAGTCATTCCTATTCTTTCTAAAGGACGCGTATGGGTTGCAAGGTAAGTGGATAGAAGTGTGCGACATTAATGCAAGGAAATAATTAACATGCTACATGTTCATGGAACTTGCAAATATAAGAAAATTTGTGGTGCAATGTTTAACCTATATAAGAAACTCACGGAAGTGTGCTTTAGTATCCAAAGGCAGAGGAAAGATTAACATATTAGCGTGTGTGTGTGTGTGTATCCCTGTCAATTTTCTTCTATGTTTGCAAACCAGACTCAATTCCGCTTCTGCACAAAGCTGTAGACTGTCCTTTAATCCTTGATGCGGCTGATCTCCCACATGATGCATAGCTTAGCCAGTTCGCTTTTGGTATATGGCTAATTTGGTACTGCTTCCCTTGATCTTCTGTGTTTGTGCTCTGTTTCATGTACACACCAACTCACCCACCCACCCTAAAAAATGGGCGAAAAGGAACACACCCACTCCCCATCCATCATCACTACCACCAAAGAAACCCTTGGTTGTAACTTGTGGCATTGCTTATGTAATATGCAAGGGCTTGGGTCCTGAGTCGCCTGAGGTGAAAAGGAAAAGAGCATCTATTGAGGAAAGGAGGTTGACTAATAATCTATTTCATGCTAGTTTCAAAGTTTGCAATGGGAGATGATTCTAGGGATTAACACCAGGTGTTTTGCAAGCTCCAGATAACACATTCTTTTGGTCAAGAACTTCTCATATGAAAGAATTTGGGTAGGAGAAAAATTGATGTTTTTCGTCTAAACTTGATTCGGATCCTCTAAAAATATCAAATTTGAATAAAGTACTCTTCATTTTCTCGGTTAATTTGATAGTTAATGAAAAGATTTGAGAAATGCAGCATTGAACTTTGAGTGTGAACCTTACCGTCTTGGCAATCTTGTTACACTTTTTTATGATTGCCTATGAGATATAAATAACTGGTGATGAAACTTCATTGATGACCAGTTTAAAAAGAATGTTTGTAGATATAACAAACTAACAATTGACAATTTATTAATTTATAAGCATCTATAATAGTCACGTGCAATAACCCAACAAAACAGATGGTTTTTGAGCTAGGTTACCCGGAGGCTCCCATATCCGTGTTTGTGTTTGACACTCCTTGGACACTTCTTCGATATATGCACACATTTATTCAGATGTGTACTCAATTACATAAGACATGTGTCAGTTCAAAAAAATCATGATACACGTCTTGAATGTATATCGTACACTTCACCTCAAGTTTATGCAATTCATTGGACTCGGGACATACCTTCAGCACATCTCTAGTTCATAAGTATGATTTTAAAGGATAGTTTTGGTATCTAGTTCAAATATGAGTGGTTTTTCATTTAATAATCTTCTTGATATTTTAGTTCTCATAACATGTGAATAAAAAATAATATCGATCTCATATAGATGATTAATTTAATATGTATGTGTATAGCTGTGTCCCCGTATCCTAACTTTTACTATTATGCCATGTCCGGTATCAGCACCCGTTTTCGTGTATGTACCCTCACCCATATCCATGCAACATGCTTTTTGGGGAATCCAGAAATTTCATAAGAGTTCTAATCTGTATCAAAAATCTCTTAAAAAGAAGTGAAATGATTCTGACACCATAAGGTCTTCTTTTAGCAGGAAACAGTGGATCCCTTCTCCCTTGTTGCGGATGAACTGTCAACCCTTGCAGACAGATTGCGCTCGATGGTTGTTGCAGAGGTCTGTGGTCTTCTTATATTGTAGCTTTTTGAAATTTCCGTTGATTTTCTTCATCTATGAATAAGATACTAAGTGGTAATGTATAAGATACTCAGTAGGAATGTGTTGTTTGCTAAACTATAGTATCTGAGAATTGTTCTTTGCTTATTTCTTTGGACTTTAACTACGACACCTGTTTCCTGTAGGTACCGAAGCTGGCCTCAGCTGCAGAATACTTCTTTAAAATGGGTGTTGAAGGAAAAAGATTCCGTCCCACAGTAAGAGTTTCATTTTCAACAACTTCTACTTTATAATGTATATAAAAAGTTTTATTGATTATGCATTTCTTATGATAGTTCGTGCTTTACGCTCCCATCTGGTTGAATGTTATGTCTGATCGTCTGGAGATATATGGTCTATAAGATGTATACCAGCCTTTCCTATCATATAGCATATGGCATTTGTGATATTTTGTAATAGCTCAGTGAAATATTTGTTGGTGGTTGTCCTGTATAGAAGATGTGTTTCGTGACTATTTCCATGACTCATGCATAAATTTGGTTCTATATGAAACTTGAAGATATCATTTTGTGCAGGTTTTGTTATTAATGGCATCTGCATTGGATGTACCCATTCCTAAAACAGTCATTGATGGCAATCTTCATATGCTACCAAAGGAAGTGCGTGGAAGGCAGCAGTCAATTGCTGAAATAACTGAAATGATCCATGTGAGCTTTCCCTTATTAAGTATTTATTCTTGTGGTCTTCTTTTCTTGTTTTAATGTTGGATTTTGGGGATTCAGTGTGTATGATATTCAGTTATATAGATGTGCTTCTCCAGCGGGATTGTTCTTACTTTAACCCTGTCCTTTTGTCTAATTAATGGTCTGTTTCCTTTTGCCATATCAGGTTGCAAGCCTTCTGCATGACGATGTATTAGATGATGCAGAAACGAGGCGGGGGATCAGTTCATTGAATTTTGTAATGGGAAACAAGGTAAAGCCTGGTCTTCACATCGTGACTTGGCCTTATTGACATGAATTTATCTTAAACACTTCTAATATATTTTAATGTATAGAAGGAAACAAGTAAAACATTTGCCATGCACTATCTAGTCTATGCAACTTCCTAACTATACTCATCCTGATGGAATTCACAAATTTGAAGCATGAGATAATTTGTCACTGTCTTGTTCACTAAAGTTAGTATCAACTTTTAGCATTATATAGTTACTTTGAACAAGAAAGAAAGTTAATTTGTCTCTGACAATAATACACTTGCTGTAGACTCAGTTTAAATTAAAGATCGATGAAGAGAGATTGAATAGTAGTAAGAGTTGACGAAGTTGTAAAGATTTGTTAGTACTCAAGTTAAATGCTTATTCTTGTCCATATCAAAGTCTATAATATTGTCCAACTTGATCAAGTTTTAGTCAGTTTTGTATATCTTCTGATTATTTTCACAAGTTATTTCCTATATATTTTCTTCAAACTAGAATTTAGGAGAGCATAATGGACTTCTTGTTAGGTAAATAGCTAAGGGTGTGTTTGACAAGCTACACAAAACTGGGCTAGGCCCAGTCCTGGCCCTGTTTTGTGCTAAACCAGTTTTCCTCTGGACCAGCTTCCCCCCTCCCCTCCGGTCCGAAAGAAAACTGGTTTAAGACCATATTTTGGCCTATGAAAACATGGATGATCTAGGCCTTTTGTTTGCCAAACAAAAAATATTTCAAAATTGGGCCAGGTTAACCTGGCCCAATTTTGAAAGATTGCCAAACACAACCTAACATTTTAACTGCCTTTATGATCAAGCGTATATCAGAACTTTTGATCATTTCTTTGGTAATAAACAAACTTTTCTATTTCATGCGTAAGTTGGATAATTGTTTCTGTGAATGTAATGTATGGATTGTCAACTACCAATTTACATTACTGACTGGTGAAGCCTCAT
Source organism: Asparagus officinalis (assembly GCF_001876935.1). Classification (NCBI taxonomy): domain Eukaryota; kingdom Viridiplantae; phylum Streptophyta; class Magnoliopsida; order Asparagales; family Asparagaceae; genus Asparagus; species Asparagus officinalis. Next base: position 15,192,982 of record NC_033794.1, on the reverse strand, counting down.
AAATGTTGTCATATTGCCATCCATTGCTCAGTGTGTCTACATCAATTTCTTATGGTCATTTATAATTTATACACACATTGACGTACTTGTTTATGTAGCTTGCTGTGCTGGCAGGAGATTTTCTACTTTCCAGAGCTTGTGTCGCTCTTGCTTCACTGAAAAATACAGAGGTATGTGATTACTTACTGTTGCAATTTCATCACACACAAGTTTCACCTTCTTTTTGTACATTTATTATTTTGGAAACTTAGCTCTCATGTGACATTATGAATAATTAGTCATAGACATAGATCTAAGCTTAATGTGCATAGTGCTTAACTGATGTTGAAGTAATGTACAAATATCGCTTAATACTACGTTATTTATATCTAAATCCAGATTGAAATAAATGCAATCACATAGGGATATCTGGTATTAAATTAAGCTCACATATCCGTCTGGAAGGTACTTTATGCCTAGCACCAGAACCTGCTTTAGTTCTTGGTATGCATGAACAGTTGAAATCCCTTATGTCATAGACTGTCTTGAAATGTTAATGCATAATATGCTAATCACTTTTGTGTAAAGATCTGTTACATTTATGAGGTAGGACATAAAACAATGGTCAACTCAGTATGTCCTAATATTGTAGGGCACTTGTACTTTAGTTATTGTTGAGGAAAATAAATGTATAAGAAGCCTGTTGCAGGCTTCATGACTTTTCCTTATCATGCCGTCAATTTATTGATCTTGGTCGTCTAGATAGTGATTGTTGATCATTGATGTCTTACACAGTCTTGCATTTCAGTCTTGCATTTCTAGTGCGTAGTGATTATCGAAAGTTTATAGTTTCATGCTCAGTATAAAGGTCACCTGTGTTTGAAAGTCGAAACTATATCCATTGTCTTTACTATTTGTTGGAAAAGCTGTATTTATCTCAGGCGTGGCATGAACATTTTTTCTGCTACAGCAATAAACAGTATGTGTTTCCTAAGCATATCCTCTGGTTCTCCACCTGATTCATCTATCCATGTGAAATTGTAAATCACTAAGAACAATACTGACACACTTGGGAACCACTTCTGTGAGATTTACTATACTACATAATGGGACATGCCACTTCTTACAGATGGAATCAAGCTTAAATTGCTTAGCTGCTCAAGGTTAATACACGTTGAGGTCTAACTGACCTATTAGCAACTTTGTTTTGCTTCAATCTTTCAAGTGGGGCTTTTAGCTGAATTTTAAAGTGATATCGGAGCTCATATTTTGTAGGCCTCAAGATATGGATGGAGGATGCCGAATGTGTCATGACATTGACTCCAACATTAAAGACCTGGGTGCCTGAATAGACCCAAAAGGGAGCATTATTGATACATGCAAAGCCGCTAATAAGCTTTGGGCTGAAGTAGGACATGCAAAACCTGTCAGCAAATATGCCCCAGCTTTGCACAACTTGCAAACACTACATGAATAAGAAATAAGTAAATTAATAAATAATTATATTCCCAAACGGAAACCACTGCACAAGGATGTAGACATTGGAAAAAAAAGTGACTGCAGTGTCGAAAGGAGGGTTGGGACACTATCTCCATGATATGACCATGGTACAGTCTCTTATGAAGTGTCTCGCATTGAATTGGTTTTGTGGGCTAATAGTCTGATTTGGGTGGTTGTTGGATTTGGTAGAATGAAATAAGATGTGGGATTATTTCCATATTAAGTTGGGTGAATATATTTAGTTAGTCGAGTTGAAGTGTACCTAGGACTCCATAGAAGGCTTCCCTTTTGGCTTAATTACTACTATTCATTTTACTATTTTTAGTCTGGAGTTCGGCTTTAGGCGATTTCCTAACAAATACATTCAATTGGTGCTTCATTGTATAAGGTAAATTTATAATCACTCTATTTGATTTGTAATTTTGCTTTATGTGAATATCTAATATATGGACAGTCAATGCAGATGATTCATAATGGCCTTTTCTGTCAGATTATGTGTTATCTCCCTAGCTTAACTGGATTTTGGTATTTAGACTATAATTTACTCTTTACCATGCCCCTGCAGGTTGTGTCATTGCTTGCAACTGTTGTTGAACATTTAGTTACAGGTGAAACAATGCAAATGACAACAAATTCTGAGAAGCGTTGCAGGTACATAGTTTCAGCATACACTCCACGGGTGCATCTTTTCCTTTGCTTTGGTTTTTCAACGTAGTTGAATCTGGGGCTTAGATACATCTCCATGTAGCCTTGTTTTCATCCAAGAGTTATCTTTTTGTCATAGCTGAAATCATTTGATGTAATATACAGCATGGAGTATTACCTACAAAAGACATATTACAAGACAGCTTCATTGATTTCCAACAGCTGCAAGGCTATTGCTATCCTTGCAGGTCAAACTGCTGAAGTTTCAATGCTTGCTTATGACTATGGTCGAAATCTGGTTATTGCTATCCTTGCAGGTCAAACTGCTGAAGTTTCAATGCTTGCTTATGACTATGGTCGAAATCTGGTTTGTATCATATCTGATCTTTCCTAGTGACCTATTTTCTGTCAACTTTTTCTTGCTATTTGGCCATTAGTTGACTTTCTGCTTTTTGAGTAATTGTAGGGTTTAGCATTTCAGTTGATAGATGATGTTCTTGATTTCACTGGAACATCAGCTTCTCTTGGAAAAGGCTCATTGTCCGACATTCGCCATGTAATCTTCTCTTACCTATGTATTATCTTGTCATTATTTAAAGGGAACAGCTTTCATATATCTTGATCTTATAGAATTCTTTGCATGATAGGAAGTAAAAGTAAATTGAAAGGGAACAGCTTTCATATATCTTGATCTTATAGAATTCTTTGCATGATAGGAAGTAAAAGTAAATTGACTGAAACAGTATTGCGGCTGATCCTTATCATAATCATTAGTGTTATTCATCCTTATTATAATTCCATCTCTGTTATCTTCATGATCATTTTACTTTTTTTTATTAGCAAAATGGAATTTAATATGTAGATGAATCCGTGAATGGTTTGATCCATATCTTGCGGCCACCTGTAAGGAGGTCAACCTTCTAAGCTATGTTACCCGGGTACTTCATTATTGAAGCCGTACCCGTACCGGACACGTACCCGACACTTTCCCGTACCCAAACTTCATGGACACTTCTTGAATATATGCATGCATTTATTACAACATGTACTCAATTAGACGATATATGTGTTAATTTAAAACACTTGTCAAAGACTTCCTGGACGTAAAGCTTACACTTCACATCCGTCTATATATATATATATATATATATATAGTCGTGTCCTCGTACCCAACATTTTACAGTTTTGTCGTGTCCCGCACCCGTACCAGTACCCGTGCCCGTTTCCATGCAACTTAGCTTCTAAGTCTTGACACATATCTTGCAAATAAATTACAGGAAAAAGAAGGGCTTGTCTATGCACGACAGTAGGGCTGCACATTGATCATATGTAGACCTGACATTGTCATTTACTACCCACTTTAATTGATTGAATATAATTTTTTATATTAGTCTCAGACAACTGCTTATATTTAGGAACCATATAGATAAAATGAAGTATTGCAGTGATTTATTTAAAAGTGGTGGTGGAGAAGCATTCTGAATAAAACGAGCAAAGGTTTGTGGACCAATGATCTGATTAGATTTTTGAATTGAATATTTGAGTACTGGTATATCCTTTGTAGGATAGCAGGAAAAGACACCATGCACACAGAAACAAATCCATTCACAGTACATCCAATGAGAGAAAAAGAATAAAAAAGGAAAAAGAACAGCAAGATAAGTGAGTGGTGGCTAAAGCTGAAGGTATATGATACCACCATACTTTTAAGGATGGCATTATGGTCTCATCCATGTTGTAGCTCCACATGTAGTGACATGGACATGGCAAATTGGCACACGACTTCTCAAAATACACAGGACACATGTCTATTGTTTGTGTGACACCGCACATCTTCACGATAGAAGTGCCCATGCCACACATGTGGTAATGAATGGTTCATTTTGGAAAGGATCATTTTGTTTTACCTCAAATTATCACTGTTAGCATGTGCAAAATATTAGACGTGATGAGAAGTTAATATAGCAAAGGCTTAAGATTCTGACATGGGCACAACCGTTGTTTATTTCCGATTTGTAATTAAAATGGTGAATTTTTTTTCTTATTTCCCTTTAGCTCAAATTGAATGCAAGAATATTTCATTTATCTTCACAATTCTTCTAGTGCTCCACTGGATGCTGATATTTCCAGGCACTTCCTACTTGAAGGTATCATACATTTAACTGTTTCTGCCATGATTTATGTGACATATGGCACATAAGCAAGATATCCAGATTTCACGTCGTATACTTGCACAATTATAATGCTTGGTGTCGGTGAGCTTCTTGTGTAAAGGCTTTGTTTTTGTCGTTGTTGTTGTTCTGTTGTGGGTGTGCTTCTTGTATTCTGGAAGGAATAGAAAATTGAATATATAGTGTCTCTAGTCTCCACATTCTATTCATACCTTGCAGATATTATGTATCTGATACTGTACCCTTTTCTCTTTGATATCTGTATCATGAATATGATATACAATAAACAAATAGTATGTCTTTGTCAATTTACAAGTTATCTTATTGTAAAACTGATTATATTTGTACAGGGAATTGTGACAGCTCCGATATTATTTGCAATGGAAGAATTCCCTCAGCTTCGGGAACTTATTGACCGGAGTTTTAGTGAACCTGAAGATGTTGAAACTGTAAGTATCACTTGTTCACTTTTTAGTGAGTTATCTACCTGATTCCTCATATGCAGTGAGAATAGTAGGTTAAGTGTGATGCTGTGTGACTTAATTATAGAGGGGTGATTGATTATGTGTGTTTGAAGGACATGTTAGCTAATAGTTGCTCAACAACTTAAACAATAATTAAATGCTCCCGGATAATCATATACGTGATTAGCTTATTTCAAGTAGTGAAAGGTAATTATCTTGGCATCCGGTAGGTTGGAAACAATCTATGTGGAACCTTCCAAGCTACCACATCGTTGTATTCTAATAGAATACCAATCACTTTCCTCACAAGAAGTGAGGATGGATGCAGCATGACATGTCTGCTTGACACAGAATTGTAAGCTTTTGGTGAGTGGGAGTCAGGTGATGCTGCTGTATTGGGAATACTAGGATTCAGATTTGATATTCTGGGATGGGTTATATGCCATGTTGCATCCTCTAGTAATTTGGGAGGTGCATCCGCCTTTCAAGGATTGTTGGCTATGGAATGTGCCATGTACTGAGTCTGATGAGAGGCAAGGTTTTAAATGTTGAATATCGAGTAAATATCAGACAAGCAGAATCCATATCAGATTGTGGATATTGGGGTAATATCGGGGACATGTGGTAAATATCGAAGTGCTATATCAGAAGATTTGGAGATATAATAGGACACAATGATAATTTTCCCGTTAAATTTAAGTTGCCTCTTAAAGTATCAATTGCTTATCTTCCCCCTTGAACTGTGTACATATGCCCGATATGATAATTTTGTGAGTCTATAGGAAATTAACATATTAATGATGTCAACCATACATTTATCCTTTATAATGAGAATTTCTGCCATTTATTATAATTGAAGAACTTGGGATAAAACCAAATGAATTTACAAGCTAATAAGCATGGTATAAAATTAGGCTTAGGGACTGTTTAGATTTGTCCCTTGTGAAGGGAAGTTAGTTGAACATAGCATAAGTTAAGATAATGTAACATACAAAAATTGTTTGGGAATTTAGTAAAGAGAATTTAGTAAAGGGAATTGAGGGTAGCTTTTTTCACCTTGTTTGCGAAGTTTGATAAAGCGAAGGGAAGAGAATATATGCAAATTACATAAATAAACTTACACGTGTTATACTCTTCTTTTGATAGAAGGGTAAAATTGTCTTTGTGTACTTCTTTTGATAGAAGGGTAAAATTGTCTTTGTGTAATAGTTACCTTAAATTCCCCTTGGTTACACCTCGATTGGAGGGGGAGCAAACTCTTAGATTTTCTCACCTTAGTTACCTTAACTTTCTCACATTATCTATTACAAATGAGTTTCTAAACAAGGTTAATGAGTCTCCTACCTCCCATTAACCCCAATTCAAACTGGCCCTTAGTGAAGTTAAGAATGCTATGTGAAGGAATTTAAAAGTACGCTAACACGGGATCTATAACTATAGTTTGAGGTAAATTGATACTTTATGGGGGTCACTTGATACTTTTATGGAGAGTTGGCCATTTGTCCTATCTACATCAACATCCACCACAACAACCGAAATTACAAAGAAGATGAGTGATGGTGGATTTACCATAGAACAATCTTTTAATCAGTGTTATCAATCTGCAATGCGCATTGCGAAATGTGGGGTTGCAAAGTCTATATGAGCACATGCGCAAGGTGCAATGTGATGCACGTGCCCAAGTGAAGCGAGGTGCACACCGCACACATAATTTTTCAAGATTCATAATCAAGCATGAAAGAACACATTTATGCTTTTTCACATAAAAAATATGTTAAATAATATCTACTACCAAATCATAAAATAAGATCCTAATTCATAAAGCTAACACACTGGACATAGTAGCAAAGCTCATAATTTTCCAAATAAAATTTAAATCAAAACTTTTATTGAAGCAAAATAAAATAGTAGACGAGAATGAGCTAGAGTCGTCAATCGGGTTACTAAGATGACCAAATGGTTTTTTTTTTGGGGTATGAGTGATCGCATATAAAAACGCTAAAGAACAATAATTTTTGAGGCTGTCTGACATGTACACAATGTGAAGTTCCCTATCGCAGGGCGCTTACGCGGCGCACAAGGCACTGCCACTTAAAAAGCGAGGCGCTTCGCCACTGCCTCACATTCATTGTTGAAGATAGCGCCCAATAGTGCTGCAAACTGCATTAGCACCCACCACTGGGTATCGACGAAAGCGGTGGACGATAGCGCTCTGTGCGCTATTTGCTCATAATAGCGATGTTTATCGCGCGTAAGAGCATTTTTAATTATGGATTCTCAGTTTAATATTCAACTCAAATCCGACCGGTAATTAACTAAAACCCCCTCAGCTCTCTATCTCTTCCCACTTTGATTCGATCTCAAAAGACGAAGAAGAGAAAACACTAATCCCACGATTTTCGCCAACTCGGCGCCTCTTCTCCTCTCCCTGCTAACTTTATCGTTGGCGACCCTCATATCCCTCTCCGACTACCTCAACCTCTACCTTTCCTCTAACTACAACACCTCTAACCCCGAGACTCTCTACTATGATTGCCTTTGACCTCAACCCCTACCTCCCTCCCTAACTAATCCACTTCAATCCCAAAACCCCCCTCTGTCCGTCTCTCCTGCTGCCTTTTCTAGCTCGAAGCTCACAGTGTCCTCTTCCTCAGGATCTCTATAAATCATAAATATGCATTTATAGAAAATTTAAAGTTTTGTTTAATTTTCTTATTTTTTTTGAATATTTATACATATTTAAATTGGATCACTATTTGACTTTGCGCTTTTTGCCGTTATACCCCTAATGGTCTTCATGGTGTCTTGTCGCTATGCGACACTATCCGCTATCAATAAACTTGCTCACATCGCAGGGCGTATGAGGCACGTGCCTTTAATAACACTTTTTAATCAAAAAGCGTGAGATCATTTACATAGTCTATTTGTAAGAATGTTGAACATGACCTGTTTTACCATTTAATTTAGCAATGAGTTCATATTTTGTCGAATCCTATGAATGTGTCGCAAACAATTTTTTCGGAGGTTATGTTTCTCAGTTTCAATATTCTAAGAACTAGTCTTTTGCTAAGAGATAGGGCACATGATGAAAATTTGTTGGAGCCAATAAAGAACACATGCAAAGAGAAGGGTGTCTTCTTGACAAGTGATGGTTAGTCTGACTCGCAAAGAAGGCTTATCATTGATGTTATTGTGCTGATCGAAGGTGGATCGATGTATTTAAATGCCATCAATATGGAGAGAAATACTAAGAACGCGGAGCATATTGCAGACATTCTTATTAAAGCTATTGAAGAGGTTGGTCCTCAAAATATAGTGTAAGCTATAAACAAATAATGCATCGGTTTGTAAGTTCGGAGGGGCATCGTAGAGACATGATATCCTCACCTTTTTTGGACTTGTGTAGTTCGTACGCTAGATCTTGCACTTAAACAGATCTGTGCGACAAAGGACTTCAAAAGAAATGGAGTAGTGTATGATGAATATGGTTAGATTAGTGAAATAATTGGAACTGTGGTGATGATACGAAAGTTTATCATGAACCAATTATCTGAGGCCGACAATGTTCAATGATCATGTGATGTGAGATTGAAGATGCTTGCTAATGCTGAAAGTTGTTTTGCTTTGGTAGTGTTTATGTTACTACAATTTAAAGTAATAAAGTGTGGTCTTATCGAGTTGATGGTTAGTGAGAGTTGGATTTATATAAAGATGATGTTGGCAAGTCACAATTTGTGAAGCAAAAGCTTTTGGATGATGTTTGGTGAGATAAGATAAGAGATACATTATCTCCTTTATGGAGCACATATATCATATGCTTCAATCTATCGACACCGACAAACCTAACATCTACTTAGTTTATGACATGTGAGATTTAATGATTGAGAAGGTGAAGAGCTTAATTTGGAGAAAAGAAGGTGAAATGGAGGAAGAAGAATCATCATTTTGTAATATTGTGCATTCCATTCTAGTTGATTGGTTGAATAAGAGCAACACATCGTTACATTATTTTGCTCGCTCACTAAACCCAAAGTGAGTTTTAAGCTATGTTGCCTAGATACGGGTGCGGGTACAGATACGGGATACGACAAATTTGTTAAAAGTAGGGTATAGGGACACAGCTATATATATATATAAAATAATTAACTTTAGATCAGTATTGAATTAAATACATATTACATTTGCAAATATACCCTAAAATATGACAAACATCCCTCAAAATATTACAATATATTGTTTAAAGTTGCAAATATACCTCCAAAAGTTAGTTCTATATCTCAAAAACTTACAACTAACTAGCATATTCTAAAAATTAAAACTATATTCCTTGCATAAGATATAGAAAACTATTTTTATTTTAATTAAAAATTTTGAACTAATATTATTACTTATATAAACCCAAACCCAAACCCCCCTCCTATATAAAACCTAAACCAAAACCCCTCCCCGTATAAAAAACAAACGGGCGATAAAAAGAACCCAAACCCGAACCCAAACCCCTCCCTATATAAAACCTCAACCTCCCCCCTCTAGGGTTTCCGCCGTCTCCGTCTTCGTCGCCGCCTCCTATTTCTCCTCACCAATCTCTAGGTTTCCGTCATCGTCGTCGTCAAGGAACACGATTCGTCGTCGAGACGCTGAAATTGCTTCATCGAGGCTCCTGATTTTGTCGTCGAGGAGCAGGATTCGTCGTCGAGGAGCAGGATTCATCGCTTCTGTTGATGGGGTTGTCGCTTCAGTCGATGGGTTCGAAGGTAGTGAAGGTAGAATCGCTTCAGAGCACTGGGTATTTCAAGGTGGTGAAGGCAAAATTTTAGGTTCGTTTTTTTTTCTCCCTCGCGAGTGAAGTAGCCGTGTCCCTACCGTTTAGGTGCGGATCCGCACCCAATACGTACCCGACACGGGTACGGGACCAAAAATCCCGTGTCGGGGTAACATAGGTTTTAAGTATTCATTCAACTTTTAATTTTAACATTTAATTTTAACGTTACATTATTTTAGAGTTCATATTTGGCACGTTCAAGTGAGTTTTCATATTTTCTATGAATTATAGTGCAGAATGGCTCACTGAAGATCCAAATTGAGTTGCACCATAAGAAATCTAAAATCTCCAATGAAAGATCATAATGTTTGAAGAGACATTTTTCTAATTCAAGTGGTGGATGCCTGATATGGAATTTACTAAAATTTTCATGAGATTGGTTGCATTTTTGGATCATCACTTTTTGTATGATATGGGGCTGATATATCCAAAATCATGGTTAATTATTCATGGGGCTTCTACTCCAACACTGCAAATATTGACACTAAAATTGTTTGGGCATCCATGTCATTCATTTTGTTGTTGTGAGAGAAATTGAAGTACTTATGAATTTTATCCATTCCATAACAAAGAATAAAATGTCCAAAACAAGCGAAAGATTTTGATATATGTTCATACAGATCTTTGCCTTCTCTCAATATGCCCCGAGTATTCTGGAGGAGAAATAAATGTGTGATATATGTAAAGATGAATTTGAAATTTTAAAGGACCAACCCAATAAAACCATACTTTATTTCTATCAAGCATTGTAATATAATAACTATCGAAGCAAAATAAGTTTCGGCATTAACAAACATCCTCAATCTCACATGATTATTGAATATTGCCAATCTCATGGAGTTCACTACAATTTTTTTTATCACCACCCCATCTCTGGTAATTTTATTAATCCAATTGCATTTATGACATACTATTCCATTTCTTTCGGTATCCTTTGCCGCACAAATATTAAGCGTAAGATTGATGCTCCCTGAGGACTTACAAACAAGTGCATTATCGGTTATAACTTGCATCGCATTTTGTGGATCAATCTCTTTAATAGTTTTAATGAGAATGCTTTTAATACATTCCACGCTCTTATTATTCCCCTCATTGATGTCATTTAAAAATATTAGTCCACCGCATTTTGAGGACTTACAAATTGGTGCATTATCAGTTATAATTTGCACCTTATTTTGAGGATCAACCTCTTTAATAGGTTTAATGAGAATGCTTTTAATACATTCCACGTTCTTAGAATTCCCCTCCAAATTTGATGACATTGAAAAACATTGTTCCACCTTCGGTCACCACAATAACATTAATGATAGGTCTTTTTTGTGAATTGGACCAGCGATCCTTTGCAATGGAGACACCCTTCTCTTTCCATTGGCTCCAACAAGTTTTCGATGTGTGACATCGGTCCTTCAGTTAGCACCAATAACATTAATGATAGGTTTTTTGTGAGTCGGACCAACCATCCTTTGCAATGGAGACATCCATCTTTTCCATGTGTTCTTTATTGGCTCCAACAAGTTTTCGATGTGTGCGTTATCTCTTTGCAAGAGATTATTTCTAGAAAATTGAAATCGGGAGGAAAATAACCTCTAGGCACATTGTTTATGATATATTTACAGGGTTTGAAATATATATTCCTTGCTAAATTAAATAGTAAATTGATCATGTAAAATGCTATTACTAGAGTATGTAGATGATCTCGAGCTCCACGATAAAAGATTTTTCTATAGTAAATCCACACTTCTCTTCTTCATAATTTTGGTGGTTGTGGTTGTTCATGTAGATAATGAAGCATGTTTCGCCTTCTTATTCTTCATTCTAAGCTTTGCTGGATCTGACACTCTTCGTCTCATCTAGATTTCCTTTTTCACAGTCTTGCAAACCTTAATCCCAAATAACGGGAACCTCTAAAGATGACCCTTCAACCTCAAATGCAAACTCTCTTAATTTCATGACAATAGTTACATTGTCATAACCAACTCTCTCACCTCTCGGATTCAAGCGTTGCAACTTATCTCCAAAGAGGAGCAAGTTGGTACTCACTTTGAAAATCTCTATTCATGTCCATTTAATCTCCTACAATTATTAATTACTAAATAATCATATATAGTAAAGTAAACTTAAAAAATATAAAATTGAGCAACCTTAAAGAGAGAACATAGAGAGAATTTCAAAGGCTGCAACAACCTAAATCAAATAAACAAATGAGGAATCGCGTAAAATCACAACTTAAATAAAAATAAACAAAACACTTAAAATCACAACTCAAATGAAAATCATGATCGAACTAAAGAAAAAAATAAAATTGATAAATACAATCAATAAACTATCCCAAGAATGATGATTTAGATACTATATGTCCACAATCCAAACTCTATTACAAATTAGGTGTCATATTTGAAAATCCTAAAAGTTAAAAAATTTATAAGTAGTCACTATTTTTCTAGAGTTGTCTTCTCAAATACTTTTTAGTCGTTGCTGAACTCGGACGAAGCCCTATCGAAGGTTTATTGTCAACACCAAGCAACTTGAATTTTTCAATTCAAGAATCACATAATATGCAAATACACTTAAGTTTTGGGTTAGTGGATGTGATATAATCGATTTTTTCCTTGGGCACCTATATCCGATAAGTATTTGCAGTGAGTTTGTACCCGATATAGGTCGGACAAGGATTTGAGTCCCAAATGATGGAGTCGGGGTGACCTAGCAGTCGTCCGACATTTATCTTAGTTCATGACACTAGGACGAGATAATTTCTAAAATGGAAAAGTGAGAGGTTTACATTCAATAGGATTTAAACTAGTAGACACATTGATGCTCAAGTCATACTTCGAGGAGCTTATTTCACAAATTAGGATAGAAGTAAAATATTCATTACGGATTAGGATAAAAGTAAATCATTCATTTTGAAGATAAAGAGTGTGGAAGGATATTACCTATAAAATCAAAGGGTGATGAAATGGAAAACTGATTCAACAAAACATTTTGTGATTCTAAAATTTGATAGGGTGTTATGAAATTTTCAAAGTTTATGAAGGATATTTTGGGACATGACAAAGTTGAGAGTGGTCTAGAGGGGGAAAAGTTCACAAACTAAATCGCGAAACCCTTAGGCCCAGTTTGGCAACAGGTTAAGAGAAGCGTTAAGGGGTTTAACCCCTCTTTAACCATTCAAATGGGTTAGTTTGGTCAAAAGGTTAGCAAGCAAATGTACAAGGATTAAAGTTAGTTAATCCCTCATTTAGAGGTGTTAAGAAATCCACCTAAAGAAGAGAGTTAAGAGTTACTCTCTTTGAAAATAAGAAACGAAACTTAAAAAGAAATATACTTTAGGATATTTATGGCAACTAAGCTCCTTAACTCTTCTTTATTTGCCAAACGCTAAAAAAACTTTACTCTTCATCTTGACTATCAAATCCAAACATAATTAAATTATTTTTAACCTTTCATGAAGGGTTAATTAAGTTAATCCTCCTTAACCAATCTCCCTTAATCCTTACTAAATGGCTCCCTAAAGTTTATTGATTTTGTGTAATTAACCCCTTTTCTCATCTCTAGATCTTCTCTTCTTCGTTTGTTCTATCTATACTACACATGGAAAACAAGGGAGAAAACTCTGCACTTTGAACTTATTATGGGATTGTAGATGTGCTTAAATTGATGCTTATTAGTATGAAATGTGAATTGATTTGGATTTCAAGTGTTACATGAAACCCTAAATTCGTAATGAATTCAAATAGAGTCATATCGGATGTTGGATGTCACTAGTTTAATGATGAGCAGAGCATGGTACTACTAACCCCCTTTTTCGAGGTTGATTTGAAGAAAAATCATTGTGTCTATAGGGTTTTCTTTATTGAAATCTCTTATTTTGAGCCATTGAGTATATCTGGAATAGAAAAGCTTCCAAATTAAGGGCATTGTGGCTTAATACATGTTCTAAAGTTGATAATTACACTAATTTTGATAATAATGGTATTTTAGCTAATTGTACCTAAATATAGTGATTACACTTAAGATTATATAGTACATTGATTTAAGATTTATATGGAATCATGTATGAACATTCTTATTCTTCCCTATACAATTTTCTATACATATCTCAATGTAGGAGTTTGCACAAGCAAGACTTAACTCCAATGTTTTTGGCGTCTCCAAAATAAAACTAGTTTTTTCCTTAGCTAGGCCAAAATTGGTCCATATAGTAGCTAGGCCAAAATTGGTCTATATAGGAGTTGGTTCACAAAAGAACTAGTTTGAGTGTTAGAATTTGAACTAGAAAAACTAGTTCAACTTGGGTCCAGTTTCTGCTAAACTAAAAATAATGTTTTGAAGCATGGTTGTATCAACCGAAATAAGTTTTGTGGAGTTGTCTGACACACCCTTAAATCACAAAGAATAAAAATTACATATGCATCATCACTATTGTAAATAGCGGTGCATAGCTTCGCTATAGCGGTTTTCATAGTGTTAGCGCTGGCTATCATTATGCTATCATCGAAAGTGATAGCAAATAGTGGCCGAAACTACTATTTGTTCGTGATTGCGCATCATAGCAGGTTTTACAGTTAAAAGTGCTAAAACTCACTTTTATTTGGTGGATAACTTTTATATTCTACCTTACCTATACCCAAACCCAACCCGTTTTATCATTAAAACCCTATCAGATGTCTTCTCTCTTTGCGTGTGTCCTGTCTTTGATTTACAGCCATAAAAGAGAAAAAATCTTAGCCGTCGGTTCTCACCCTTTCTCCCCAGTGCTTCCTTCCCATCTTTGGTGCTCCCACCACCACCTCCACCTCCGTTATCTTCCACGCTTTTTCTCTTTATAGTACTTTGTTATTATACAATTGTTACACATCTATTTCATGCATAAGATCCCTATAAATCATCAAATATGCATTTGTAGAAGTTTTAAATTTTTTATAATTTTTCTTATTGTTTAGAATATTTAAATATATTTAAAATTGATCGCTATTTAACTATGCGTTATTTGCTGCTATTTAATCACTGTAGGCGCAAATAGCCTTAGCGGTATCTCAGCGCTACATGATGCTATCCGCTATCAATAACCTTCGTTAGCATATTATCATAGTGTCATAATGTCAAATATTATCATAGTGTCATAATGTCAACAGTTGTCCTAAAGAGCTCTTGGATAGTTAGGACTCAGCTCGATATAACTGTCATCCAATCATCATAGAATCACAGGATAATATTTTTGTTTTTATTTTGATGAATGTATTTTTTATCCATCTTTTCTTTTTCTTTTTTCAATTGAGTTACAATCGGTTCCTACTGACCAAGGTAGAAGAGCATTTAAGTGGTGCATCCTAAATAAAAGTACGTTCACATGCTCTCCATTGATTTGTTCATGTGATATCCTCATTAGTCTTTAAAGTAGCTCTCTCTTTATGGAACAATGTGAATAATTCAAATTCAGGTGACCCATGCGAAAGAAAAGCAGAACATTTAGCGGACCAGGTGACCCATGCAATGAAGACACCCTTATCTTTCTATGTGTTCTTTATTGGCTTCGACAAGTTTTCGATTTGTGCATTATCTCTTTGCAAGAAATACTTTTAGAAGATTGAAATTGTGAGTAAAATAACCTCCGGGAACATTGTTTGTGGCATACTTATAACAATTGAAATATAGATTCCTTGATAAATTAAATGGTAAATTGGTCATGTTAAAACGTTATTGCAATCAGGCTATGTAGATGATCTCGAGCTCCACAACATAAGATTGTTTTTGGTAGTAGATGCACAATCACTTCTTCTCTTCTTTGTAATTTCGGGTGTTCTGACTGTTGTCGCTGATGTTGATAATGAAACATCTTTCTCCTTATTCTTCATTGTAAGCAAAGCTTTGCTTGATCCGAGACTCTTCGTCTCATCAATATTTCCCTTTTCACGGTCTTGCGAACCTTATTCCCAAATAATGAGAACCTCAAAAGATGACCCTTCACCCTCGAATCTTAAGATGTTATAACAACTGTTACATGGTCATAACCAATTCCTTCACCTCGTGAGGGTTTTTCGAGCATTTAAACATATCCTCAAAGAGGAGCAAGTTGATCTTCCTCACTTTGAAAATCTCTATCCATGTCTATTTAATTTCCTACAATTATTAATTACTAAATAGTCATCTATAGGAAAATTTTAAAAATAATAAAATTGAGCAACCTTGAAGCGAGAACAGAGAGAGAATTTTAAAGGCTACAATATCTAAATCAAATAAACAACTAAGGAATCAAGTAACATCACAACTTAAATAAAAATAAACAAACACTTAATATCACAACTTAAATGGAAACCCAATAAAATCACAGATTTTCTCGATCAAACTGATAAAAAAGCACAGTCAATAAACTGTTCCAAAAATGATGATTTGGATACTAGATGCCGAAAATCCAAACGCTATTACATATTAGTGATTTTTTTGAACTCCTGAAAATTAGTAGTGTAGTTGTCTTCTCAAACACTTCGCCAGCGCTCACTGAATTCAGACGAAGCCCTGTCAAGGGTTTTTTCTAAGCACTGAGAAGCTAGGGTTTTATGGTGGGTTTTTGAACCCAATATGCAAGTTCACTTAAATTTTGGGTTAGTGGATATAAGATTAAGGATTTTTTTTCTTTGGAAACCTGTATCCACCACGTGTCAGCAATGAATTTGTACCCAGT
This sequence comes from Asparagus officinalis, assembly GCF_001876935.1. Lineage (NCBI taxonomy): Eukaryota > Viridiplantae > Streptophyta > Magnoliopsida > Asparagales > Asparagaceae > Asparagus > Asparagus officinalis. The sequence continues at coordinate 15,176,716 of NC_033794.1, read as the reverse complement.
ACGTGTCGGACACGATTCGAGCCCGAAATGGCAAAGTTGGGTAAACCTGGCTATACATTTATCTTTTTTCATGACAGTAGGACGAGATAATTTCTAAAATGGAAAAGTGAGGGAGTTTTACATCCTATAAAGTTTAAACTAGTAGGCTAAGTGATGCTCAAGACATACTTTGAGGTGTTTATTTCACCAATTAGGATAAGAATAAAACATTCATTATGGATTAGGATAAAAGTAAAAATTCATTATGAATTAGGGTGAAAGTAGAAGATTCATGATGAAGATAAGAGTATTGAAGTATATTATGGGTGATGAAATGGAAAAATACTTCAGCAACATTATGTGAACCTTCATAATTTTCTCACCCATCTATTTGTATTTGGCAAATAACTAAAATGTCATCGAGAGAAGAAAACCCCAACTATAGTCATGTACAAGCAACCCCGCCTCACACCAAATTCAGTTTTTTATTTCTCAATGAGTTTTAGTTATTTGCTAATTGCAGCTAGGGGAGTCTGGTAAGAAAAATTAAAGTTATCAAAGGTAACTAATGAGGACATATTGTCAAATCTTATGCCGCTTTTTACTACTTTTAACAGTTCATTCTCATGCATTCCTACATGCCGAATATCCTAGTAGTAACAATGAAATGCCATTTCTATTGAATGGTTATATTATTCAGAATTACTCTATGAACAGTGTTTTATATTTGTTTATACAAACTGGAGGAAAACTATTTTTATCATTTTATTCTTAACAAATTACAGGCCCTCATCTACCTTGGAAGGAGTCAGGGCATCCAGAAGACAAAAGAGTTGGCTCAAGAACATGTGAACCTTGCGGTGAATGCAATTGAAGCTCTTCCGGAAACGATTAGTGAAAATGCTCGTATTTCAAGACGAGCTCTAGTGGATCTCACGAAAAGGGTCATTACAAGAACTAAATGATCTTTTGTTTATCATAAGCATAAATTTTTTGGCCAAGTTGCCTTGAGATTCAATTATTGTCACCTTTTTTTGCACCTAAGTTCCTGTAGAACTGTGGTTCATATGGCCACATGGAAATTTCTACTTATTCTTTTCTGTCCATGGATCTTGGCTCCAAAGGCTTCAACTTGGAACGCTACTTGTTCGTGAGTCAGGTTTCAGATGTAAAAAAGCATGGGAGACTGTAAGTGTTGCCTTGTATCATCTTAGTGCTCAAATGTGCCTTGGATAATATTCTTGTATCATATTCAGAAGATAGGTCCATATGTCAATGCACTTGATTCAGATTTATAGAATGAATGGTATGAGAAAGAATGACAAACTCTATTTCTCGTATCGCTGCAGTCTTGATTTTTGCTTTCTTACACTGAGTATCTTTTTTTTCCTTTCTTTTTTTTTATTTTGCGTTTTCCTTGTGCACGGTGTTGTTGGACGGTGTTTTTTTTTTTGGCCTTTTTCCTTGTGCGTGGTGTTGTTGGACGCTGTCTGCCTTGATGAAATCTTATTCATACATTTGAGATTTTTGGTGACTCCAGAGAATTTTTGGAGGGTTCTTCAGCACGTTGTTGCTTCATTTAGAAGATCTTGGATTGTTGTCAAACTGAAGTGTAGCAAATATTGCGACAACAAATGTCGAATGCAATATTTTAATGCAATATTTACTGTACGAAGTTAACTTTAAATCCATTGTTTTGATGTATGCAATATTGTGGATAATTTATTTCGTTTGCTAATCCAGTGTTTTGGAAATTTGATTTGTGCACAAAGTATATGATTTACAAAGCATTAACCAGAGGTTTTTTCTTTACATTAGAAGGGACAGTTGTTATTGGCAGAATTTTTTGAAATAAATCATTTCACAAAAATATTTATCAATTTTGACCTAATCTTAAACTTTTTATTGAAATCGATCGAGTTTTAATCACGTCAGCATTGTGCCTTGAAACTAGGTATATTATCGAAAAAAGAAAAGCCTTTACAAAGTATACAAAATTGAAAGTGTTATCTTTGGTAATTTATTAATATTTTTTTGTATGATTTAGGGAATAGAAATGGGCTTTTTTGAAAAATTGTATGTAATTGAGAAATAAAAAGTTAGGGGAAATGGTGTAAAAGTTAGGTTAGGTAATGGGTAGAAGTTTTGTTTTATATGTTATTTACATCTTGGTTGATTTTGAATATTTTTTACTTCTCAAAGACATCGATGAGCGATCTAGTGTTTATTGTTTTGTTCGTATAATGGGAAAATTACCTATGATTATAATTATATCACCATACATGAATGAGGGATGAGAAAACCGTTCATGATTAGAAAATCATGCGCTTTTAACCGATTGATTAATGAATTATACCAACTTACATTGATTAATCCTAGTAAGCATCAACTCAACGTGTTTTGCAATTGGCTCGTGATAGAGAGTAGAATCACCGCTGTTCAAATCTCAAGCGACAATGATGTGAAGGTCATGCTTCAAGTGCTTAAGAAGAAGCAGCTGGCGGAATTGTTTCTTGGGAAGGAATTTGGGCTAAATATTGAATTACGATAGGATGTACTCACGCATGTTGAAACTTGAAGTTGATTCTAGCGGCTTTATATCTCCTCAACGAGATATGTATTGAACCCAATTACAATACTTGAGCGGGCTTTCACTTAGAGGGAGATCAAGTACCTTCAATGACGACATTTTTCATTAAGAAATGAGGCTTTCCGTCGGAGTGGTGATAGAAGAGGAGGATGTGAGTGACGACTCCGCAAATAATGAACAAGAATGCAACTTACAAATTTATAGCTTTGAATGTGTGATAAGAGAAGATTTGAATGACATAGACCCCTGATGGCTTAACCAATCTTATTCTAACAATAATTACGTTGTGTTCGAGAATCCCCTACTGACAAGTTTCAAGGAGATGAATGGATTGATGCTTCTACAATGAAAAATGTCCCTATTGGTCCAATTCCAAAATGATGACACACAAGGTGATTACTTCACATTCAAAAATGGTGATTTATTTAAGAGCAAGGAGAAGTTGGTTCATGCCCTTTATTTATGATCCATCAAGAAAAATGTAAAGTTCATGCAGACGAAAAGCAATGGATGAAGCTACAACGTAGTTTATTTTTGTTATGATCAACAAGATAGGATTCCTCTTCATGATGGAAATATCTATTGTCTTTGGAAGCTTAATTCACAGGCTGAGATAAGAATTAATGGGCAATTTAAAATAATCGGATGTTATAGAGTTCACACATGCAACAATTCTCATTTAGAATCGAATCATAGACATGCATCCGCCTCTTTCATATATTGATTGATTATGCAGAAAATAAGGGAGGATCGTGTTCTAACTCCAAAGTGATACAATTCATAATGAGACCAAATTGAAAGTATTACACATCAAGTGTTGAAATCCTCGAAGGAATGCAATGATAGAAATATTCAGAGATCGAGATAAGTCTTATGGGATACTACCACATTATCTTGAAACAATCAAGAAAAAAAATCTCTAGACAGTGTACCACATTACATCAGTGCTGGTGGACGGCTAAGATTGTCGATTCATGGGGGTATTTTGGGCATTTAGTCCTTCAATTGAGGGATTCAAATTTCATTGTCCTATTTTAGCATCGACGGTACACATAGATATGGTAAATATAATGACATATTTGTAGGCAACAAAAATTTCCTTTGATCAAGGAGGTCAAACTTCGCCTGATTGACCCCGCATGCCCATGTTTTGAGCTCGTCTGATTGCTTGACTCGCCCGTATGAGTCAAGCTCGCTTGATTGCTTGACTCGCCCGCACAAGTCAAGCCCGCCTGATTGCTTGACTCGCCCGCACGAGTCAAGGCTGTTTGGTCGACTCGCCCGCACGAGTCGAGCTTGCCTGAAAGCTACGCTCGCCCGCACGAGCCAAGCTCGCCTATAGGAAGTTCGCCCGCACGAACTAAGTTTTCCAATAGGATTCAGCTCACACACTTAAGGGGTCTATCAGCCAACCCCGCCTGTTCGCCAAGCTCTCCTGAGCATTCAGACAACACTTGAGCTCGCCTACAAGCCCGCCAGGCTCGCCTGAGCGGTGTAAGAAGTTGCTTGCTTGTGTGAGTGGGTAAACTGACGTCCCACATCCTGGGTAATGGAGCCTAGCTTTCATCACCTGTTAGTGGTCACATCCCACAGCTATAGGTGAGGGTATGGTGCTCCTCACCTGTGAGCGGTCACATCCCACATGTCAAGGGATTGACCATGCCCCCCTCCTTGCCTATTTATAAGCCACCTTTGGCAACATGAAGGGGGCTTAGAATTTGGATAGCTTGGAAGTTTGGCATTCTAAGAATTGGTCGTAACATCTTGAGAGCTTGCCTGGATATTCTTGATTAGAAGCTTGGATTGTTAAAGTAGACTCAATCTGAACTCTCAGATTTAAGACTCTTGGCTCTTTGCAAACTCTTGCATTTAACCTTCTCTAAGCATTCGACCTTGATACTCATCAAGCTCGTGCAATCGAATTCAATCACAAGAGCTTCTACTATATACTGAAGTTCAATCGCAATTTCGATCAGTTCGTCTAAGGGAAGCAAACTCGACATGAGCATTGAGGAAGGCGTCCTATCGCTATCGAGAAACCCACGTTAAACAAGAAGAGCATTCTCTTCGTTTATGTTGTAATTTTTTATTTTATTTCGATTTGTAACACACAATTCAATTAATACAAATCATCTCCTTTGAGAATCAAATTTTGCGCCCTACAGAAGATGGTGACCACAGTGGGAGAAACTATTTCTTCATCTGAAATGGTGGTAGCGTAATTCGACAAAATCACGGAGGGGACAGCTATCGAGTCCCTTATGATTGAATTCGACCAAGCTAAGTACAAAGAGTACTTATCTTCATCCTCCTCTAGTGGTAATGCATTTCGCAAGCGCCACAGAATAGTGTGTGTGGCCCAGCCCCAAGTGGCTGAGGCAACCACGCATGATTGCTCTACCCGAGCTATGGCAGGGGGTTCTATCTCTCCCAAGCCAATCAAGGACGAGCCAAAGGCCAAGAAGACCAGTCAAGGGACTGCTCGTTGGGTTGTCAAACAATCCACGCATTCCCCTATGCAGAAGGAGACGACGATTCATGTCGACGCATACCACACCTTCACCGTCGACATGAACACTCCTCTTTCTAGAAGAGACAAACAACGACGACGACAAGGTCTTGCCCGCCAAGAGGCGCAAGCCCTCATCTCCTATGATGACCTGAATTAGTATTTAGGCCTGAAAAGAGCCAAGCGAGAACATAAAGTTCTCAGTTCTGGCGAACTGAGCTGATCAGGCGAGCCCCCCTACTCAGGCGGGCTTCGCTCTATTAGCAAAGTTCCTAAAACTAGCGAACTTGGTGTTCCAGGCGAGCCTATCAATGCAGGTGAGCCTCACTTCATGAGCAAAGTTCCCCATTCGGGCGAACCTATCAAATTAGGCGAGCCCCCCAAATCAGGTGGGCTTTGTTTTTTAGGCTATGTTCCCAATTCAGGCGAGCCCACCTACTCAGGTGAGCCTCGCTCTATTGGAAAAATTCTCAAAGCTGATGAACTGCCTAAATCAGGCGAGTTCCCTAAATCAGGTGAGCTGAAGAAGACAGGCGAGCCCCATCAGGCCCGCCTGACACCCAAACCTCGCCTACAAGCAAGCCTTCGCCAAAAAGGCAGAACGAAAGTTGGTCAAACAGGTGAACCCCGCCTGAATGAACAAGCGGGAAGAGCTTGCCAGTTGGCTGAAGTTCACCTGAACACGAGACCTCGGCTGTCAATGTGAGTTCGCCTGAATTCAACACTTGGAGAATTTTCTAAGTATTCTCACAAGTCCTCTTTTGAACCCTCTTCACATGATTGCGTGTTTGGTTCTTCTGACACTGGGGGTTGTCACAATCAACCCACGGAGGATAAAATACTCCAAGTAAATATGGGAGATGAGGCTGACCCAAACCCATATTTATAAGTGACAGTTTACCTCCAAAGGAGAAAGAAGACCTCATATCTCTCATTCCAGAATATGTTGACGTCTTCGTATGGAATTATGAGGACATGCCTGGTCTTGATCCTCGGATCGCCATGCATCATCTCAACATCAACTCGAACGCCAAACCCGTCAAACAACAGCAAAGACGGTTTCGTCCATAAATCATGGAGGCAATTGAAGCCGAAGTGAAGAAGCTGATCGAATCAGGCTTCATCCGAGAGGAACAACACCCCGATTGGGTGGCTAATATTGTGCCAGTCCTGAAGAAGAACGAAAAGATCCGTATCTGCATCAACTTTAGAGACCTCAATGCTGCCTATCCAAAGGACGAGTTTCCTTTACCCATCACCAATGTCATCATCGACAATACGTGCGGGTTCGAAAGGATGTCCTTCATGGACGGGTTCTCGAGGTATAATCAGATCAAGATGCACCCTGAGGATGAGAAGCACACTTCGTTAAGAACTCCGGTGGGGGTATACCGTTATACGGTTATGCCCTTCGGACTCAAGAACGCCGGCGCAATCTATCAACGCGCCATGAGCATAATTTTCCGAGATCATCTACGAAAGACAGTCGAATGCTATATAGATGACTTGGTCATGAAGAGTCTCAACAAAGACGACCACCTTCAAGACCTGAGAGTGATGTTCGAACTCATGCGATCTCATCAACTGAAGATGAATCTACGAAATCATTCTTAGGGATGTCTAGCGGCAAATTCCTTTGATTCGTCATCACGACAAAAGGGCTTCACATAGATCCTGAGAAGATTCGAGCTATTTAAGAGCTCCAACCACCCTGGAATTTCAAGGAATTAAGAGGACTACAAGGACATTTGGCTTACATCCGAAGATTCATCACAAATATTTCGGGTAAGTGCCAACCCTTCTCCAAGCTGATGAAGAAAGGCATTTTCTTCATATGGGACAAGCCTTGTCAACAAGCGTTTGATGAAATCAAAACTTATCTCTCGAATCCACCTGTCTTGGCGGCCCCCGTCTCGGGAAAGCCCTTCCTAATTTATGTGCGAGTGATGAAGCATTCTCTCGGCGCTCTCTTAGCACAAAATGACGACGATAGCCATGAGCAAGGCATCTATTATCTGAGTAGAACTTTGCAGGGAGCCGAAAGGCGATACCCCATGGTCGAAAATGAATGTTTGGCCCTAGTGTTTGCAATTTAAAAAATGCGGCACTACTTGGTTGGTCAAACCATACATGTTATCTCCTAGATGAACCCCATCCGAGTCTTCATGACACAATCCGTGTCCTTAAATTGGCACCTAGAAAGATGGACACTCTTGCTTTCCCAATACGTCATACACTTCATGCTGAAGAAATTTGTCAAAGGACAAGCAATCTGCGATCTCATGGCCAGTCATCCGGTCGAGTTGAAGACTGGCCTATTCAGAGATATGTCGGATGAAATCCACGAGGTCAATGTAATCTCGCAGGAAGAAATTTGGCGCTTATACTTCGATGGCGCATCTCACGTGGGTACAAGTAGGTCCATCGTTGCGAGAGTGGGGATGGTCTTGGTTTCTCAGCAAAACCACGTATTACCCCGAGTTTTCTCTTTAACTGAGTCGTGTACCATAACATGGCTGAATATAAAGCGTTACTCATTAGGCTCGACTTCGCCAAGGAGTTGGGGGTGAAGCACCTCGAAGCTTACGGCGACTCGCAGTTTATCGTCAAGCAGATGACAGGGGAGAACGAAATAAAAAACGATGATCTAATCCTATGTCATAAAGAGGCTATCAAATTGTCTGAATCATTCGAAAGCTTCCACATCGAGGATATATTACGTTCCAAAAATACGCATGCAGATGACTTGGCATCATTGGTGGTTAATCTGTCTCAACCGCTAGGGACAAGTCAAAGTGTCACCGTCGCAAGCCGACGGCTCTTTCAATCGAAGTATGCTATGGAAGCGAACACCACCCACCAGGGCACGGGCCAAGTTGAGCCGAGAGATTGGCGTTTCCCAATCATCAACTACATCTTATATGGTATCCTACTCGAAGATGATTTAAGCTTAAAGCCCTTGGGTTATGAACCCATTTGGGCGCATTTTGTGCACCGATACGGTCAAAACAAAAATTGTATGAATGATCTTTACGATTACAATTTGTGCAATGAAAAGGTTAAAATGATTTGTATTGACCAATTGGTTGTGCACGTGAATCATTTGCAAAAATAGATTTTTCTTTAAAATTGTTTTGCAAACGTGAAACTCTTCTTAAATCAAAACAAAATTTGGTCAAATAACCAAAATGACCACAAAAATCATATTTGTACACATGGGCATATTTATGATGATCATTAAGTGTGTGTACATGTAAAGATGAAGCTTGATGGGATGCACAAACATGATTATGCTTGATAGGCTTTTGTGCATTATAACAAAATTTAGCAATATGACCTTTACGGTCGCAAATGGAACACTTGTAAATCTTGTTATACATATGTGCATAGTGTGTAGGTTTCTTGGAAGAATTTTCATGGGACTTTGCACATAAGTCCATAAGCTTGTTGTTATTAACATTGCAAGTTTTTAATATTGAATCTAAAGTGAATATTCCACTTTTAACATGATTAAACTCATTATTTTTCACATAAGCCTTATTATTAAAAGTAGAACATACATTATCATTTTTGAAAGAATTAAGCTCTTTTCTAATGTTCTCAACTTCAAATATGGCATCACATTTATCATGAAATAAACTAGTATTTTTCCAATTTTAGTTTTTTATTGCTTTCTTTAAGATTTACATTTTCATTTGCAATGACATCAAACTTATTGGCTAGAGTTTCATGAGTGGATTTCAATTCAACATGTTTGCTTTTTAAGTCAATAAAGCTATGTTGTAATTTCTTATAATCATGCATCAATAATTCATAACCATGTACGAGTTCAGCAATAGTAAGATTATTTTCGTTATCGGACTCGCATACCTCACTAGGGCTATTGCCTAGTGGCCGTGTGCATGAAAATGAAGCTCCACATGAACTAGAAGTGGAATCCTCCAAAGCTTGTCGGACCGCCTCCAAATTCTCTAGATGTGCTTCTATAAGTTTTCACAATGTATAAGCACTATCAAAAGAATCAAGCTTGTTAGAAGAAGATGAATCAAACGCATTATGTAAAAATTCTAACAAAAGCTTTTTCATGATAAACATTTTATGTTCATCTTTACTCCACTTGGATTTCTCCGAAGTGGGTACAATATAAACACAATCAATTATTTTCCACAAATCAAAATGTCTAGATTTAACAAATAATTTAAATCTAACACACCATTGAGCATAAGAGAAATTATCTAATTTAGGAGCAACATTAATAGCATAACCTAGGCTAGGTGCACCGTGCATGTCCATGATATATTATGCAAGAAAGATGAAAATTATCAAAATAAGATTAGCACAAATATGAAAGCTTGGATCTTTAACTCAAGGCGGTTAAGCCACAAATCAAAGAGAACCAAGCTCTGATACCAATTGAAAGCACCCTAGAGGGGGGTGAATAGGGTATGTGCTAATCTAATTTGATTTAATACCAATTTAAAACTTATCAACAAATATATCCTAGCAAGATTAATACTCAATGAACTAAAGCAAGGATATACATGCAAAGGAAAAATAAACAAGAAACGATATAAACAAATAATGGATACAAAGAGCAATACAAACACAATAATATGATCACGGAGTTCTATCCTTCCGACCCACGTCTCCGCTCCCCAGTCTCGGGGAGAATCCACTAACACAACGGGTTTTTGATGTTCACCCAAAATGTTCACAATCGGTTTTCAACGCTTACCGACAAACATTTACAACACACACAATGTAAACACACTCTACACCCTCTAAGTATTTGCCGAGCCCGTGTCCTCTTCCTCAAGTGCTCGGATTTATAACCTCTCACTAGGCTTTACAACTGACGTCACTTCTCTTGGAATCGACCCCGTCTCTCACCAACCACTCCTCTCGGTGTACAAGTATAATACAATGTGTAACTCACAATAAGACTCAAATAAAAATGATTTGTTCTCTATAATGGATGAGAATACAATATAAGCTCACTCTCACAGTATCACAATCCCACAACCCAATATATAATATATGAAATACTAAAACCTCAAATAGGGATGTGTGTGATAAAATGAGTTCAATAAAATCTTACTCAAATAACAAACTAGCAATAATATGAATATAAAAATCAGTAATAAAATGCTTGATAAATAAGTTAAGAAAAAATTCTCTATAAACACAAAAGAGAGGATAAAAATGATTGATGATGAATTTCTCAATTGACAATGTAAGCTTCCTCTTTGTAAACGAACACCAAACTTGAGAAGAAACTTAAACAAACTTTTAATCCCTTTAAAACTCTTGTTAAAACCCACTTAGATAATTTTCAGGAGTGAAACAGTAAGGAGTATTTATAGGATGAAAACCGAAGCCCAAAAACCAAGAAAACCCAGCAAAAAGATAAAAAATGCAAAGGGCTAGAAAAACTAGCCGTTACAAGTGTCGGTCGACTGATACTGTTCATTAGTCGACTGATGAGCTAACCGTTATAGACAACTAGCAGCTCATCGGTCGACTAAAGGCTTCATCAGTCGACTGATAGTTTATCAGTCGCAAAAACAGATAGTTTTGACAATTCTGGGCGTATTCATCAGTCGACTGATAAGGACCACCAGTCGACTGATAACATGTTTTCAGCCTGTTATGAATAGTAAAAACGAATTTCAAACCTTTTTAAAAATAGAAAATAAATTTTATAAAATATAAAACTTTGGGAAAAGTTTATAAACATAAATATGAACATGTTGGAAAAGGAATTTTTCAATTTGCACTTACCATTTGTGAAATCTTAGAAATATTCAAAAACACTAAAATACATGTGTATTTAAACATGTTAATTTTGACATTTTGCTCAAATCAAGTTTTGAAAACTTGTGTAATGTTTTTATGGACTTAATAAAAGATGTTTATAATGTTTGTATAGTCCAAAGCATGTTATATTTTACATAAAAATACCTATGATTTGAGAAATTTCACAAATAAATGTATGTGTAAAATTTGAGTTTGAAGAATTAGCACACATTACATATAAACCTATACTAAGTATATCAAGAGTGAATTATATGAAGCTTGAACTTGATTAGTTGACTTAGTTTGCATAGGCTTCAATATCAATGTAGCTCATTTTCCTGTGTATACTAAACAACACAAAACCAAAATACTAAAACCAATATTAGTCGTAAATTGTTTGTTAAATCATCATCAAAACAAGAAGGCCAACAACACTATCATTCTTCCTCTTAGAAATTCCTTTATCGTTGAGGTGATGGATCGAGATTTTGGACTTTTTCTAAAGGTTGAGATAATTCAAGTTGTTTAATAAAATAAGAAGCTCAAACTAGATAAGATATATCTAAATTCGTCTTGTGAAATAATATAATTACTTTTATTTTTGCTTTTATAAACTTTTCATCGATAACTTTATAGTTTGTGTGTGAATTTTTATATGAACTATCATCATGGTTCACTTGTTTTGAAGTTATATATGTATCTCTGGTGCTATTTTTCTACAAATTTCTTTGTGAATCAATGTGTATTTCTCTTCTTTTTACCTTTGGATAATTTTTATCTAAATTCTCAAGTATATTGCATATCCTCGGTGTGTTTTTCTTTTGCTAATAACAAAAGGGGGGAGAAAAGGTGAAAATCTGAAATATTTCATGAATGTTTGTGCAATATAAAGGTTTTTCCTATCCAATTATTTTCATGATTGATTTTTGGCCAATTGATTTCATGATTGATCCTTAGATTTGAATTTTTTTTAAACATCTAATGCTTTGTTTCAGGGAGAGAAAATTTCTTTGTTTTAGGGAGAGTTTCTGGAAAACTTGTATACATTTAATACTTTCATGTATAGCAAACTTGTAGGGGGGAGCTTTGCATTCTTTTGCATGAAATATATTATGTACTTATTTTGTACTGAATATATATCTCACAATGTTTTACATTCTGTATTTAAATTTTGAGTTTTGTTATTATATTATCAAAAGAGGGAGATTGTTAGAACGTTGTTTGTGGAATATCTCTTGTTTGATTAATAACAAACTCTCATTTACTACTGATATGTTTTGTGAGACGATATATTTCAGGTTCAAATAGAAACGAGCAAGATGGTTTTAAAATGATTCAAAAATCAGCATAACGTTGATTTCAACCTTCTAACCATCGATGGTCAACAGTGACCCATCGATGGTTACGGGAACCACTCGGAGAAAAATAGAAACATTAGTTGGTACCATGGATGGTCTACAGTGCACTATCAATGGTCACAAGCTTATGACCATAGATGACTACATGAGACAATCAAAGAAATTTAGAAACCAGAATCAACACAATCGATGGCTACAGTCGAACTATCAATGATCATCAAGAGACCATTAATGGTCATGATCTACCATCGATGGTTATGAGACGTTTTGGCACTTTTGACAAGTTCTCCTATATTTAATCTCAATTGTTTATTAAACCTTTTGATCTCCTATTTGCACTCATATTTGGGTATATCTTTCTTGTCCTATCGAGACCCATTCAAAGAGACTTGGAGATCATAATAGAAGAGAGAACAATAGAGGAGTTCAAGGAGGTAAATATACGAAAAGAAGAGATCTTTGTTCTAGGATTTGAGAGAGAGAGAGAGAGAGAGAGAGAGAGAGAGAGAGAGAGAGAGAGAGAGAGAGAGGGTC
>NC_033794.1:15155528-15163940 GCF_001876935.1 Asparagus officinalis | reverse complement strand
TTTGAGAGAGAGAGAGAGAGAGAGAGAGAGAGAGAGAGAGAGAGTTGATCAAATCCCCTAAGCCTCGTACAACTTCTTCTCAGTGCGCTTTTCATCGGAGTTTAATTCAGCGAGAAGGAGTGCCCTATGCTTACATCGCTACACCACTTCTTCACTTATTTTCATCAACATTGATTTAAAGAGTGGTTTAGTAAAGGGCTGTTAGATATTCTTTTGTGCTTTAATTATTTTGGTTAATTGTATTCAAACTTGTAAGTTCGACGGCATACTCAAGCCGGGTAATTAAGGGTTGGCATACTCATGCCCAGATAATTGAGGGTTTGGCTAGCTAGGGCTAGGTTTCTTCTGGCCATTGTGAAGAGTTAGGATAGATGATTGGTTTCGAGTAGATTCGTGGGTGCGGTCTTTGAAGCCTACTGAATAGTGTTGTGATTCAAGTGAACTCTGGGCATAGTAAGGAAGGTTCTTCGCGAGAAGGAAGAGTGGACGTAGGATTTTGATCTGGACCACTATAAAAAATCTCGTGTGTTCCTGTGTTGTTTTGATTTTAAGTTCTTCGCTTATTATATTTCTGCTGCTTATTCTGAGTTAGTCAAAAAATTGTTGCAATCCTATTCAACCCCCTCTAGGATTGCATCCCAGTTCTAACAGAAAAGTCTCGATTTATAATCGAGACATTTGCATATGTAGAGTGTACGTTGATTGTAGTCATTGAAATAGGGGTCTACATATAAAACAGACATGGCCATAAAAAATTAACGGACAATGGATCAAAGAACCAAAAGGAAATTGCATGAAATTTTCACAACGGTGATTTTTATTCTTTTTTTGTTATTACATTTACATGCCTATGGTTTTGCAAGGAAATCCTACTGGTTTTTAAGTATGAATTCCATTAAGAAATTAGAGCAATAATGGTAGGGATTCCATCTAGCAAAGTTTTCTACATTAAATCTTGAACAAAATGTCTTGAAAAAAGAAAAAGAAAGACATCATCTGATAAAACAATTATGAGAAAATACAATCAAATCGAACCTCAGCATTACTTATCTTGTTCAATTATGCCCATCTCAATCAAAAGATGTTTGATTTAGAAGACTAAAAAAATCTCTATACTAATCATGGATGGATAGGAATGCACTTCATGTGTATTCTGATTAACTTCAAACATAGTCTAAAGACAAGTTCAACTTAGCTTCCCCATTTCTGAGAACAAAAATCATACTCTGCGTAATTCAGCTAAATATTTGCACTGCTAATCTACTACAACCACTAGATCCTATATAATCAGCAAGTATTAGCATTGACAAAGAACAATGAAAGAGAACAAAGAGCCTTCTATTATCAGAAAATAGAAAGACATCAAGTTAACCAACTTATTGATCACCGAACTGAGGCCGATAAGTTCATTATCAGGAATACTAGTAGTACTAGTAGAACAGACCCAGCACAATTCAAAAGCATACACTCACTAATATTAATAGTCTACAACAATCACTAGACCCAGGAAACAACAGGCAACTTTAGTAGTCTATTACAATCACTAAGAAGAAAATAGCAAGTTTACAGTTACATCAAATCTTAAATTACTTACGGAGAAACACACAGCTTTAGCGCCCACCTTCGATGCTCAGCACTGCCCTATTCTCCAAACTATAGTGTCCAGTAGCATCACCAGCAGAGCAGGCTGATGAATCACCAAGCAAGATCTCCAGTTCTTCAGGCTTATTATGCTGCTCCCAAGGATGCTGATTGAACTTTTTCAACTTCTGAAGCTCCTCCGCCACTTCTTTCATGGTGGGCCTTTCTTCTCCCGTCATGCTAAGGCATTGCTTCGCAATATACGAAACTTCAAGTAATACCTCCATTTGCCCTTCACCCACCCGCGCTCCACTGCTAAGCTGAGTATCAAAAACCTCCATTTGACGGCCTTCTTTCAACAAAGAGAGAAAGGTAGATGCAAGACTCTTCTCTGTTTTGGAGTCATCAAACCAAAATACCTTCTTCCTCGTAAGCAATTCGAGAAGAACTACACCGAAGCTGTACACATCACTTTTCTCTGTGATAATGTGTGTTTGCAAGTACTCTGGGTCCAAATAACCACAAGTTCCCTGTATTATTGTAGCAAATTGAGTTTCGTCCAAGGCTACTAGAGTTGAAGCACCGAAATCAGACACTTTTGGCACGTAGTTTTCATCTAAAAGTACGTTAGAGGACTTGACATCACCATGAAGGATGGGAGGTGAAGCTGATGAGTGCAAATAGGCAAGCGCTTCGGCAGATTCTATTGCAATACGAAAACGGATGTCTAAGGGGATAAACTGCTGTTGATTCTTGCCATGGATACAGTCATGAAGAGTCCCGTTTGAAACAAATTCATATACCAGCATCGGGACTTCAACCTCTAAGCAGCACCCCAAGAGCTTGACCACATTCTTATGATTGATCTGAGAGAGGATTAGAATCTCCTTCACAAATTCTTCCTTCTGGCTCTCATCAATCATCCTAGACTTTTTTATGGCAACAGTTATGTTTCCTTCCAAAGTTCCCTTATAAACTGTCCCATGCCCTCCGCGCCCAAGGATTAGATTGTTGTCGAAATTGTTTGTTGCTTTCTCCATCTCTTCTTTTTCAAATATCTTGAATGAAGCCCAACGTCTAGAATCCTTCGACTTGATTTCTTCATACAATAGCAGGCCTCCATTTTTTTGAAAGA
Organism: Asparagus officinalis; assembly: GCF_001876935.1. Classification (NCBI taxonomy): domain Eukaryota; kingdom Viridiplantae; phylum Streptophyta; class Magnoliopsida; order Asparagales; family Asparagaceae; genus Asparagus; species Asparagus officinalis. The sequence continues at coordinate 15,161,224 of NC_033794.1, read as the reverse complement.
ACCTTTCTTTCTCTCTAGCGAGCTTTCTTTTTTCCCTCTCCACAAATGTGCCAAAGAGGAAAACAAGTAGTAAAACGATACCAATGCCAATCCCTGCAGACACATGCAAATGAGTGTAGATAAAAAGATAGGAGGAACCATCTTGTTCAGTCCCACCCAACTCTAGTGATGGTACAGCAACTAGTAGATATGGTACATATTCGTGCGTGCAGGGGTATTACCCTTCAAAGGCAATTTTTTTAAAGCAGCTTATTGAGGGTAATTTTCACTAAACCCCAAGACGTTTGGGAATTCCAAAACACACCCAAAATAACTTTTTTGCCACTGAACCCCCAATGACTACTTAACGATGTTCATGTGATATATATATTCTTTGGTTGGGACCATAAAGTATGGGCCTACCGCTTATGCCATTATAGGCGTTAAGTGAAAAGAATCAGAATGTTTTGGGGGGTTTCTGGACTTGCTAAACTTATTAGGGTGTTTAGCGTGAGAGTTTCAAACTTCATGGGAATTAAGAACCAAAGGCCCAAACTTATGTTCGGGGTTTAGTGAAATCTACCCCTAAATTATAATTAAGTTACTGACGAGCCGAAAAACAGGAGCTTTGCCATTTAGATTTATGTTCAGGAGTGGAGGTTCACATACCTAGAGCCAACTTCACCCAAAGCTGAAGTTTAGCCGGACGAGGATCTGGATTGCACTCCACCTTTTTCGGGTCATTGCTGTGGTAACCGGGTGGGCATGAACAATTATAGCTCCCTTCTGTGTTTGAGCAATGACCTTTGCATGGATACTTATCTGGATCAGGATGATCACACTCGTTGATATCTATACAAAATACCAATTCGCACATTTACCAAAAAATTAATAATAAAAAGATAAGCAAAGGGGGAAGTTCGAGAACATGAAGAAATTAAGTAGTACCTCGGCATCCATCTTGAAGGTAGGGATTTCCTTCATAACCTTCAGAGCAGTTACAAAGGTAGCCTTGACCAGAGGAAGAGTTTACACACACGCTGTTAATGTTTCTGCACGCATAGGAGGCGTTGTGCGGTGCTGTATCACACCTCTCACTTCCAACGACCCAGTCCATCACCAGAGGGACCCCGTCCTCGTATTTATTGAGGAAACTCCGACCCACCAAATCCAAAGAATTGAAAGTGAACGAATCCTTATCTGCTACGAAGGCGTAGCTGCAGGGATAATTTTCAGGGGCATATCTACGGCGGTAATTAGTATACAATTCGGAGTCGAAGTAGACAAGGTTATCTGGAATGGAAGTCTGGCAACAGCCGGTGCCCGTGCATGAGCCATTAGTCAAAGTAGTCAAATTAGTACAGATGGATACACAACCACTTTCATAGTGTTTGTCTCCCTCTATGTACGCGAGAAGTAGACAAGGTTATCTGGAATGGAAGTCTGGCAACAGCCGGTGCCCGTGCATGAGCCATTAGTCAAAGTAGTCAAATTAGTACAGATGGATACACAACCACTTTCATAGTGTTTGTCTCCCTCTATGTACGCGAGGGTATCACACCCCAAGGCAGTGAATTTGTTCTGGGCGGCAGAGATCGTGAACGGGACGCCACTCAAATTCAAGTACGATGTCTGATTTTCCACGAGGCCGCCAGACTTGTTGTAGCAAGCATAGGACAGATACTTGAGCATTCGTGCTCGGCCTTCTAACAATGAGATGTCAATGGCACCAAGGGAGCTATTGACGCCACCATAGAAAGCCTTCGTCTTCCCACCAACCTCTTTGCATTGGATCTCAAAGCCTTCGTCTCGGAAGCATCCAGCGCCAATACCAAAAGGGTAGGGGATACTGATGTCGCCACATGAGTCTTTACACCCTGGCAGTGAAATATTGGTGGATGCAGCTGCATTTGCGGTCGCTCCTACTAGCAACAGTTGCAGCAAAACGAGGATCCTTTCCATTTCTCTAGTTTTTTTTTTTATCTTTTTGAGCTCTCATTCAGGTTGCCTCCTATTTATACGTATACACTGAAAGGTTGGGCTAAGCCCTGACTTTTCTGCAGTCTGCTGTGTCATGTCCTTGTAGGAGACTATTCCATGCAGGGAAAATTATTTGTGTTGACTGACCTCGACTCAACTCAATGGTAATATTTACCTACATAGTGATGGCCTTGACATTGAAGCAGTTCTACCCGTCAAGAAGTGATTGATAATTTGCGATGGATGATTCAAAATTAATCTAGGAAACTTTTACGGTCTACTTGGGTGAAATCGTGTAGCTAGCAGATGAAAGTTCAAGCTATTTGAGGTCTGAAACTTTAGAACTACAAGTTAAAAGATAGATGATTAAATTTACAGTAAGCCTGCAATAATTTGAGAGGTGACTTGATTTCACGCTATTTGAAATCGTGTAGCAGATGAAAGTTCAAGCTATTTGAGGTCTGAAACTTTAGAACTACAAGTTAAGAGATAGATGATGAAATTTAATTTACAGTAAGCCTGCAATAATTTGAGAGGAAATGGAGGTGACTTGATTTCACAGACTGGAAATTTGAAGTCTCCTCAAGTGAAGTCATGATAAGGTTCCACAATATGCATGGCCAGGCGGAAGGGAGTTTTGCTTGGCCTTGGGAAAGGTTGGGCCCATGAAAGGCTCAATAGAAGAAGCAACTATGCCGACATTTTTGCAGCATAAGATTGAAAAGCCCAGCCACTGTTAAATGCCTCGACTATCCAACAAGTTGACTTCATGAATCAATGGTCTAGACACTGATTATTGTTAGCGCAAAAGAGAACACACAAGAGGGACAAATTAAGGGGTGAAATATGGGGAAATTGGGTATCTAAAGATATAATATCAAGTAACACGCGCGTGCGCACACATATATAAAAAATAATGGGTTCGAGGTGACGGCTCATTATGCTAAATGAGCTACGTGTTGGGGATTTTAGTCTCCCCACCTACTACGATTTTCAGAACTCAGAAGTCAACCCATAATCAGTAAGATAAATTAAAATACTCATAATCGCGAAAAAGAATACTGAGATTTACGTGGTTCAGTCGATCAACTTTGACTTATATCCACAGTCAACAATACAAGGAATCCACTATGTGTCAGGGAGAACTACAAGAGGAATCTATTAAACTATCGTTCCTCAATCTCTCAACCTCATATACATGGTTAACACTCATATTCTCTTCAAACCTCTCTCCTTATAATCTTTTGGACGAACAAAGACGACGAAATCCTCTTCTAATATTATAATCTCTTGCACAGATAAATAACACGAAACCTTTGCCTCTCCCACACTATTCTTGAATCTGGTTTACACCCTCTACTGACATATATAGATTACAGTAATAGAAGCTTCCTCCTTCACTATATTAAGAAATAAATATGTGAAATATATTTTCTATGTTCATGTGCTTCTGCAATTATTTGATCAAGTCTTCAGAAAGATTACAATGTATAGTTAATTTGTGGTAATAAAAAAACCAACTACAATCGATATACTTTAAAATAGAGACTTTTTAGAAGTATGTTGATTCAATGACAAGTGCATATATTGAAATGATTTAGGTATTCATTAAAAAATTTGTAAATCTTTTACTTTATATTCTTATTTTCACCTTCTTATGTATATGAATGTTAATTATACATAACAATTAATATTTGATCAATTTGATTTAATTATAGTATATATATATATATATGATAACTATATATCAATATAACATATATATATTATATATATATATACTATACTGCTCCCTTACTCTGGCGATGATATACTGAGGGGCTAAGCTCGACGATCCCTCTCATCAGATTTCGCCTTCTTTGCCTCTACGTGCTTCGCCCACCGGCGCTTCGCCTAGGTGATACCTGCGCGCCATTCCCCCATGGTTACGTTTCGCCGGATTTATTTCCGTCCCGGCTCACAAGGGCGTTCCTCCGCTCTCCGCCGGCCTATCGTTTATTCCGGTTACGCCTTCGGTACCGCCTCGCTTAGGAGCGCGGCAACTTACGCACCTTCCGCAGCCGGTCACGGGGGTAGAGTAGGTGTAGGGCGTGAAACATATTGGTATGGACGGATCTTTCTTAACGGATCACACAGCGCACAAACCGGCCCTTTCACCCCTCTCGACAGTCTTTCGGTGCTGTCTGTTAAAATTTAAAATTCGCAGCTGTTCAGTTAGCCTTAAAGGGTCTCTCCGCCCAACCTCACCCCGTGGCACCACCTTTAGCACCATGGCTCCCCATGATCGACCGGGGAGGAATTGGACAAAATAAATATGGAAGAAAATGTTTGTCTTGCGCCAGGACATAAACATATTATATATATACCTAGCTCACACTTTATAGCACGCTCCATTCTCCTACACATATTACGGCGCCCTCAGCGCCCCGCTAACAAGTCTATATTACTATTGATATAGTACTATTATATAGAGTATATACGTAGTATAGTATATACATCATAGTATAGGAGAGAGAGAGAGAGAAATATGGGTATGTTTGGTACCAAGCATAAATTTTTTGTTTGGTAGTGAGGTGGCAAAATCTCCTCCACTCATTCAAATGGGGGACCATATTCACATGGGTTGAAGGGTGCATGAGGATATACAACCATTTGAATGAGTGGAGGGGATTATGACACCTCACTACCAAGCACAATTTTTTGTGCTTAGTACCAAGCATACCCATTTTTCTCTCATATATATATATATATATATATATATATATATATATATATATATATATATATGACCGCGTGCCTTAAGATGATTATCTTAAGGTTCACTTGTAGGAACACTTATATATATATATATATATATATATTATATATATATATATATATATATATATATATATATAATATATATATATATATATATATATATAATTTTGGGGTGAACCCGTCGTGTTTTGACCATTCGTTGAGCCGTGCAAAAAGTTCTATTCATTCGAAACCGTTAAAATTGCGGCGAGTGGATGAAGGGTCAAAACACGACGGGCTCACCCCAAAATTGGTGTGTTTAGGTTTAAGAACATGTAGATCAAGTTTAACGGAGCGGATAAAAAAAAACAATTAGGGCATAATGTGATTTTAGGCCGCGTCCTTAGGTGAGAATCTAAGGTGTCACCTTAGAATCACTTTTCCCTAACACACCAAGTTTGGGGTGAACACATCGTCATTTGACCCTCCGTAGAGCCATGTGAAAAGTTATATTCATTCAAAACCGTTAAAATTGATACGAGTGGATAAATGGTCAAACGACGACGGGTTCACTCCAAACTTGGTGTGTTGGGGTTTTAGAATATGTAGATCAAGTTCAACGGAGCGGATCATCCACAATGTCGCTCAATCATGTGATTTTAGAGGCGTCAATGAGGAAATCCCCTCCTATGACAAGGATACCCATTAATCTCACACGTAGAGCCATGTGAAAAGTTCTATTCATTCAAAACCGTTAAAATTGATACGAGTGGATAAATGGTCAAACGACGACGGGTTCACTCCAAACTTGGTGTGTTGGGGTTTTAGAATATGTAGATCAAGTTCAACGGAGCGGATCATCCATAATGTAGAGCAATCATGTGATTTTAGACCGCGTCCTTAGATGATTATCTAAGGTGTCACCTTAGGAACACTTTATATATATATATATATATATATAAACCAATAAAATGTGTGTGTATATGATATTAAGCTTA
>NC_033794.1:15097518-15154751 GCF_001876935.1 Asparagus officinalis | reverse complement strand
AAAAAAAAGAAAAAAAAAACTAATTCGAAAAAAAAAGATGAATAAAGTGTCATCTTTATGGTGTATGTAATTGCGGGTGTCGAAAGAATTCATTATGGCATACTAAAAGGAGTAGTTGGAAGAAGTTCTTTAATAGATGATGGAGTTTGTGTAGATGTCATTGATCTTACTTTGAGATATAATCTTTTGCAATCATAGCTCCACTAGTGATAGGCTTTCAACCAATTCCAAATATATATCCTACCTTTTGACCCTAGCCCCGTTACAACCAATAAAAGACCTCATGATTTTGTTGCATGCATTAGTTTTCGAAGTGGTGGAGAATTGAGATGAAATGCAAGCTTATGGATTGAATACATCCATTCGGAAGAATTTTGAGCGATACAATCCCATCCTTAAATACATGAGAGATTGAGAGTCCACTTATCCTAAAGTGAGGTCTACCAATTTAACTACCTGAAGGTCTCAATTTTAGTACTTTGGGATTGAAGCTAGTTACATGAATTTCTTTTTCCTACTTTGACTTGAGAATTGGATAGGATGGCTATCCTTGACTTGTGACGCTTGTGATCGTAAATAAATTTTGAAATGTGATTTTGTTGAGAGTTTTGGAAATTAATTTGTTAAGTCCCGATGAAAAGTATTTGTTTTGTGATATGTTTGATATTGGTTAAAGGATTGATGAGGGGGTGATCCCTACTCTATTTGGCTTCCACTCCTCCTATTTTCTTTATTGTCTATTTGCTTGAGGACAAGCAAAAGTCTAAGCTTGGGGGAGTTGATAAACACGTAAAATATGCATTATCTTAGTGTGTTTTAAGCATGATTTACGAGTGTTTAATGCATATTTCGTGTTTAGATCGAGGATACTGCTGTGGTTTGTGTTCTTATATGTAGGTATTGGCTCAAGATTGAAAGATTTGATGATCGTTGGAAGTTTTACAAGAGTTTGAAGCAACAACAAGATTTTGAAGGCATGGTTCGTGAAGAAAATGGATGCACGAGTATGAAGAACTGGAATTTCGACCATGATGCAGTTTGAATCAAGAAAAACTCAAAAGATGAAAGTTGTAGATCTCTTCAACAGGATTCCAATGCAACTTGAATCACCTCATTCCGAGGTCGGACGCAAAAGTTATAGCCAAAATACCGAAAACTGAAGAAACAAGCACAAAATCAGCAAAACAGCCCCTACCACACCCTGGTGTGGTGCAGACCACACCGGTGGCGCGGGAATTAGTTATTTTCCAGATTTTTAGGGACATATAAATAGATGTTTTGACTTAGGGTTTTGGATATCTTTTGTTATGTTCTTTTAGCCATCAACTAGCAACTATTCTAGGGTTCAAGTATTGAAGGAAGACATTAATCTCTTGTAGAAGATTGGATTGCAAGTTCTTATTTTGAAGATTTCAATTGAAAGACGGGTTAATTCTTTCCTCTCTTTGATTTATTTCTTCTTATGATTGATTTGCATAATTATTTGATGTCTTCTCTTATTCCAATCATGTGTGAGTAGATTTCTTGTCTAGGATTGGGAAAGAACCCAACTTTTTGGTGATTGATGATGAATTGATATAGGTTCTTGGTGAAAGTTTAAATCTTTGAACTTGATTTCTAGTGTTTTAATTTTGTTGATTCGCTTGATCACCGTATTAGCAATCATAGGTAATTAATTGAAGGACTGAAAGGTGAAGATTAATACCGGATCTCTAGAAATTAAGCAGGGAGCTCGAACCACGAAAGTAGGCTAGATTCCTTGGGGATTTGATTTGGATTAGCATAAAGCTTAATGGGTTTAATTTAATCTTGATTCCACGAAAGTAGGTTAATTGAGATTGATTAGGCACGATCTTTAGACCTTGAAAGAGGCTTTAGATTAATTTAGGCTAATTCACCCTTTTTAGTTTAAACCAACACCGAGAACTAAAATAATTCATCATTGAGCATCGAAGTTGTGGTGAAAACCCAATCCTGGCTCTTCATTATATTGAATTCCACCTGATTAGTTATTATTTTATTTCTTTTAATTTTTATCTCTTCTAATTCACTCATTAGATTTAGCTAGTCGAATAACGTGAGATTTGGTAATTAACCCTAGTCCTTGTGGGATCGACCTTGATAGCTACAACGAGTCTGTGCGCTTGCGGATTTTGCCTATCAAGTTTTTGGCGCCGTTGCCGGGGACTACGGTGTTAATATTGAGTGCTTACGTTATTAAGCTAGACTAGATTTTTTTTATTTCTCTTTGCTTCTCACTTTCTTTTATGCAAGGGAATCAAACAGAAGTAAACGACGAAAACAATCCTGAACTATCGGTGACTCTTGCAAACATAAGAAGGTCTATAAAGGAGCAAAGGAACACAGAACAAGCTATGATGGGAGATCAAAATCAACTACTTAAGGATTTCGCAGCCCCAAATGCTCAAGGCACACAGTCAAGCATTACAAGGCCCAATGTTGAAGCTAATAACTTTGAGCTGAAACCATCACTGCTCTCAATGGTTCAACAGAATCAGTTTGGAGGAGGTGCTACTGAAGACCCGAACCTCCACCTATCGATTTTCTTGGAGTATTGCGACACTTTGAAACTTAATGGAGTGACCAATGATGCTATTCGACTCAGATTATTTCCGTTCTCTCTAAGGGACAAGGCTAGGGCTTGGTTGCACTCATTGCCAGCTGGGTCCATCACCACTTGGGATCAATTGTCCAGAGCGTTTCTTGCAAAGTATTTTCCTCCAAGTAAAACAGCACAGATGAGGAACCAGATCACAAGCTTTGTACAGAAGGAAGGAGAGTCACTTTATGAAGCTTGGGAACGCTACAAGGAATTATTGAGGATGTGCCCTCACCATGGACTGGAGAAGTGGTTAATTGTTCACACCTTCTACAACGGGCTCACTTACAACACTCGGATGACTGTTGATGCTGCTGCAGGAGGAGCTTTGATGAACAAAACAATAGACGAGGCATACACTCTCATTGAAGACATGGCTCAGAATCACTATCAATGGGCGAACGAGCGTGCTCCTCAGACATCAAAAGGAGGCAAGTATGAAATAGATGCTTTAGACCATATATCCTCTAAAGTTGATGCTTTATTTAAGAAAGTTGAAGGTTTGAGTATTAATTCTGTGGCGTCTACTTCAATTTCATGTGAGATATGTGGCTATGTGGGTCATTCTGCACTTCAATGTCAATTAGGAAACCCCCCATCCATTGATACTTCTGGTAATGAGCAAGTTAACTATGTTAATAACTTTAATCAGAAGGGAGACCCATTCTCTAATACTTATAATCCGGGGTGGAGGAATCATCCTAATTTTTCTTATAGAAACCCACCTGGAAATCCCATGCCTGCATCTAATTTTGGTCCACCTGGTTTTCGTGCTCCTCAATCCAATTTTCCTTCTCAAAAGTCAAATTTGGAAAATATGATGGAGAAGTTTGTGACGACTCAATCAAAATTGAATGAAGAGTTTAAGCAGCAACAACAAACCACGAATGAGGTGGTAAAACAATTGGCCTCTAAGATGGATTCCCTAGCTACGCATAACAAGATGTTAGAGACACAAATCACTCAATTAGCGCAAAATGCTAGCTCTTCCTCTAGGCCTTCAGTTAGATGAATCCCAGAGGTCATGTGAATGCTATAACCCTTAGGAGTGGAAAACAATATGAGGGACCTAAGATGAAGGAAAATGATGGGGGAGATGATCATCATGAAGAGAAAAGTAAAATTGTGATAGATGTGGATAATGAGACCTAGATGCAGGAAGAAGAAAACGTTGAGAAATATGTGGCCCCCGCTCCTTACAAGCCTCCTCTACCATTTCCCCAAAGGTTAGCTAAGGCTAAGTTAGAAAAGCAGTTCGGAAAATTTTTGGAGATTTTGAAAAAGTTGCACATCAATATCCCGTTCACTGAAGCTATTTCTCAAATGCCTTCTTATGCTAAGTTCTTGAAAGAGATCCTATCTAACAAAAGGAAGTTGGAAGAATACGAGACTGTGGCCCTTACTGAGGAGTGTAGTGCTATCATCCAGAATAAGCTGCCTCCTAAGCTTAAGGATCCAGGTTCATTTTCTATTCCTTGTGTTATTGGTAATGTCTCTATTAACCGTGCTTTGTGTGATTTAGGTGCAAGCGTAAGTTTGATGCCGATGTCTATTTGTAAGAAGCTTGGCATAGGTGATTTGAAGCCAACCACGATATCACTCCAATTGGCGGATCGATCGGTAAGATATCCGGTAGGTATACTTGAAGATGTACCTATCCAGGTCGGTAAGTTCTTTATCCCGGTCGATTTCGTTATCTTGGAAATAGAAGAAGATTCTAACATTCCAATTATTTTAGGAAGACCCTTCCTTGCTACTGCAGGTGCTATAATTGATGTTAAAAATGGAAGGCTCTCTTTAAATATTGGAGGGGAGACGGTAGAATTTGATTTAAGTAATACTATGAAACTCCCTCTAACTGATAAAATTTGTTACAGGGTCGACGTCATTGACAAGTGTACACATGAGCAAATTGCAAACAATAACTCAGCTGATCCACTTGAGAAATGTTTGGTAAGTGATGGTTCAATAAATGATGAAGACCCCGAGGTAGCCGCGTATGCTCAATCTTTAGAATCAACATCAACTGCTCCACTTCGAAATGCAAAGCTTGAAAGATTGATGCTAGAGCCAAAAGGTTCTATTTGTGAAGAGGATAATGCACCAAAGGTAGAATTAAAACCCCTCCCTTCCTCTTTAAGGTATGAATTTCTTGGCCCTGATTTTACTTATCCTGTGATTGTGAATGCATGTCTGAATGAAAATGAAACTGATAAGTTGCTTAGAACACTTAGGATGCATCGCAAGGTCATAGGATACACCATGAACGACATTAAGGGAATTAATCCATCAATTTGCATGCATAGAATTCTCTTGGAAGATGATCATAAACCCTCTATAGAACACCAACGTAGATTAAATCCTAACATGAAAGAAGTGGTTAAAAAGGAAGTGCTTAAGCTACTAGATTCTGGGGTAATCTATCCTATTTCTGATAGTGAATGGGTTAGCCCGGTTCATGTGGTTCCTAAAAAGGGAGGTGTGACCGTAGTTAAGAATGCAAATAACGAACTTATCCCTACTAGGACGGTTACGGGTTGGAGGATGTGTATTGATTATAGGAAATTGAACAAGGCAACCCGAAAAGATCATTTTCCACTTCCCTTTATAGACCAGATGTTGGAAAGGTTGGCTAGGCATTCATATTTTTGTTATTTAGATGGCTATTCGGGATTTTTTCAAATTCCTATCCATCCTAGTGACCAGGAAAAGACCACTTTTACCTGTCCCTATGGGACCTTTGCTTATAGGCGCATGCCTTTTGGTCTTTGCAATGCCCCCGCCACTTTTCAACGATGTATGATGGCCATTTTCTCTGATTTTATAGAGGATATTATGGACGTGTTTATGGATGACTTCTCCGTGTATGGAACTACTTTTGATGGTTGTTTATCTAACTTGTCTCGAGTTTTGCAGCGTTGCGAAGAAGTTAATTTAGTCCTAAACTGGGAGAAATGCCACTTTATGGTAAGGGATGGAATAGTTTTAGGGCACAAGGTGTCTGAGCGTGGAATTGAGGTTGATCGATCAAAAGTGGAAGTCATTGAAAAATTGCCTCCACCGACGTCGGTTAGGGGAGTAAGAAGTTTCTTGGGACATGCCGGTTTCTATCGGCGTTTCATCAAAGATTTCTCAAAAATTTCAAAACCCTTAACTAACCTTCTTCTTAAAGATGCTACCTTTGATTTCACTGATGAATGTCTCGATGCTTTTTGCGGGTTGAAAGAAGCATTGATAACAGCTCCTATTATGCAACCGTCGGACTGGAATCTCCCATTTGAAGTCATGACTGATGCAAGTGATTATGCGGTTGGTGCTGTGTTGGGCCAAAGGAAGAACAAGATAGTTCATGCAATTTATTATGCTAGTCGCACTCTTGATGAAGCCCAAGTTAACTACGCTACCACTGAAAAGGAGCTATTAGCAGTTGTTTTCGCCTTTGACAAGTTCAGGTCTTACTTAGTGGGGTCCAAAGTCATCGTTTATACCGACCACTCCGCCATCAAATATCTTTTGAGCAAGCAAGATGCCAAGCCTAGGTTGATTCGATGGATACTACTTTTGCAAGAATTTGACCTAGAGATAAAGGATAAGAAAGGGACAGAAAATTTGGTGGCAGACCATTTGTCGAGGATGAAACCAGAATCACATGATAGGGAGGAGGATGAACTACCGATCGACGAATCTTTCCCAGATGATCAATTGTTAGCCATAGAAAGATTGGATGCACCATGGTATGCAGACTTCGTCAACTACATAGTGTGTGGAGTCTTACCTCCAGATCTGAGCTATCAACAGAAGAAGAAATTCTTTGCTGACTTGAAGTATTATTTTTAGGATGAACCGTTTCTATACAAACGGTGTGTTGATGGGATGTTCAGAAGGTGTATTCCTGAAGATGAGGTTGTCAGTATTCTCCATCATTGCCACTCATCTTCCTACGGGGGACATGCAAGCACTTCAAAGATAGCTGCAAAAGTTTTACAATCAGGTTTCTATTGGCCGAGTCTTTTCCGGGATGCAAGACAGTTTGTGATATCTTGTGATAGTTGTCAGAGGACCGGGAATATTTCGAAGCGACATGAGATGCCTTTACACTCCATCTTGGAAATTGAGGTCTTTGATGTGTGGGGGATAGATTTCATGGGACCGTTCCCGTCATTGTGTAACAACAAGTTCATCTTAGTGGCGGTGGACTACGTCTCAAAATGGGTAGAAGCGATAGCATCCCCCACCAACGATGCTAAAGTTGTTGTGAAACTATTCAAGAACGTTATTTTTCCAAGATTTGGGGTGCCACGAACGGTGATCAGTGATGGAGGTTCATGAAAAATCGTGTCACCTCCCAGTTGAGTTAGAGCACAAGGCATATTGGTCTATCAAACACCTAAATTTTGATATGAAGACCGCAGGTGAGAAAAGAAAGCTTCAACTTCATGAGCTAGATGAGCTACGATTAGATTCCTATGAGAATGCTCGCATTTATAAAGAAAAGACTAAACGATGGCACGATAAGAATATCCTTCGAAGAGAGTTTAATCAAGGAGATATGGTATTACTTTTCAACTCTCGTTTGAAGCTTTTTCCGGGCAAGCTCAAGTCTAGGTGGTCCGGACCGTTTCAAATCCGCGAGGTTTTTCCTAGTGGAGTTGTTGAAGTCTGGAGTGAAACAACGGGATCTTTCAAGGTGAATGGGCAACGATTGAAGCACTACATTGTAGGGGAACAACACGAGAAAGGGGTCACTTATACCCTTTCCGATCCCCCTTCGTCGGATAATTAAGCGCAAAAAGGGGTCGAGCTCAAGACCATAAACGAGCGCTTCTTGGGAGGCAACCCAAGTTTTCATCCATTTTATTTATCTTATTTTATTTTATTTTATTTTGGTTGGTTAAATTTTATTGCAATTGGATCGGTATAAATTTAACTTATAACATTTTTAATCATGCAGGTGAGGACAAGGGAGAACAACTCTTATTCCAAAAAAAAAAACTGCAGAAACCACCCCCACTCTCAGACCAACCATTCATCCCCTCCGACCAAAACACCGCTGCAACACCAACTCCATTTCACACCAGCCAGCAACTGCCGTCAAAATCTGCTATCAATTGCATTTCGAGAGACTAAATGGGACCTAAGCGCGGACGGATAAGTCAGGAAGCTTCAATTTCTACAGCGCGACGACGCAAAGGTAACTCTCAACCTCCCCAAAATCCTCATGCTATTGGATTTGTCAATGAACAGCAACAAAATAGGTATAATACACTGGTTAAGCGGGGAATTTTGAGTACCCGCTATTTGGATGAGAATTGTTTGCGTAAGTTAGGGTTGTGGGATGATGTTTCGTACCTCCTAAGACGGGTTGGTTGGTTAAATTTTGTTGAGGCTAAACACCCCACGTATGAGCGTATTACTCTCGAATTTTTGAGCTCTCTTGATGCTGTTTTATTCAATGGTAAGGATGTAAAGGAAGGGAAAATCACTTTCAGGCTATTTAATCAATCACACACACTTACATTAGCACAATTAAATCAGATATTTGGTTTTCCAGAGGGTGGGGCTAGAATTGTTCCTAAAAACTTTAACTTGACCCCATTTTGGACTTCAATTGCACGCTCTACCACTCAAAGACCTTATGATCCCTCCTTGTCACGAGTCTCTGCTGTTTATAACCCATGCTTTAGATATTTACAGAGGTTTATGGCTTTTACCATTTTCGGTCGAGGCGAGAGTGATGGAATCATGTGTCAGAGAGAACTCTACTTTTTATGTGCCATGGTTGAGGGACATAAGGTTGACACAGGCGCTTTCATGATTCATCATATGTGTCGTGCAGCGAGAGCAACGAGCGGAAAAATTGTTTTTGGTGGCTTGATTACCACTTTAGCTTATGGGATGGGTTTAGGAGAGCTTGTTAAAGGACTTCATCCTTTAAATCCTAGCACCTCATTTGACCTCGATGCTTGTGTTCATATGAAATTGATTAGTAATAAGGGCAATAGGTTATGGTTATGTTTTCAAGACAATTATCTCTTCCCACTACCTGATCCTGTTCGCACAACCATCCATGATCGCACCAATTGGTCCTACCTCACATCTGATTTTGTGATTTGTGATGGTCATGAGGTTGTACCAGCTGAGGATGCTGACACGGTACCCCCGATCCCTATTCAGGCTGAGCCTACAAGGGGAACTAACTCTTTTCATCACCCTGCTTGGTCAGCGGAATTATCAGCTATCCATATTTCTCTTTCCTCTCTTACTAACCGTGTAGGTGCTATCGAGCAAGAGCAACAACGTCAAGGACAACTACTGGACTCTATACACTACATGATGCAGTCTTTTCACGAGCGGCAACTCCGACAGGATGCCTCCGCGCCGCCTCCTTCTGACTAGTGAGTTGGTATGTTTCCTGCACCCTTGCACTAATTTCTATTTTTTTACATTGAGGACAATGTAGATCTTAAGCTTGGGGGTGTGGGTTGTTTATGCATTGATTGCTGTCGATAATTGCCTGTTTTTCTTTTATTTTACTTCTTCTTTTACTTTGTTTCTGAAAAAACCAAAAAAAACAAAAAAAAAACAAAATAGGGAAATGATCTCCTGATGATGACATTGTAAGCTGTCTAAAAATCACAATAGATAGCTGATCCCTATCAAGCCTTGATAATGGAAGTTACAATCAGGCGACTTTCTAATCACTGCATCCGCAACTCTGCAACCGCTATAAACACGGCCTCATCTCTGAGATGATTGATCTTGATGGCTGCGACAACCGCATGACTAATATTATATTAGCAACTATTAGAGATGTTGATGAGCAGTGAAATGATTCCAGAAATAAAAGGTTGGACTTAGTTGGTGAGTTGCTTGGTAGAGAGTTGTGGGCAACTATTCATCTTCAAAACACTATGGATGTTGATTCCCGTCAAGCTCTCACAACGAAAGCTACAATCAAATAAGCTTTCGGGTCGACAGTCGAAAGGGGCAAATAGGAGATTTTTCACACAGATCGAGAAGAGTTACAATTCGATGACGCTTCCGACAGCTGATAAAAGCCCTATTCAGTGGCCTTCACAATCGATGGTGAGAGTTACAATCTGACGACTCTCATATCTCATAACAGGCAAAGATCAATAAGCAATGGCCTTTGCAATGTCATAATAGATGAGGTTACAAGTCAACAACCTCTATCAAACGCAGAAGGCCACTTCTGCAAAACGCACACAACTTGTGCGTTCTTCAGCAAATATCTAACTCTGCAACGCAGAGTTAAAGCACTAAACGCACACATAACGTGCGTTCTTCAATAGGCTCAACTGTGTGTCCCAAACTCTGGACGCAGAGTTGAACTCCAACGCACCAGCGACCTGTGCGTTTTCAATTCCAGAAGGCATGCGGCATGTGCGTCTCAAATCTCTAACAGAGATTTAACTCTGCGTCTCAAGCCTTGGACGCAGAGTTAAAGCCCAGAACGCCAACTGAGGCGTTTTGACTTGTTCAAACGCAAGTCGAACGGCCTCAAAACTGTTATCCCACGTTCTGAGGGATCTTCGCCCACTTAGGAGCGGATTTAGGGGTTGGTTACATCACTAACCCCCTATAAATAACCGACTTACTCAACCGAGTAAGAGGTTGTTGATGGGTTGATCGACTAAAACCGCATAAGGTTAAGGAGGAGCTGGCATCAAACCCGCCCAAGGTCAACAAATCTCAGCAGTTCAACAGCACGAAGAGGGAGATCTTTTGAAGATCAAAGAACTGATCAACGATCAGTTAATCGAATCCCAGAGGATCCCTTCATCAACGGCATCATCCACTTGGCAATTAACTGAATCTTCGGTTCCAACAACTCTGTTATAGAGTTTTAACTCGTTCTGAGTTTATTTCTGAAACTCATTTAAGAGTTCGTGATTAAGCTTGCAACCCAACTTAATCACATCAAACCAGACATTCGGTTTTCAACAACTCTTGTCAGAGTTTTTAACTCATTCTGAGTTCTTTATACTCGTCAAGAGTTCTAAACCGAATTCATCAAGCAATTCAATCGGTTTCGTGAGACAGGACGGTCGGATCGTCAAAGGAGAGCAAGTTCGACGCGATCAATTGAAGGAAGCACTCCACCGCTACCAAGAAGAACCCAGTTTTAAACAAAGGGGAGAATCAAATTCATTCTCCTCTCTTTTGTAATCGGAATCCAAATTGTAATTGATTTTGAGAGAAATACAAGTCAAATTTTTCTTTCATTGTCTTTCTACTACAAATTTCCAACAAACAAAAGATGGACACTACTGCTGAGATGCCAAAGAAAGCCCTCTCCTTTGGCCAAGACCTTAAACTCGCTCTGCGAGTTGAAGACTCCTCCCCCGTATCACTACGGCACATAATAGGTCAAAAGAGACCTATGTCGGAGGAAAATCCAACCAACGCCGACGATGCCGCGGCCAAGGCCTTGAAACAGGCTAAGAAAAATGCTGCTCGACGAAGGAGAAGATCCTTACGGCGAGCATACTTGCGGAACAGCCAAGCTACTGCCCAACGCAAAGACTGCGTTTCTGAGCCTGTGCCCGAACTGTGCGTTTCTGCTCCAGAACGCACACTTCGTGGCAATGAACCCGACTATGAGCCTCGGGTTATCCAACTCAAACGCGACCCTCAGTGGCGCGTTGTTCAACATAGACGCACACCTCAAGAGTGCGTCCCAAAACGTGGCTTCCAAAAGCACGTTCAATCATTCAAACACACGCCGTGTGTTCAATCAGAACAAGACCCTCAAGGGTCTGTTCAAACAACCAGACGCACACCACAAGGGTGCGTTCATCCAAAACAAGACCCCCAGTGGTCTATTCAATCATCCAAACACACGCCACAGGCGTGAGTTCAATCAAAACCCGACCCTCAGGGGTCTGGGTCATCAACCAAACGCACATCACAAGTGTACGTTCAAACAAAGAACGACCCTCAGGGGTCTGTTTCATCATCAAAACGCACGCCTCAAGTGTGTGTTCAACCAAAACAAGACCCGCAGGGGTCTGTTTCAACATCAAAACGCACACCACAAGTGTGCGTTCAATCAGGACAAGATCCACAAGGATCTAGTCTATCAGTCAAACACAGGCCTCGGCCTCGTGTTTATAAACCTAAACGCGACCCTCGTGTTTCTTCTCAAGAACATGACACGGTCCGTCAGGTTCAAAAGGGACAGCATGGATTTAAGATTCGTGCCCAACCCATCCAAGGGCAGGGGGTTCCATCTCCACCTTCACGAGATCTTTCCCAGGTCTCCGACTTACGTGAGCTATTGACAAGAGGAAGGCCCACACAGCAAGTTGCCCATTCATGCCAGTGTGAACGGCTCATTTCCGCTGTTCTCTCTGAATGCAATTGTTGTTCATCTACGCCTAGGCAGTCGGTGTTCAACAGGTTGACGAATGTCGCTAGACCTGCTAAACGACAGCGTCGCCACAAAAAGAAGACCTCTGAAATCGAATATCCTGAGGTCACCATCAACATGGTCGGCAGAGGCAAATCCTTATGTCCTGATTCTGATGAGTCACAAACAAGTCATTCCCTGACTGTTCGGGAAATCTGTGATGAGTTTGAGGGAGTATATAGGCATACTCGGACACAGACCGGAGCTATCCGCCCGGTTAACTATCAAAAGTTAGCCAAAGGGATTACTACAAGTGATGAACATTCGGCAATAGCCGAATCTCAATCTTCGAGCTCGGTCGGACCACAAGAGGTATCTGCTTATATGGCGGGAAATCCCGAGGACATAGCCAAAAGAGTGGACGAACATCACGTCATGCTCCAGGCGCAGCAGGAGACACTTCTCCAATTAAAGGACATGATGGCCCAACTTATTGCTGAAAAAGGCCACAAACCCGAATCTTCCCGGAGGACAACCTCAAAAGGAAAACAGAAAGCGACCGAGCATTCGGATCGTGAGACTCTCAACTTGGGATCCTCTTCTGAGGGTGAAAAAGAGGTGGAAAAAGAACTGCATCCTCAATCCACTAAAATGGATGAACTAGAAGCTCGCCTCAATGCAATCGCCAACAGAAGTGAGCTCCGTGAAGAAGGAGTGGTGAGACCTTATCCTGCCGAATGGGATATAGCTCCATACCCGTCAAAGTTTAAAGCTCCAACCTTGCAACCGTTCGATGGCACAGGATCGCCAAATCAGCACATCTACTACTTCAAATCTCAAACTGGAGATGTTGTGGCGAACGATGCCATCTTGACTCGCTTATTCATAGGCACTCTTAAAGGAGTAGCCTTTGAATGGTTTATGAAACTGCCTGCTGGATCTATTCAGAAATGGGTGGATTTGGAAAGGCTTTTCTTAGCTAGGTTCTTTGAGGATGATACGGAAGTTTCTGTCCCAACTCTTCTCGCCACCAAGCAGAGGAAGGGAGAATCCATCAAGGCTTACGTGGAGAGATTCCGCAGCATGGCATTGCGATGCCCCTCAGGTATGACTCAGTCAACCCTGGTTGAAACTTGCAGGCACAACTTGCAGACTCAGCTCCTTGCCCAGATGGGGGTAGCGGAGTGTCGTTCCTGGAGACAGTTGGTTTTGCAGGGAGAACAAGCTAAAGAGATTGTAGCTCGGGTGAAAGCCGAGGAAGCTGCACAGCCCAAGCAGCAACAGCAACATCAATAGCAACAGCAACCAGAACAACACTCAGCGGTCTAAGGGAAAAGAGACCCTAGCAGCCGACTACTCTCGGGTACCACCGTCCACGAATCAAGGCAAAGCTCCCAATAAGCAAAAAGTGCCCAAGCAATATTCCTTCAAAGAGGAGCATGTGGACACTTTATTCCAGCTATTGCGGAAGAACAACAAGCTACAGCTTCCCGAGATTAGGAAGCCAGAGGAGGCAGGGAAGGTAGATGACCCTAATTACTGCCGTTATCACAGGTTCCTGGGGCATTCTACCAGAAGGTGTTACATCTTTAAGGACATCCTTCAGAATTTGGTGGACGCCAAAGTGCTTACTCTGAAACCTGAGCAGAAGACTGTTTCTACCAACATGATAGCAGTCCAGTTCGGTGACTTCCCTCCGGTGACGACCGCAGATGGCGTTGTCCCCATCCACAAGGGAGAAATGCGCCTGAAGAATACTGACTTGCACAATCAGAGAGACAAGGGATTAATTCCCCTCACCACTTCAAAAGGAGAAATCATGTGGGTTCATCCTAATTTAGTGGGAGACCAACAGTGGACGAATACATCGTCCAAAAAGAAGGGAGGCAAGGCCAAGTCTTCCAACATGATTAGCCCCTCCATTGCTGAGAACGATGATCACCTCAAGACCCTCACGGATTCAGAGGAAGAGAGGATTGCCCTGGCAGCATATCCGGGGGATAACCCTGGCACGCGGTCTGGAAAGACTTACTTGAAAGACTACGGCCAGAATGCTCAAGAAGTTGAGGAACAGCCCCAAGACGCTGGGGGTTCTGTCTCGAAAAAACCAGTTGATAAGGGGAAACAAAAAGAACTCCGGTTCAACAGGAATCTCCACCAGGAACACGGGGAGTCGAGCACTCCCTTCCAATTCAATGTCATGGCACAGTTGGCTAACATACCAGCCAGAATTACGCTATATGAGCTTCTAAGGTTGTCCAAAACCACCAAGGAAGCTCTCATTGAGGCATTGAAGAATACAGAGAGAAGGTTGTCCAAAACCACCAAGGAAGCTCTCATTGAGGCATTGAAGAATACAGAGAGCTTCATCACCCAATTCATCCTAATTACTGAAGCTTCGGAAGATCAAACTTGTCGGCAATGTCTGCAAGTGGCAAGAAGTTTACCCTGCATATCGTTTACTCAAGAAGATATGCAGGTTAAACACAAACACGACAGACCTTTGTACTACACAGGGTATATTGGATCTTCCGAAATCAGAATTTAATGTCATGGCACAGTTGGCTAACATACCAGCCAGAATTACGCTATATGAGCTCCTGAGGTTGTCCAAAACCACCAAGGAAGCTCTCATTGAGGCATTGAAGAATACGGAAAGCTTCATCACCCAAGTCACTCCAATTCCCGAAGCTTCTGAAGATCAAACTTGTCGACAATGTCTGCAAGCATCGAGAAGTTTACCCTGCATATCATTTACTCAAGAAGACATGCAGGTCAAACACCAACACGACAGACCGTTGTACTACACAGGGTATATCGGATCTTCCGAAATCAGTCGTGTCCAAGTTGACCCGGGCTCCGCGCTCAGCATCATGCCTTATAGGGTCATGCAGGTCTTAGGGATCCCTATGCACAGGCTGCACACCACCCAGACCACTATCTTTGGGTTCAACGCCAACAGTACTCGACCCCTGGGGAAAATCAAACTCAGGTGTCAAATTGGAGACCTCAAATCTGAGGTGACGTGCTACATCATAGACGCGGACACTTCCTACAATTTGTTGTTAGGACGACCCTGGATACATGCGAACCATATTGTCCCGTCTACCCTACATCAGGTCATGAAATATACCAATGACGAGGGGGAAGTTCGAACCCTAATTGCGGAAAAATATCCTTTCCGAGGAGTAGAAAACTTTCACACCGACTCTGTTTTCTACTTGGAATCTCAGGAGAGAGAAGATATTGACAGTGGCAATGAAGCTGATGTCGAGCCGGATCCTGAAGAAGATTGTCCCTGGGAATTGAACTTAGATGTAATGGGTCAAGACGAGAGTAATAATAATGTACCGAGCGAGGGTGAATGGTGCATTAATGAAGACTTTCTTTTAGCGTACTTGCCTGATGTGTCCTCTAAAAATAAATCAGTAGAGTATGATTCCAATGCAGGTACCAACCCATGGCACGCACTGTGCACAGAGGCATCACTTACGTTGCCAATCAAACCTTTCTTTGCTTCAGATGAAGAAGCAGAAGACGTACAGAAGGCTTTCTTCAAAGTCCCATCCAAAAGGAAAGGGCAGAAGCCGATCTGTTTTGGTAAAGTCAAACCCGAACAACTCAAACGAGGAAGTTCAGAGGAAGACGACGGAGTTCCCCAATTCCATTATCACGAACCCAATTCTATATACTTAATGAAGCAAATGGGGTATAACTTTAATGAGAAACATGGTCTGAACTTCGGAAAAGGTAGACGAACCCCAATCCGGATGTCTCTAACCCCTGAAGGAAAACATCCGGATTATTATCAAAAAACCAGAAGGACAACGCGAACCACCCACTGAAGATAAAGTGATCCAGGTCAACATGGGAGATGAATCTGATCCCAAGCCTATCTTTATAGCTGAAGACCTATCATCATCCGAGAAGGAAGACCTTATATCTCTCATCCGAGAATATATAGATGTCTTCGCTTGGAATTATGAAGATATGCCTGGTCTTGACCCGAAGGTGGCCATGCACCGTCTCAACATCGATCCGGATGTAAAACCCGTTAAACAACAACAACGCAGGTTTCGTCCAGAGATCATGGAATCAATTGAGTCAGAAGTTAAAAAGCTTATAGACTCAGGTTTTGTTAGGGAAGAACAACACCCTGACTGGGTGGCCAACATCGTCCCAGTTCCTAAGAAGAACGGTAAAGTCCGGATATGTATCGATTTCCGCGATCTCAATGTCGCCTGTCCGAAAGACGAATTCCCACTCCCCATCACGGATGTTATGATTGACAACACCTACGGGTATGAAAGGATGTCTTTCATGGACGGATTCTCTGGGTACAATCAGATAAAGATGCACCCGGACGATGAAAAACATACTGCTTTTAGAACACCACTTGGGGTGTATTGCTACACAGTGATGCCCTTCGGCCTGAAAAATGCAGGTGCGACTTATCAACGTGCAATGAACACAATCTTTCACGAACACCTACGAAAGAAGATCGAGTGCTACGTTGATGACATAGCAGTAAAGAGCCAATGTAAAGACGATCATCTTGCAGATCTGAAGACAATGTTCGAAATCATGCGAGCACATCAGCTGAAGATGAATCCGACAAAATCATTCCTCGGAGTTTCAAGTGGAAAATTCCTGGGATTTATCGTTACTTCCAAGGGAATCTCTCTTGACCCAGAAAAAGTGTGTGCCATCCAAGACATGCCGCCTCCGAAAAATTTCAAAGAGCTCAGAGGTTTGCAAGGCAGACTGGCTTACATTCGAAGATTTATATCAAATCTGTCAGGGCGCTGCCAACCTTTCTCTAAACTCATGAAGAAAGGAGAGTGTCAAAGAGCATTCGAGGAGATTAAGAGATATCTAACTCAACCGCCAGTTCTCGTGGCCCCGATATCAGGAAAACCATTCCTGTTATATGTGAGGGCCATGGATCATTCTCTTGGTGCTTTGTTAGCTCAGAACAATGATCAAGGTCAAGAGCAAGCCATCTATTACCTGAGCAGGACTATGATGGGAGCTGAACACCGGTATAATCCGGTCGAAAAAGAATGTCTCGCCTTGATATTCGCAATCCAAAAGATGCGACACTATCTAGTTGGACAGACCATTCAAGTCATCTCTAAGGTAAATCCTTTGAGAGTTCTGATGAAAAAACCATCATCTCTAAACTGCCGGCTTGCAAAGTGGGCCATTCTCTTGTCGCAATACGACATGCAGTTCATGCCTCAAAAGGCGGTCAAGGGCCAAGCACTGGCAGACTTCTTAGCCGATCATCCAGTATCGGGAATGTCTAAGTTGTATGAGGAATTACCTGACGAGGTTGCTGAAGCTTGCGCTACCCAAGAAGCTACACAAGTGTGGAAGTTATTCTTCGACGGTGCATCCAGAGCAAATCCTCATGGAGCAATCACCGCGGGATTAGGAGTAGTGTTAATCTCTCCGAACGGCCATGTAATCCCAAGGGGATTCTCTTTAATCGAACCTTGCACCAACAACGTAGCCGAGTATAATGCTCTGCTATTAGGAATGCAATGTGCTGAAGAACTTAATATTCAGCACCTCGAGGCTTACGGTGACTCTCAGCTCATCGTTAATCAAGTCCGAGGAGAATATGAAGTACGTCATGAGGATTTGATCCCGTATTACTTCGCAGTGCTAGAGCAGGCTCAAAAGTTCGAAGGCTTCTTTATCGAATACGTGCCAAGAGCTCAGAATGCATATGCCGATGCTTTAGCCTCTTTGGCAACTTCCCTGGCCTTGCCACCAGAGATCGAAACAATGATTCCGGTCATGAGACGTAAGCTATACTTTTCTAAGATTCCTACAGAGGAAAACTCAGACGAGACGACGTCGGGAGAAGTCTGTACAGCATTTATGGAGTTCGAATCTAGGGATTGGCGATTCCCGTACATCGACTATGCTCTATATGGAATTCTGCCTGATGATCCTAAGGAAGCGGCTGCAATTAAACGAAAAGCCCTCTGATTCTATTACGATGCAGTTTCTCAAGTCCTGTATCGTAAATCACATGATGGAGTCTTACTTCGATGCCTTTCTCGGAAGGAAGCGAAAGAGGCCCTCAAGGAAGCTCATAGCGGAATGTGTGGAGCTCATCAACCAGGAGCTAAATTAGGAGATCGTCTCCGACGAATCGGCTATTATTGGCCAAAGATGTTTTCAGACGCGGTTGACTATGCTAAACATTGTCACGCGTGCCAAATTCATGGGGACTTTATCCACCAAGCACCAGGGAACTTACACCCCACATCGGCGACTTGGCCATTCGAAATGTGGGGTATGGATATCGTCGGACCAATCTCCCCTCTGACGTCCAAAGGACACCGGTTCATTCTGGTCGTGACCGATTATTTCTCCAAGTGGGCGGAAGCAATCCCGTTGAAAGAAGTCAAGACTTCAAACGTGATCAAGTTCATCAAACATCACGTCATCTATCGCTTTGGAGTCCCAAGACGAATAGTTCACGACAACGGGACACAATTCGTCAGCTTTGGGTTTCAGAGATTTTGTGATAAATATAGAATCCAAAGTGTTGCATCTACGGCGTATTACCCACCAGCAAATGGTCTTGCAGAAGCTTTCAACAAAACCATAGTGAAGCTTCTCAAAAAATTTGTTTCCAAAAGCCGGCGCGATTGGGACGAAAGACTTGGTGAATGTCTATGGGCTTACCGCACAACGGTGAGGACCCCTACAAGGGCTACGTCATTCTCTTTGGTATACGGCTGCGAGGCTGTATTGCCATTAGAAATTCAGATCCCTTCTCTGAGAGTCGCAATTACAACGGGACTAACAGAAGAAGAAAAACATCAACGACGTCTGCAAGAACTTGAAGCCTTAGACGACAAGACTTCAAGCTCAGCAACAGATCGAGTTATATCAAGCCCGTATCTCCAAAGCCTACAACAAAAAGATTAAGGAACGGATTTTCAAGGAAGGCGATCTAGTTTTGGCCAACAGACGACCCATGGTGATGACACACAAAACCAAAGGGAAGTTTAATCCTAAATGGGAGGGGCCCTTCGTAATAGAATCAGTCTATTCGAATGGAGCTTACCGTCTCATCAATCAAAAATGAGATAGGCTCATGATGCCAATCAATGAGAAGTTCCTTAAGAGATACTTCCCGTAAATCATGTAGCCCCCTAAACCCCAGCTAAATCAGGCTGGGGGTTGCCTATTTATAGTGTATTTCTGTCTTGTATTTCGTCATGTTAACATTAAACCTCTGATGATTGAAATTTTCTAGAATTATTCTAATAAAGAGAATTTCGATTTCATGCCAAGTTAACACTATATATATGGCATTTGCTTTATCTTTTATTGTCCTGAATCATATTTCAACAAAAGAGATGATGAAAGCCAAAACGATATCATTTTCATTCAATGTCGTTAAATGTGAATACAAAATGAGGACAGTCGACAAAAATGATACAAAATTATTCCCTAGCTAAAAAGCAATCCAAGTCCTAAACATCGGGGCTCATCAGTCTAAAAGATTTGAGTTTAGATTTCAGCGCCAATATTTTCGCCTCACGAGCCTTTTTAACTTCCTCCGTTATCTTGCTCTTGATCCCCTCTTCATTTGGTACTGCTTCTGCAATCTCTCGCCTAGTCTTGTCAGCAGCGACAAGCTCGTCGCAAAAGCCCTTG
The DNA here is from genome assembly GCF_001876935.1 of Asparagus officinalis. Taxonomy (NCBI): domain Eukaryota; kingdom Viridiplantae; phylum Streptophyta; class Magnoliopsida; order Asparagales; family Asparagaceae; genus Asparagus; species Asparagus officinalis. The sequence continues at coordinate 15,135,072 of NC_033794.1, read as the reverse complement.
AAGAGACCGTCGCAGAAAGTAATTAACCCTTTTATCACTTCCATGTCGCCCGCTAGGCGAGCAGTTATCTGAGATTGCTCCATACCGGCACGGGTAAGCTCAATCGCAGTATCCCAAATACCTGCAGCAAAAGTGCCCAAGTCCACTTGCACTTGAATATGTTCCCCGCGCAGGCGAGCGATACGAGAATCCGCTTCGTTTAGACTCTTCTGAAGAGCCTCTTGCTGCTGTATCTTCAAAGTTCTGGCCTGAGAAAGAGCCCGATTCACTTCTGGTTCGATGGCATCGCGTTGTAGCATGGAAAGGAATTCCAATTCGTATTCCAGAACAATAATGCTCTCGCGACAATGTTCAGTCCACGATGTATCCCCCTGGTCCCTAATCTTGGTAAGACACTCCAACAGATGGGGTTCAAAGACTTTGAAACTCACGTCCCCGAGACTAACAACATCGATGGTCATCTGCATCCAGTACTCTAATTGCTTGATGAGCTTCCTTAAAGTTTCCGAGCTTGGGGGTGGAGCAGTCGGCGGATAAGTAAAGCAATTCTCATAATCAGTGCGAGTGGTTTCCGAGCTTGGGGGTGGAGCAGTCGGCGGATAAGTAAAGCAATTCTCATAATCAGTGCGAGTGGGAATGTGCGCAGCTTCAGATGGTAGCTTTTCGGGCACATTTGGCACTGAACCTGGGACGGTCAATTCCTGCTCACCTGTTGGGATTTCAGGACTAGGAGGAGCAGCTGGAGACATAGTATCTCCGCTATTTTCAGGAGATGAAGCATGTGCCGACTTTATGGCGTCCCCCATCAACATAGCTCTCTTGGAATTCTTAGCTGCAACGGGTTTTCGTTTGCGAATTCTTCTATCGTATTCGCCTACCTCTTCCGCGGTAAGAGCCTTCTTCCCTGAAGATCTCAAGGGGCGGGGTCTAGAAGGAGGTGCTCCCTCAAAAGCCTCTTTAGTGTCCTCTTCTTCAGAAGGCTTAGCAGCGGGTAATTCCTCTGGGATCTCCTCGATTCCCGACGCCTCTCGCTCGCAGGACAGATAATCCTCTATCCCTGGTAGTCGAGTCCTACCGGAACCACTTCTTGATTTATAAAGTTCTCGGATTTCGTTTATACATGAAGTATAAATGTCATATTCTGGGATTAGAGAAGCTTTATCAAACCAATTGTGGAAATCCGCTACGGTGGAACAATTAGGTGGCAAATTAGGCAGAGTAAACTGCGCATGAGTTCCTCGGGCAATAAAGAAATGCCAAGCACGAGCTCCTTCATATAGATTTCCGATGTGAGCTAATTGGGGATTAGGGTTACCAACGTAAAGCTGGTCATATCCGAACTGTCGAGCAAAACGTGAAGGGACGTAAGGCTCAATTATGCATCTTTCACCTATCCTAAAGACCAGGTAGCCCACCCTGATAGCAAGAAGCCATTGGAAAGTCCCTGTGTTTAAAAGCGAAGATCCTTCGAAGACTACGTCGCCAAACTTTGGGACTTCTTCTTCTACCCCATCAAAGCAAGGGCGGCAGCAAAAGAGGTCATAACTAGCTTCCGAAGACAAAAGTTGTCTAGCCCGGACTATGTACGCAGTCGTCCATGTGGCTGGCTCAAGCCTTTGTACGAAAGGAGTAGAGGTCTCATTATTATGTATAATCCCCCGCATCAAAGAGGGACAGTGCAGCACAAACCAAGCCACTAAATAAGTGTAGGGCATTGGTGTGCGAGGTTGGGAAGTTTTCCAAACTTTCCTTCCGGCAACATTCATCTCCTTGACATCAAGGAGTTCAGAGATCAAATCCCGCAAGCCTCTCTGCAAACAACCTGTCATTGCAGAAAGAAGACTGAGAGGTCTTCCGTGAGCCAAGAGAACGGCTGGGTAGACAACCTCAATCAAGATTGACTCAGCTGGTTTCGTCGGCACGACGCACCGCTTCAACCATAGCATAAGGAAACCAGCGAGGAGGGCGGTGTCAGAAATAGGAATTGCAGCCTGATAATGGAAACTTTCAAATTCACTGTCGGCTTCGAATCCATCTTCTAAGCGCGTATTCCTATAAATGGCGTTAGGAGTTTTGATGCGAGCTTTGATACTCCTAGCAGAGCTTACAGCAAGACGGGTCACCTTCAAACCCTTCTGACCCAAGTTCTGGAATAAGTAATCTGCCCAAGCAGTATGCATGAGGCCACCCCCACGCATCCCGGCGACCTGAGCGCAGATGTGGAAATGACACAGCAACTCCAAAAAAGTGCTGTATATTTCTAGATGAGCAGTCTTCAGGAGGGAGAGTTCCTCGGTGGTTGGAATAAATTCTTCATAAGGCGTTTGCCCGAAGGATAACCCTGATATTGCATGCATTTCATGGAGAGCAAATCCTAACTCCCCAACAGGTGTGAAAAAGGTGCAGCTATCTGGATTATACCGCTCCAGCATAGCGAAGAAGCAGGGATAACTCTGAGTGATCCCACATCTAGTAGCCTGTACTGGTATAGTAAGGCCAGATTGAGCAAGAGGTTCTTTGAGTTCCTCAAGAACAAAATCTACCATCCGAGTCCACCAGCCATCCTCTCCGGAGAATAACCAGCCAGGAGAACGAAAGGCTTGTGTAGGAAATTCGCCCCGGGTAGCAATAAACTGGCGCATGAAAATGTTCGCTGGAAGAGGTGTCTCATGAGCGAAGCCCTTTTTCTCAAAACAACCAGGTCTCAGACCTTTGAGTTGTCCGCCAATTTGAACACGAGATGATCGACCAGAGCCAAACGAGACGTTCTCTTTCTCCTTGACGAGATCGAAGGCCAAGCCCCTACGACCACCAACACTCAGGAAGTAGGAAAGCGAGTACATTCTTTTCATACTGGGAAGGAAGAGTAAACGATCATCGACTCTTCGCAGCATCCGGGAGTCTTCTACATACCCGACTTGTCCATCGGCAGATATATGGTCACCGAATAAAAATGAGGGTTTGACAAATTGATCCAGACCCGCAGGAGTTTCCAGATCCAGATCGGTGATCAGAGCCCTAAGGGTGGAACACTCAGCAAACCTAATTAAATGTGTTCGTTCCAAACTTGGGAAAGTGCATAAAGGAATTTCTCTACGAAGACCAGAAGCTCTCCCCACTTCGGAATCATCAGTGTAGTTGAAGTGCTGCTCCGGCAGAAGTGGCACATTGGGAAAAAACACTGTAAAATCAGACTCCCCATTTCGGGATCATCAGTGTAGTTGAAGTGCTGCTCCGGCAGAAGTGGCACATTGGGAAAAAGCACTGTAAAATCAGAAGCAATAGTTAGTAGCAGAAAGAGGTTGCTAACATGAAATAAACACGAAGAGTAAATTCTACGTGGTAAGCTTTAATACAAGAGCCAACCCTTGTATTAATACTTGAACGCAGAGGTCAAATCCTGCGTTACAACACTTGAACGCAGAGATCAAATCCTGCGTTACAACACTTGAACGCAGAGATCAAATCCTGCGTTACAACATTTGAATGCAGAATTCTAAGCCTGCGTTTCCAATTTTTTTAACACAGAGTCCTAAACTCTGCGTTCCCAATTTTAACATAGAGAATTAACTCTATGTTTCCTAAACGCAGTCTTAAGTCTGCGTTTCTAATTTTTGAACGCAGAATTCTAAGCCTGCGTTTCCAATTTTTAACACAGAGTCCTAAACTCTGCGTTTCCAATTTTAACATAGAGAATTAACTCTATGTTTCCTAAACGCAGTCTTAAGTCTGTGTTTCCAATTTGTAACACAGAGTCGTAACTCTGCGTTTCTGATGGAGAACGAGTCATCTTCCTCGTTGAGGAGAACCCATCTAGGGTTTTCAGAAAACTTGTTGAAACAAGTTGACATGGCCACTGCTTACCACAGCATCGAGGCCCATGTGACAGCGACATCAACGCTGAAGCACTTGTCAGAACGGCAACATGCAATCCTCTGAGTTCTTTAAGATTTCTTGGAGGCTGCAGTTCGTTTATCGCCTTCACCTTATCAGGATCAATATGAATACCTTTTGTGGTGACGACGAACCCAAGAAATTTACCGCTCGACATTCCAAGGAAGGATTTAGTCGGGTTCATCTTTAATTGATGAGTTCTCATAAGTTCGAACATTGTCTTCATATCGTTAATGTGGTCGTTTTTATCACGACTCTTTACGACTAGGTCATCAACGTAGCATTCGACTGTCTTCCTAAGGTGTTCTTGAAAGATCTTCGTCATCGCTTAAGAAAGAATCCCAACTGAATCTGAAACGTGATTTTCCACGTTAATGGATAAGGTCGGTTAGACTTTAAACGCAGAAGTACCTCTGCGTTCAAATGCTTCAAACGCCAGGCCTAGACCTGCGTTGCAATGGTTCTTAACTCTGCGTTTCGAACCTCAAACGCAAAGGTCGCCTCTTTGCGTTGTAATTATCCTAAACGAAGGATCCACCTTGGTATTTCTTCAGCAGGGTTTAAATCATCGTCAGGTTAATATTACACCTCAGACGGATGTCATATCCCACAGAGCTTGAGTTTTGTTTACATCGTTATAGCAATGATTCCTCTGTTAAAATCCACTTATTGATTCTCATCAAAAGAACAGTAAATCTCCAAAATCATTCAATGATTCCTCTGTTAAAATCCACTTATTGATTCTCATCAAAAGAACAGTAAATCTCCAAAATCATTCGTATCGAGTGCAATTTACTAACTCTACTTAACAGAATAGTAAATTTTCAATTTATCGGCTCTCCCTAACAGAGTGATAAAAGTCTTAAAATCTTGTTCATCGCTCCGATGATAAAATACTTAGCAGTCCTCCCTAGCGAGACGCTACAATGTTCTTTCCCCCACAGATGTCATGTTAACACTACACCTCTGACAAAAATTCACTTATCGACTCTCTTCAATAGAGCGATAAGTCCTCAAAATTGCTTCCATAGCAATATTCTTTTTGCCACGTTAACACTACACCTCTAACAAAAATTCACTTATCGACTCTCTTCAATAGAGCGATAAGTCCTCAAAATTGCTTTCATAGCAATATTCCTTTTGTCACGTTAACACTACACCTCTGACAAAAATCCACTTATCGACTCTCTTCAATAGAACGATAAGTCCTCAAAATTGCTTCCATAGCAATATTCTTCTTATCACGTTAACACTACACCTCTGACAAAATCCCACTTATCGACTCTCTTCAATAGAACGATAAGTCCTCAAAATTGCTTCCATAGCAATATTCTTCTTGTCACGTTAACACTACACCTCTGACAAAAATCCACTTATCCACTCTCTCCAATAGAGCGATAAGTCCTCAAAATTGCTTCCATAGCAATATTCTTCTTGTCACGTTAACACTACACCTCTGACAAAAATCCACTTATCGATTCTCTTCAATAGAGCGATAAGTCCCTGATTGCGATCGCTCGCGGGTCGGAGTAAAATCATACCACTTACAAAAATTAATCTGTTGACTATTCCCAATAGGTCAATAGATCTTCAAATCTCTGTTATGTTAACCAACCACCTCTAACAGTTCAAACCCGTTTGAACCAGTTAATTCTTCTACAACGGAATAACTAGTGTTCATACCCCCCCCAAACAAGTTAAAGTTTCTCTATAATTATCTTAAATGGTAATAAAGGAATTTTTAAATATTGGATATAGTTGCATTGTTGCAAGTCAGAACACGACACATGCAATGAGAAGAGATAAACCAGAATCACTCTTTTATATTATCATCAAAAATATTGAAGAGTGATACAAAAACCCTGTTCTTATCAAACAAAAAGAACACAACATGGTTAAGCCTCAGTAAAAGTGAAATACACGAGACGAGATTTAATAGCAGATAGTTTTTCTTCGTGAGCGGCATGTATCATCACTTCGGCTTTCTTTCTAAGGGTGCTTTCATCCAGCACAATCGCATTAGCCTGCTTCTGGATAAGTTCAAGGTCCTGCACTGCTGAACGGTAGGTGGCATAAGTCTTCACACTTTCTAGTGTGAGCTTTTTCAATATCTCTTCCTCCCACTCCGCCTTGAGAAGATCAATTTCTGCACGGGATGTCTGTATGGCAACTCCAGAAGCATCCACAGCATGTTGCTTCTGCATGCATTGCCCCTGTAAGGATGCAATTTCAAGCTCCCTTTCAGTGATGGCTTCTTGGAAAGTTTCGTATTGGCGGGCCGCTTCAGCTTTAAGATTATCAAAGACTGAAGCAGTCTGGGCAGTAAGATCAGCTCGATACAATTCTTCCAAAGCCCTCAGATCTTTTTCCAACCGAGAGACGCCTTCAGAGCAATGTTGGAACAATCGAGCGTCATCCAAATATCGAATGCCATTCAGGGAGTGCGTGAGTAGTGGTTTGAAAGAATCAAACGTAGCTCGTCCAGCACTGATTTCCTCAATCGCTATCTTCATCATATCTTCCAATGGTCTTATAAGAACCTTTAGGATGGAGGGAAGGGCCACTGGACTTAGCGTCTTCACCGGAGATGACAGTGGGGAACCTAAAAGCATAGACCCTGATGCAGAAGCAATCGGTGATGATCGTGAAGAAGTGGGAGAAGCTATGGTGATATCCAATTGTGAGGGACTGGAAGGTAGAGCCATAAGTGCCCCTGTTTGGGTCGAGCTTAGCACAATATCTGTCCCCACAGGTTTAAGAGGAATCGTCAGCGAAAGAGGTTCCTCTGGTAAAGAGCTCGTTGTCACCGGCATTGACTCGGAGGGAGGAGCGTCTGTTGCTTGCGAAGGGAGAGACGATGACGTCCCAGCAGCTTCAGTAGTTGGAGAACCTACACAAAAGAACAGTTAATGTAAAAGAAAGAAACACCAGAAAAATCAAAGGGTGTAATTTCTACCAGTAGGGTAAAAAGGAAGATAACCAGACGCCTTGTCAGGAGGTGGTGGTGGTTGATCCGCCCAATTGTAAAAATCATCATCATCGCTTTCATCCTCATCAACATCCTCATGGTGAGACGAACTCCCATAGTCTAATGGTTCGTCGTCAGCAGCTGAAAGTTCAGGAGAGCTTGCGTGAGTATCCACTTGGGTTAGCCGGCCAGTCGTGGGACTAGGAATAATAGTCCCCGAATGTGGCAATAGTGCGGAGGAAGCGGGAGACTGACTCTCATTGAGATTAGCGAGCTCATCTGTCGCCAGTTCATTTGTAGGCAGTGCATCCCCTGCAGATGGAGACGTTGCAGGCGGTTCCCTTGAAGGCGAAGCAGCAGCACCAGGAGTCTGTTCGGGAAACGGTGAGATGTCGGGATCCATTGGAAGTTCATCCTCACCCTCTGCTTGATCCAAGGGATGGTGAGGGGAAAATTCTTCAGAAAATGCCGGTCCCCCAGAGTGAGGATCGGCATGCTCAGGACGACTTGTGACAGTTGATTCCTGCTCTTCCCCTCCACCAGCAGATTTAAAAGCATCCGCCATTAGCCTCTGAGCAGGAGGATTTACCAGCAGCTTTCTGCGAGTACGCTTCTCGTAGTGAGCTTCTTCTACTTCAGAAAGAGCCCTCTTTCCAGTTGCTTTGGCTCTTGAAGCTTCAGCAGCCCTAGGGCTCGCTATTGGGGCATCATCTAGTCCCATCTCTTCTTCTCCTTCTTCAGTTGCATCCTCAAAATGTAAAAACTCGTCGATCCCCTTCAGACGAGATACACGACCACCCCCTTTCCGAGAAGAATACATCTTCCTAATTGCACGAAGGCCGGAAGTGTACAGTTTGTATTCTGGCATCGTAGAAGCCGTGTGATACCAGTTGCAGAAAGCCACGGAAAGGAGAGAATTAGGCGTTTTGTGGGGTAATCTGAAGGTAGCCCCAGTACAACCTGCGGAGGAGTAATACCAGGCTCGAGCTCCTTCGTATATGTTGCCCATAACCGAAAGTTGGCTCCTCGGATTCCCAACGTATAGTTGGTCATATCCGAATTGTCGAGCAAAACGATACGGTTGATAGGGCTCAATTATACATTTGTCATTTTGCCTGAAGAGGAGATAACCAGGTCTAATATTTAGCAGCCAGTGGAAAACTCCCCCGTCCAAACGGGTAAAACCATTAGGACCAGCGGTATCTTGGAAGACCTGTCCATATCCTCCACCCTCAAAATCCGGGAAGCAGCGGAAGATGTCGTAGCTGAGGTCTCTCGACAGAATCTGACGGACCTTCACTACATAAGTGCCTATCCAAGTAGCTTTTTCTAATCTCTGCACGAAAGGGATGAAGCCTTCATCCGTAGCAGAGGGAGCACTCATCAGATGTACACAATGTGAGGCGTACCAAGCCATTAGATAAGTATCAGATGTACACAATGTGAGGCGTACCAAGCCATTAGATAAGTATATGGCAAGGGTACTCGAGGGTTTGGGGTCACCAAGCTTTTCGTTCCTTCAGAGTCTATCTCCTTCACTTGGATAAACTCGAGGCACAGTTCCCTCAAACCGTGTTGTAAACAACACGTCATGGCGGAAAGTAGATTTATGGGTCTCCCATGTGCTAAGAGGACAGCGGGATAAGCTACTTCAATCATCACAGCATCTATTGGTCTGGTAGGAACCACACACCGCTTCAGCCACAGCATGAGAAAACCCGCCAATAATGCCATATCAGAGATGGGAGTGGCTGCCTGGTGATGGAAGCTCTCGAATTCAGTCTGCGCCGGGAAGTCATCTTCTATTCCCTCGCTGACATAATGAACGGTGGCGTCATTGATCAAAGCCTGAATGGTCTCAGGAGTGCTCGCCTCCCGACGAGACACGGTGGCAGCCTTGTTGGACAAATTCTAGAAAAGATACTCGGACCAAGATAGCTGCTTGATACCACGTCCACGTGCTCCTATCAGTTGGCCGCAGATTTGGAAATGACACATCACCTCCCATAGAGTGTCATATACCTCGGTGATAGTCTCCTTCAAGATCTTCAGCTCAGTTGATCCGGGAATAAACTCTTCATATGGCAGGTCTTCAAAAGGAAGACCTGAGACATCAAACATCTCATGCAGGGCGAACCCTAATTCTCCTTCTGGTGTGAAAAACGTACATGTCTCTGGATTGTACCGCTCCAGAATGGCGAAGAAGTTATATGGACTAAGAGCGATGCCGTATTTGGTAGCCGCAATAGGGCAACCAAGCCCAGACTGAGCTAATGGTTCCTTTAATTCTGCCAACACGAATTCTATCATTCGTGCCCACCTTCCTGCCTTGGAGGAATGTACCCATCCAGGAGCTCGGAATACTGCAGTTGGGAATTCTCCTTTGGCGGCCAAAAATCGTCGCATGAAGGTGTTAGCTGGGCTAGCTGTTTCTCCTAAAGGATATCCCCGTGAGAATAAGAAAGGTTCCAAGGCCGACACTTGTCGATTATAACCAGCGGTATTCACACCCTTGTGAGTCAGAACCCCAACAGCTATCCCATCTTGCTCTCTCACCAAGTCCCAATTCATGTGACGGTGAACAGAAGCACATTGGTAGTAGGAGATGGGAAACATCCTGTGCATGTCAGGGTGGGAATCATCCTGTGCATGTCAGGGAGGAAGAAGCGACGGTCTCCGATCTGCCTAAGCCACTTGTAGTGACCGCCGTGTACGATCTCCTTTAAGATAGTGACGCGATCCCCAAATAAGAAAGCTGGCTTGCCGAGTTTCTTGCGAGACCCAGTCTCAAACTTAGCGTCCGTAACTAAAACCCTGAGTACATCTGTATTTGGATCTGAGATCAGGGTGACACGATCTTTGTCGGTGTCTTGGAATATTGGGAGTTCTTGACGCAGATTGAATTGCATATTAAAGTCCGCACCTCCCCCATGCCCAAAGTGGTGACGAAGATTGAGAGGTTCGCGGGCGTAAGGCACTGCAAAAGAAAGAAATCTTCAATAAGTCAAATGAAGGGAATTTTATTTAAGCCCATAAGAAAAAGAATTATCAAACGCACAGTTCAGATCTGGCGTTTAATTTTCATCAACGCAGAGACCAAACTCTGTGTTAAGTCTTCGAACGCACAGTTCAGACCTGGCGTTAATCTTCATCAACGCAGAGGTCAAACTCTGCGCTAAGTTTTCGAACGCACAGTTCAGACCTGGCGTTAATTTTCATCAACGCAGAGGTCAAACTCTGCGTTAAGTTTTCGAACGCACAGTTCAGACCTGGCGTTAATTTTCATCAACGCAGAGGTCAAACTCTGCGTTAAGTTTTCGAACACACAGTTCAAATCTGGCGTTAAAATTTCATAAACGCAAGGGTCAGGCCCCTGACGTTTCGAATTCAAAACGTAGAGTCTTAACTCTGCGTTACAATAACAAAACGAGTCATCTTTCTCGTTAGCAAGAACCCATCTAGGGTTTTTCAGAGAACTCGCCGAAGCAAGTTTGACGACAATACATCCAAGGTTTTAAAGAACTTGCCGAAGCAAGTTTGACGGCCAAGAAGGGCGACACTTACCACCGACGGGTGGAACCTGAAACGGCGGCGCTGCTGCAGCAGGAGATCTTGGGCGAGGAGCAGCCTTTTTCTTGGAACCCATGGAAGAGGATCGGAGAAGACGAGCAGGGTCACCGGAGTTGAAAACGAAGAGGCTTCGTTAAAAATCTTCCAAAAGAGAGGAGGCAAAAAGTCGGGGGACTTTTGATTTGACCCTTGGGGGTCTATTTATAGACAGCTATGAGCTGTCAAATCGGGTCGGGATTCGAGAATCCCGCCAAACACGGCCTCATTGGTTGAACCTTTGAACGCAGAATTCAACCCTGCGTTTCAGTTCGATAACGCAAGAAATCTATCTGAGCGTTCTAATTCAATCAGATGAATTCCTCTATGTTTAAAGCCAAGACACAGTTCCAAATAAATAGAGGGAGGTTAATGTCAGCCATCAAGGCGACTAAAGCCAAGAAGAAACAGGTGACTCTACTGAAGAGTCCATTGGATGAGTACAGTTAGATTACAATCAACCAGGTTTGACAATATCTTCCAAATTCTGGGATCCAAAGTATTCCAAAAATTCGTCCCAGTCAACCGCGAACTTTCAAAAACTTTGGAGGGGGTTCTGTAGGCTGTCTAAAAATCACAATAGATAGCTGATCCCTATCAAGCCCTGATAATGGAAGTTACAATCAGGCGACTTTCTAATCACTGCATACGCAACTCTGCAACCGCTATAAACACGGCCTCATCTCTGAGATGATTGATCTTGATGGCTGCGACAACAGCATGACTAATATTATATTAGCAACTATTAGAGATGTTGATGAGCAGTGAAATGATTCCAGAAATAAAAGGTTGGACTTAGTTGGTGAGTTGCTTGGTAGAGAGTTGTGGGCAACTATTCATCTTCAAAACACTATGGATGTTGATTCCCGTCAAGCTCTCACAACGAAAGCTACAATCAAATAAGCTTTCGGGTCGACAGTCGAAAGGGGCAAATAGGAGATTTTTCACACAAATCGAGAAGAGTTACAATTCGATGACGCTTCCGACAGCTGATAAAAGCCCTATTCAGTGGCCTTCACAATCGATGGTGAGAGTTACAATCTGACGACTCTCATATCCCATAACAGGCAAAGATCAATAAGCAATGGCCTTTGCAATGTCATAATAGATGAGGTTACAAGTCAACAACCTCTATCAAACGCAGAAGGTCACTTCTGCAAAACGCACACAACTTGTGCGTTCTTCAGCAAATATCTAACTCTGCAACGCAGAGTTAAAGCACTAAACGCACACATAACGTGCGTTCTTCAACAGGCTCAACTGTGTGTCCCAAACTCTGGACGCAGAGTTGAACTCCAACGCACCAGCGACCTGTGTGTTTCCAATTCCAGAAAGCATGCGGCCTGTGCGTCTCAAATCTCTAACAGAGATTTAACTCTGCGTCTCAAGCCTTGGACGCAGAGTTAAAGCCCAGAACGCCAACTGAGGCGTTTTGACTTGTTCAAACGCAAGTCGAACGGCCTCAAAACCGTTATCCCACGTTCTGAGGGATCTTCGCCCACTTAGGAGCGGATTTAGGGGTTGGTTACATCACTAACCCCCTATAAATAACCGACTTACTCAACAGAGTAAGGGGTTGATCGGTTGGTTGGTGAATCGGCTTTTAATAGTAAAAACCGCATAAGGTTAAGGAGGAGCTGGCATCAAACCCGCCCAAGGTCAACAAATCTCAGCAGTTCAACAGCACGAAGAAGGAGATCTTTTGAAGATCAAAGAACTGATCAACGATCAGTTAATCAAATCTCGGAGGATCCCTTCATCAACGCAATTAACCGAATTTTCGGTTCCAACAACTCTTTCACAGAGTTTTAACTCGCTCTGAGTTTATTTCTGAAACTCATTTAGGAGTTCGTGATTAAGCTTGCAACCCAACTTAATCACATCAAACCAGACATTCGGTTTTCAACAACTCTTGTCAGAGTTTTTAACTCGTTCTGAGTTCTTTATACTCGTCAAGAGTTCTAAACCGAATTCATCAAGCAATTCAATCGGTTTCGTGAGACAGGACGGTCGGATCGTCAACGGAGAGCAAGTTCGACGCGATCAATCAAAGGAAGCACTCCACCGCTACCAAGAAGAACCCAGTTTTAAACAAAGGGGAAAACCAAATTCGTTTTCCTCTCTTTTGTAATCGGAATCCAAATTGTAATCGATTTTGAGAGAATACAAGTCAAATTTTCTTTCATTGTCTTTTTACATCAAATTTCCAACAAACAAAAGATGGCGACTCTGCTGGGGAAAAGCTTCTCTGACGAAGAAGTGGTGGCGTTGAATTAGATAGATGCTTATTAATCGGGACTTGGCAACTTCTTATACCATCTTTCAACTGATTCTCAAAGGCTTTTGATTACAAGTTAACAATATGGGAGAACCAGACTTGAATGTTCTCTTTTCTTATAGGTTTTAGCATTTATGTGGCTAGCGTCATAACCATTACTCTATTGAGACAAGAGGGGAATTAAATTTGGTAGACAAATAAAACCCGTGAGATTTTGAGCCTGAAATTGGATGCATTACACATCCAATCATTCTTTTCTTTTCTTGTGTGATATTCTCCAATGGTGTAGGATACTAGAACTTGCATTGAATCTCTTCAAGGCCACATATAACTTTTGTATGCATAAAAGGTGATTGAGGCACATTTTTGTTTATAGTCCACATTTGCCAAATAGCCTACCATGCACAATTGTTTCCTTTGATTAGCCCTCTTGAGCTTATGAGCCTAATTTTTTTTTGATTAAACCCACATATGTAACCTTCAAAATCCGATTGTATCCCTTACCCATTGTCTAAGCTAGTGGAGCACAATTTATGATATAATGGGTTATGTGAGCAATGAAATGTAAGATTGGGGGTGTGAAAGTAGGTGTTTGCTTCTTTTATACAAAAAAAGAAAAGAAAAAAAAGAAATGAAATTGAGAAAAAAAAAGATGAATAAAGTGTCATCTTTATGGTGTATGTAATTGCGGGTGTCGAAAGAATTCATTATGGCATACTAAAAGGAGTAGTTGGAAGAAGTTCTTTAATAGATGATGGAGTTTGTTTGAATTTCATTGATCTTATTTTGAGATCAAATATTTTACAAGTATCGCTCCACTAGTGATAGGCTTTCAACTACAATCCAAATATCTATCCTACCTTTTTACCCTAGCCCCATTACAACCAAATAAAAGACCTCATGATTTTGTTGCATGCATTAGTTTTCGAAGTGGTGGAGAATTGAGATGAAATGCAAGCTTATGGATTGAATACATCCATTCGGAAGAATTTTGAGTGACATAATCACATCCTTAAACACATGAGAGATTGAGAGTCCACTTATCCTAAAGTGAGGTCTACCAATTTAACTACCTGAAGGTCTCAATTTTAGTACTTTGGGATTGAAGCTAGTTACATGAATTTCTTTTTCCTACTTTGACTTGAGAATTGGATAGGATGGCTATCCTTGACTTGTGACGCTTGTGATCGTAAATAAATTTTGAAATGTGATTTTGTTGAGAGTTTTGGAAATTAATTTGTTAAGTCCCGATGAAAAGTATTTGTTTTGTGATATGTTTGATATTGGTTAAAGGATTGATGAGGGGGTGATCCCTACTCTATTTGGCTTCCACTCCTCCTATTTTCTTTATTGTCTATTTGCTTGAGGACAAGCAAAAGTCTAAGCTTGGGGGAGTTGATAAACACGTAAAATATGCATTATCTTAGTGTGTTTTAAGCATGATTTACGAGTGTTTAATGCATATTTCGTGTTTAGATCGAGGATACTGCTGTTGTTTGTGTTCTTATATGTAGGTATTGGCTCAAGATTGAAAGATTTGATGATCGTTGGAAGTTTTACAAGAGTTTGAAGCAACAACAAGATTTTGAAGGCATGGTTCGTGAAGAAAATGGATGCACGAGTATGAAGAACTGGAATTTCTACCATGATGCAGTTTGAATCAAGAAAAACTCAAAAGATGAAAGTTGTAGATCTCTTCAACAGGATTCCAATGCAACTTGAATCACCTCATTCCGAGGTCGGACGCAAAGGTTATAGCCAAAATACCGAAGACTGTACAGACAAGCACGAAATCAGCAAAACAGCCCCTACCACACCCTGGTGTGGTGCAGACCACACCGGTGGCGCGGGAATTAGTTATTTTCCAGATTTTTGGAGACATATAAATAGATGTTTTGACTTAGGGTTTTGGATATCTTTTGTTATGTTCTTTTAGCCATCAACTAGCAACTATTTTGGAGTTCAAGTATTGAAGAAAGACACTAATTTCTTGTGCAAGATTGGATTGCAAGTTTTGGTTTTGAAGATCTCAATTGAAAGAAGGGTTAATTCTTTCCTCTCTTTGATTTATTTCTTCTTATGATTGATTTGCATAATTATTGGATGTATTCTCTTATTCCAATCATGTGTGAGTAGATTTCTTGTCTAGGGTTGGGAAAGAACCCAACTTTTTGGTGATTGATGATGAATTAATATATGTTCTTGGTGAAAGTTTAGATCTTTAAACTTAATTTCTTGTGTTTTAATCTTGTTGATTCGCTTGATCACCGTATTAGCAATCATAGGTAATTAATTGAAGGACTGAAAGGTGAAGATTAATACCGGATCTCTAGAAATTAAGCAGGGAGCTCGAACCACGAAAGTAGGTTAGATTCCTTGGGGATTTGATTTGGATTAGCATAAAGCTTAATGGGTTTAATTTAATCTTGATTCCACGAAAGTAGGTTAATTGAGATTAATTAGGCACGATCTTTAGACCTTGAAAGAGGCTTTAGATTAATTTAGGCTAATTCACCCTTTCTAGATTAAACCAACACCAAGAATTGAAATAATTCATCATTGAACACCTAAGTTGTGGTGATAACCCAATCCTAGTCCTTCATTATATTGAATTCCATCTGATTAGTTGTTTATTTTATTTCTTTTATTAAATCTCTTCTAATTTACTCATTGATTTAGCTAGTCGAATAACGTGAGATTTGGTAACTAACCCTAGTCCTTGTGGGATCGACCTTGATAGCTACAACGAGTCCGTGCGCTTGCGGATTTTGCCCTATCAGTCGACTGGCCCGGTCGACCGACCTCCTTTCTGTCGCACAGTAAGCTTTGTGCACGAATGCCGTCGACCGGACCGGTCGACCGCCGCCTGGTTTGCCTGATTCTTCTGAGTTTCTGTAATTTCTTCAATTCTCCACCTCGGCGAATGTTTCCACCAAAACTGAGCCGACACCAAATCATCCAATAGTTCCTCAACAAGTCCAGGAACAATACTCGAGCTGAAACGCGATCTCCCCCATCTGAATCAACTGATCAAACCGGCTGCATCTGAAAGACTGCCTACGTATCCTCTTGCCCAAGGAATCAAGCCGAACGTAGTTCATCCAAATGGCCTCCAAAGTTCTCAGCACTGAAGGATGTTCAAAATCTTCAAACAATGACCAAATTTCACACCTGAAACAACTTTGGTCAACATATCTGCAGGGTTGTCATTTGTGTGGACCTTCTCCAATATGACATCTCCATCATCCAAGACGTCCCGAACAAAGTGAAATCTGACGTCGATGTGCTTCGTGCGCGCATGATAAACCAGGTTCTTTGCCAAATAGATAGCTGACATACTATCACAATATATCCGAATAGTCTCCTGAGAGATCCCCAAGTCCTCCAATAATCCACGCAACCATAAAGCCTCCTTAATTACTTCAGTAACCGCCATATACTCTGCCTCTGTAGTAGAGAGAGCCACTGTGGACTGAAGCGTGCAACGCCAACATACAGGTGCAGCTGCCAATGTAAAAGCATAACCTGACGTAGACCGGCGTTTGTCAAGATCTCCAGCATAGTCTGAATCCACATATCCAATACAAGCCTGCCCATCCTTCTCATCCTTCTGAAATACTAAACCAACATCCACGGTGCCTCGAACATACCGTAGAATCCACTTCACGGCCTCCCAGTGACCCTTCCCGGGGTCATGCATGTATCTCGATACCATGCTCACGGCCTGTGACATATCTGGCCTCGTACACACCATCGCATACATCAAGCTACCTACTGCACTGGCATATGGGACCTTCGACATATAATCTCTGTCCTCAACTGAAACAGGTGACATCAACGCTGAAAGCTTGAAGTGGGGAGCCAATAGTGTGCTAACTGCTTTTGCATTGCCATCAAAGTTGAATTTCTTCAACATCTTCTGCAAGTAGCTCTTCTGTGTAAGCTTCAAACTCCCTCTCACCCTGTCTCTCTCGATCTCCATACCCAATATCTTCTTTGCCTCGCCAATATCCTTCATCTCAAACTCGGATGATAACTCCTCTTTCAGCTTTCGAATAGCTGAAGAATTCCTGGAAGCAATAAGCATATCATCAACATATAAAAGCAAATATATGAGCTCACCATCCTGTAGCTTGTGCATATAAACACATGGGTCATATGGGCTCCTCGTGTACCCTCGGCCAATCATAAAGCCGTCGAATCTCTTATACCACTGTCTTGGTGACTGCTTCAAACCATAAAGAGACTTCTTCAGCTTACAAACCAAATTTTCCTTTCCTGCAGCTTTGAAACCCTGTGGTTGTGTCATGTAGATCTCCTCATCTAAATCACCGTGTAGAAAGGCTGTCTTCACATCCATCTGGACCAAATCCAAATCCAACTGTGCCACCAACGCCAATAAAATCCGAATCGACGAATGCTTCACAACGGGTGAAAATACCTCGTTGTAATCAATGCCCTCAAGCTGTGCATATCCCTTGGCAACCAATCTGGCTTTGAACCGAATGTCCCCAATAGAAGATCCCCCCTTCTTCGCATATACCCACTTGCAACCAATAGCTTTCTTACCCTTAGGTAGTTGTGCAAGTGCCTAAGTGTCGTTCTTTTGAAGATACCGCATCTCCTCCTCCATAGCTTCCCTCCACCTGATCGAATCGGGGCTAGACTCTGCCTCCCTGAATGTGGCTGGAACCATATCGTCAACGACCTCCATTGATAATGCATATGCGACCATGACATCATTATACCTAGCTGGCCGACGAATCTCTCTCCTCGGTCTATCTGCTGCAATGGACCTCTGAACATGACCATGTTCATGAGTCCCATGATCCACTGTATCCTGTATCTGCCCAGTTGTCATCTCATCTCCTCCCAGTGTCACCTCTGTAGGAGCCTCAATAGATACAGTGCTCTCTAGAGTGGGTGGAGTCACATCATCCTCCACCTTCTGCGATATCTCTCATGTCTGGTCTCTCTCCACCTGCTGAGGGGCTCGAGGCCTCATCATGTACGCCTCGTCAAATGTGACATCTCTGCTAATAACTATCTTCTTGTCCTATGGATCCCATAACTTGAAGCCTTTGACTCCATCTCTAAATCCCACAAAGACTACTTTTCTCGCTCTCGGATTTAATTTACCATCACTGACATGATAATAAGCTGGACACCCGAATATCCGAAGCGACTCATAGTCACTAGCCACCAAACCAAACCAACGCTCCAAAGGAGTCTTCCTGTCTATCGCAGTGCACGGCAACCTGTTCACGAGATGGCTTGCATAAACTAACGCCTCGGCCCAAAAGGATCTAGGCAATCCACTCTGCGTCATCATACACCGCACCTTCTCCAGTAAGGTACGGTTCAATCTCTCAGCCACCCTGTTCTGTTGCGGTGTCTCTCGAACTGTGAAGTGTCTTCTAATGCCGTGATCCCGGCAAAACTGCAGAAACGGATCACTCTTGTACTCTCCACCGTTATCTGAACGTAGAGTCTTCACCTTTCTACCTGTCTGCAGCTCCACTTTCTTCTTCCACTCCACAAAAATATCCAGGACCTGATGTTTATGCTTCATCGGGTATACCCAATTCCTCCTGGAATAATCATCAATGAAAGTGATAAATAGTTGGCCCCACCAAGAGATGTGTTCTTGGAAGGACCCCAAACATCTGTGTGAATATAATCTAATGTACCTCGGGTGTTATGAACACCAATGTACCTTGGGTGTTATGAACAGCGGTGCCGAACTTCACTCTAGTCTTCTTCCCAAGTACACAATGCTCACACAATTCCATCTTGCAGGTCTTAGCACCTTTCAATAGCCCCTGTTTAGCCAATGACTGTAGGGACTTATCTCCTGTGTGTCCAAGTCTCAGGTGCCATAAGGTGGTAGTGTCCTCCTCTGTAGTGATAGAAGCTGCCAGACCCCCTGTAACTGTCTTGCCCTTCAAGTAGTATAGGTTGTTTTCCCTGACACCTCGCATCACCACCATAGAACCCTTCGTGACCTTCACTGTAGCGTCCTCTAAGATCTACCACTGTCTTGGTGACTGCTTCAAACCATAAAGAGACTTCTTCAGCTTACAAACCAAATTTTCCTTTCCTGCAGCTTTGAAACCCTGTGGTTGTGTCATGTAGATCTCCTCATCTAAATCACCGTGTAGAAAGGCTGTCTTCACATCCATCTGGACCAAATCCAAATCCAACTGTGCCACCAACGCCAATAAAATCCGAATCGACGAATGCTTCACAACGGGTGAAAATACCTCGTTGTAATCAATGCCCTCAAGCTGTGCATATCCCTTGGCAACTAATCTGGCTTTGAACCGAATGTCCCCAATAGAAGATCCCTCCTTCTTCGCATATACCCACTTGCAACCAATAGCTTTCTTACCCTTAGGTAGATGTGCAAGTGTCCAAGTGTCGTTCTTCTGAAGAGACCGCATCTCCTCCTCCATAGCTTCCCTCCACCTGATCGAATCGGGGCTAGACTCTGCCTCCCTGAATGTGGCTGGAACCATATCATCAACGACCTCCACTGATAATGCATATGCGACCATGACATCATTATACCTAGCTGGCCGACGAATCTCTCTCCTCGGTCTATCTGCTGCAATGGTCCTCTGAACATGACCCTGTTCCTGAGTCCCATGATCTACTGTATCCTGTATCTGCCCATCTGTCATCTCATCTCCTCCCAGTGTCACCTCTGTAGGAGCCTCAATGGATACAGTGTTCTCTGGAGTGGGTGGAGTCACATCATCCTCCACCTGCTGCGATATCTCTCCTGTCTGGTCTCCCTCCACCTGCTGAGGGGTTCGAGGCCTCATCATGTACGCCTCGTCAAATGTGACATCTCTGCTAATAACTATCTTCTTGTCCTGTGGATCCCATAACTTGAAGCCTTTGACTCCATCTCTAAATCCCACAAAGACTGCTTTCCTCGCTCTCGGATTTAATTTACCATCACTGACATGATAATAAGCTGGACACCCGAATATCCGAAGCGACTCATAGTCACTAGCCTCCGAACCAAACCAACGCTCCAAAGGAGTCTTCCCGTCTATCGCAGTGCACGGCAACCTGTTCACAAGATGGCTCGCATAAACCAACGCCTCGGCCCAAAAAGATCTAGGCAATCCACTCTGCGTCATCATACACCGCACCTTCTCCAGCAAGGTACGGTTCAATCTCTCAGCCACCCCGTTCTGTTGCGGTGTCTCTCGAACTGTGAAGTGTCTTCTAATGCCGTGATCCCGGCAAAACTGCAGAAACGGATCACTCTTGTACTCTCCACCGTTATCTGAACGTAGAGTCTTCACCTTTCTACCTGTCTGCAGCTCCACTTTCTTTTTCCACTCCACAAAAATATCCAGGACCTGATGTTTATGCTTCATCGGGTATACCCAATTCCTCCTGGAATAATCATCAATGAAAGTGACAAAATAGTTGGCCCCACCAAGAGATGTGTTCTTGGAAGGACCCCAAACGTCCGTGTGAATATAATCCAATGTACCTTGGGTGTTATGAACAGCGGTGCCGAACTTCACTCTAGTCTTCTTCCCAAGTACACAATGCTCACACAATTCCATCTTGCAGGTCTTAGCACCTTTCAATAGCCCCTGTTTAGCCAATGACTGTAGGGACTTATCTCCTGTGTGTCCAAGTCTCATGTGCCATAAGGTGGTAGTGTCCTCCTCTGTAGTGATAGAAGCTGCCAGACCCCCTGTAACTGTCTTGCCCTTCAAGTAGTATAGGTAGTTTTCCCTGACACCTCGCATCACCACCATAGAACCCTTCGTGACCTTCACTGTAGCATCCTCTAAGATCACTCGATATCCTGCTGCCTCCAAAGTCCCAAGAGAAATGATGTTCTTCGTCAACTGCGGCACGAACCTCACTTCCTTCAATTCCCTCACTACACCATCATGCATCCTGATCCGGACTGAACCAATACCACCAATAGGGCATACGTGATCATTACCCATAAGCACGACATCCCCTCTTTCCAGCTCCTCAAAGCTAGAAAACCACTCCCTCTTAGGGCAGATGTGATATGTAGCTCCCGAATCCATCATCCACTCCGTGGAATCCGCATAGCAAACCGACGGTAAAGCAGGGCATGAATAGCCTGAAGAATCTGAATCTGAATGCTCACCAATAGCTTTTGCAACATTCACTTCTGAAGCTTGTGCAGCTTTCCCCTTATTCTTTCCGGCTTTTTCTTTCCACTTTGGGCAGTCAATCTTCCAATGTCCTTCTTCTTTACAATACCGACATTGATTTCTACCAACACTCTTATAGGCACTCCTATTCTTTGACTTTGAGCGGTTGAACTGACGACGGTTTGGATCTCGGCCTCGAACTGCTAACACATCTCCCGATGTCTTCTCGGAGGGTTCACCATCACTCTTCCTCAACTCATAGTTCACCAAAGCTGAGGTCACCTCCTTGTAGCTAACTGTAGTTCTTCCATTGATCATAGTGAGAACGAACGTACCATAATCATCTTCAGGCAACGAACACAAAAGTAGCATCGCGTTGTCTTCATCCTCAACTATAATATCAACATTGGCCATATCTGAAAGTAGCTTAGTGAAATTGTTGACATGCTCCCTGATGGAAACCCCTCTCTTCATCTTGAACTGGTAAAATCTCTTCTTCAAGTGAAGCCGATTTTCAATGCTCTTCGTAAGATATTTCTCATTAAGTGTTTCCCACATCTTCTTCGCCGACATCTCGTTCATAACATCATAAATAAGATCCGGCGTCAAGCATGACCTAATAACACCACAAGCTCTACTGTTCATCTTTCTCCAAACCTTATCCTCCAACTCAGCGGGTTTCTCTTTTAACTCAAGAGTCTCCTCCAAATTCTGTGCATCCAAAGCATCCATCACCTGACACCTCCACAATCCAAAATTGATCTTACCATCGAACTTCGGAACATCAATCTTCGTGTTATTGATGCTCAGACTCTGTATCGCCTTTGTCAGAGACGAACCTGATGTGCTTGCATCTCCCATGTTGTCGATCTAGCTCTGATACCAATTGTTGTGTGCGGCGGAAGCTTTCTAGGGCAACACGAACAATAACTCGAACTAAATCACAAACAATATGCAAACCACATAGAGCATTCTCACACCTTGTGGTTGTCATAGTCTTAAACCTTGCACGTTTGTGATATATGGTAAACTCTTGGTCGGCTAAGCTTCATCTTTTTTTGAGTGGATGCAGAGCACATATACGTTCATTGTTTGCCATCTTCTACCAAAGCGGTGGAAAGTTCTTACAGATAAGTGTTAAAGTTACCACTTAAGCCACCATCACAAACTCGTCGGGGAAGGTCAAGTTGCAAAGTGGTTAAAGCAATAAGATTTCCAAGCTCCAGATATAAGAGATGCTTTGATTTACTTTAGGGCAAGTTCTAGTGAAGCATCCCAGACAAAACCAGTGATGCTGAGTGCTTAGCAACAATATGAAATTGAGGAATTTTGAATTCTTTACTTGGTATGGTTATTTGGTTTTGATATTTTTGAGGGAGGGCGGGGGGGGGGTAGCTTATTAACAAAAAAAAAAATAAGTTAAAATCATGCAATCAGAGGATATGCAGATTGATGTTGCTATAGACCTTTTAACGATTGGCCTCACTTTCTTTTTTGAAAGCTACAGCAGGAAAAATGGCTATTTTTTGTTGAAGCAGCTATGCGTTGACGGGCTAAAGAAATTGCAGTTAGAATTAAAGTTGAACCCATTTTTCGTGAACGGTCGCATCATTTCGTAGAAAGAAACTTTCTTGAATGAAAATGCTAGTTAAAGAGATGGCAATGACAGCTGAGCTTTAGAGTCAATTAGCTTCATGTATATTTCGTGATCAAGGCTCTTTCTTGCACTCAAGAGTAGATTTGAACAGTTTCAACAGTATGATGAATCTTTTGTTTCTTGTGTTAATTTGGAGAGGTTGAAGTCTGCCCAGATAATGAAGTTTTGAGTGTTCATGTTCTTAAGCCTTGAAGATACTCCTAAGCATGACAAAAATGTTGATATTAATGGGACAGAATTAATTTTCAGGAAACCCAAATCTTAAGAGAAGCATTCCAAGAGGAACAAAAAAAGCAATTGAAAGCTATTTGAATTTTATGAAAGGCTAAATTGGTTCTTTCCAAATGCTTGGATTTGGCTTATAGGAGTATTTAGTTGACAGATACGCAGTTACAGTTGCATCGGCCCGAGAGAAGCTTTTCCAAAGTTGAAGCTCATCAAATCTTATCTACGGTCAACATATGTCACAAGAGAGATTTGAAATGGGGAATTGGCTATGACTATCTCATCGAAAAAATTTATTGGAGGAAGCTTGATTGGCAACATTTTTTAAAAAATTTGATAACTTTCTTGCAGCGTCAAAATGCAAGGCGATGCCCATTTAATGTAGGTATGAATTGTGCTTATTTATAAAGCATCAAGAAGCTTTAACCACAAGGTGTGTAGAATGCTCTAGGATTTATCTCTAATAATCTTCTTTGTACACCTTTATGTTTTCCTTTCATATTAGAACCATTATCATACTCTTGTCCTCTTACATCACCAATATCAAGTTTAAGCTCTTGCAAAATATTTACAAGTTCTTCAAAAATTCCTCGTCCTGATGTATCATCCACCTTTAAAAATCCTAAAAAGAACTCCTCCATCTTTATTGGGCTTGTTGAAATATTCACGCATCTTAATATAAGTGACATTTGCTCTTCATGGCTTGCATCCGGAGGACAATCAAGAATAACAGAAAAATACTTTGCTTCTTTAATATTTTGGATGATTAAACTTTTGATCTCATCTGCTATTCGAAGAATAAATTCATTTTGAATTTTGTGACTAAGATAATGATAATGAATTTCTTTCTCCTGAAGTCGACGAACATGCTCTTTCATTATTGGATCAAATTCGACAATCATTTCTATTATACTTAAAAAAATTCTATTATTTTCTTCATAAAGCTTCTCATTATCTCCACGAAATGCCAAACTATTTTTAGCAAGTGTTTTCACAACAGCAACTACTCTCAATAGTACTTTTCTCCAATGTTCTCGTTCTTTGTTGATTTGTTCTTCAACACTTTTATCGATTGTCGCATTTTGTCGTAATCTGATCTCTAATTCAATCCAACTCTTCATGTTAACAATGTGTTCACTACTTGTTTCATGACTTTTAAGTCTGGCACTAAGATTTCTCCAGTCTCTAACTCCATCATTTGCCAATTGAATTTTGTTTGCATCATTTTTGAACAACTTACAACAAAAACAAAAAAACCTTGTCCAAAGAATTTGAATAGATTAGCCATTTTCTATCATGATATTCACCATTGGATAAGTTACGAATGAAATGTGTTGAGGAGAAATGTCTGCCTTCTGAATCTTTTGGAAAATCAAGATTATCATTTTTTTGGGACCTCTTTCAATCAGTAAGTCTCTCAATCTTTGATCAATATTTTTCCAATTTCCTGGGTCATTTATGTTTGAAGGCCTTCTTTCAAGGTTTTCTTCTTGTACCAAATCTTCATGTTCATTTACATTTTCTTCATGTTCATTTACATTGCTATTCTCATTCAAATTTCTATTCTCATTAGAATCTTCATGTTCTTCACCTTCTTCAATGGAATTTCTATTCTCATTCAAATTTTCATTAACCAAATCCTCGCTTTCTTGATTTTCAGGTTGCTCATTTTCAACATTCACCGAATCTTGAACTGAATTAGAATATATATTTCTACTACAAGTAATAAATTTTTCAAGTGCTCCCGCTTGAGATCGATTGAATTCTTCAATTTTTTGTTTCTTTATCCGCTTATCATGTCCAGACATATACTTTCGAGGAGGCATGATATCTAAATTTAATTCTGAATCTGCTACAATCTAATAAATATTGAGAAAAATAAATTAATCAAGGATTCCTACCAAAAAGCATGTTAGGGACTAAAATATATCAAATATTTAAATTGAAATTTGAAATTAAACAATAAAATCTAGTGAGAACTAATTCCAATTTCAATTTCAATTTAGGCCCTAATCAATTTCAATTTTAATTTTACAAAGCTCTAATTCTTAAACCCTAATTCCACAAAGCCCTACTTCCTAAACCCTAGTGAGAACTAAGAACTTACAATAAATCAAAAATTCTACATCAATACACGCTCTTGTCAAAAGGAGCATAGAAGTAAAGAAGAGAAGAAGTGAAACCCTAACCTTGGCTTGGTCAATGGCGACGGGCCGACGACCAGCGAGCGAGAGCCGAGAGGGAGGAGGACAAGCCGACAAGGACGGGACACTGGAGGAAGATCCGAAGATTGGAAGAAGGGAGAGGTCAGAGAGAGAGGGTTTTCAGTTTTCTTTTTTTTTTATATGTGAGAGCGACCCTGGATACAGAGGACAGGTTGAAGATAGGGGTGGTTTTGTTGTGTATTTATGCTATTAGAACCCTCTAATAAATTTGCACAAAAGCCCCCTATACTTCCTCATATATATATATACTATATATATATATATATATATATATATATATATATATATATATATATATATATATATATATATATTAATATATATATATATATATATATATATAATATATATATATATATAAAATGGGGGCCCTTGTCTTTTTGGGGGCCCTAGGCAAAGGCTTCCCCTGCCTATGCCTAGGGCCGGGCCCTGGGAGGAGGAGAGGAGAGGAAATGAGGGGGGGAGGTTGAAGAGGATGAGGAGGAGGAGGCAGAGGAGAGGGCGGGGGGGGGTAGGAACAGGAAAATTGTATTTGATGAGGGGGTTTTTACAAAAAATCTCATCAGACCTGGCCGGCGAAACAGAACTCATGCTAAATTTAAGGCCTATATGGCGCTGGCAGTGCAAAAATTTATACCAATCTGACAAAACTAAAAGAAAATACACCAACCATCTCAACCAATGCCTCTACAAAATATATAAATCTGGTCATTTTGCCTAATATATATATATATATATATAATATATATATATATATATAGTATATATATATATAATATATATATATATATATATATATATATATATATGACCACACGTTTGTTTGTTTTAGTTCATAAGCAGTGCAAGGATTGTAGTATAGTTAACGTTATCCTTAATTTTACAAAGATAGGATCTCAACGGGATTGGGACTCCTTTTGGCAACCAAGAGACTTCAAACTTACATGTCTTGATTCCATTACAATGGGGGCATAGACGTGAATGTGGGTTCTTGACGAGTCGCCTACGAGCCCAACGTTGTCCATGCAAAACTTATTGAAAGTTAAATCTCAGCCACATGTTTGTTTTATATGCACATTAATATGCAAGTATCGACACAAGTCAAGGCCTCTTTATGCGTACTCCTAGTCCACCTGAGTGTAGAATATTGCTCTCTTCATTTGGAAATATTAGAGCTATAATTGTCAGCTAGCTAATTAATCTTTCCAAATGTAGTGAAAGAGAAGCATCTCTAACAGCTTCTCTATTTCTCACTTTTGGAGAATTTAGTTAGGTTTTTGGCCCAACATATTCCTCATCTCATTCCCCAAAATAGGGATGAAGGAGAAAAAATGGGGAAGCTTCCCCAAATCTGCAGCATTCTCCAAATTTTTGGAGGAAAAAATAGATTCTTCAAAATGGGGAAGCTGTTGGGGTTGGTGTAA
Source organism: Asparagus officinalis (assembly GCF_001876935.1). NCBI lineage: Eukaryota > Viridiplantae > Streptophyta > Magnoliopsida > Asparagales > Asparagaceae > Asparagus > Asparagus officinalis. The sequence goes on along the minus strand of NC_033794.1, from coordinate 15,108,633 downwards.
AAATTAGTTAGAGAATATGACTTTTGCTTCCCCATTTTGGAGAAAATTTTGGAGAAGCTGTTGGAGATGCTCTTATGGAGTAAGCATAGGGAGATCTTGACTCCCTCCAGTCGATGCTTTCATAAATAAGCATAAAACAAACTCTTGGTGACTTTTGCAAGGACTTCAATGTATCTATGTTGATTAACACTTAACTTGATTTAATAAATTGTGCAACGCAACAGCTGGACCCCTTTGATCAAGAACCTCGATATGCACGTCTGCGGCTCCTGTCAACGAGGTGGAAGTGTACATTGGTTGCCAAGAAAATTCTCGATTGCAAAATCTCCCTCTATACATATGTGAAGAGTTGACCGTTGTCATCAAATTTAAGGGCCTCCATATAATAGACATGGGCATCGAAATTAAATATATATGCATTAACATGAAGGTAAAAGGAGAGCTTAAATAGATCTAGATATATAGGATCAATAAATATATAGATAATACAATTTTTTTGAACCTAAAGAAGAAAAACAAGAACTTTGGACATGCAAGGAATTGCTCGTGGCTTACCCACTAATTTCATGAAGAAATTAGAGCATCAATGGTAGAGATCATGTCTACCAAAAAAATTCTATGTTAAATCTTGAACAATATGAATGGATGTGCAGAAAAAATTATTTGATGAACCGGTTTATAAAAACAAACATACAATCACCTCAAACCTTTCACTGTCAATCTCGGTCACCTTGTTTGTTAGAAGTTTCAAATATCTATATGAAGGATCTATGGGTGTAAATCTGCTTCATGTATTAATATTTGAAAAGGACAATTTTAAAATAGACCACTTTTAACATTTAATTAGTGAAATCAATCAAAAAGATATTTACTTAGCAAAATCGACTATTTTTTAGTCACATCAGCAAAATTACCTGAAAGTTGATCGATTTTGTAAAATTTTATTTTTAAAAAGCACGGGATCTGAGTTTCATGTAATTTAGTTATGTTTGCTAATTACATAGAAATAATAGTCTCGTGTAATTAGCTATTGAGATATTTCCTCCGTATTTCATAAAAGAAAGTCCCCCGTAATTAGCTATTGAGACATTTCCTCGGTATTTCATCGAAGGGGAAGTTGACATTTCCTCAGGTTTTAATGTTGGGCGAGTGTCTACAGCCGTCTACTGCGTCCTAGACATTTAATCCAATGATTCTATCCATACACTATTTTGGCTAATGCTCTGGTTCTAAGGGGTTTTCTCAAACTTTGTTTTTATTCTTTTTTCTAGAACAAAGTTGGATCTAAAAGAAACTTCGTATAGCTAGGGGTTTATGTGAAAATTTTCATTTTCACCTTCTTCTTCCTTCTGTCCGTTCACTGCTTACGAACCCAAAAGGGTTCGTTTGGGTTCGGTGATCAGGTCGTCGGGCATCGCCAGAAACAACGCCGATCGCTGAAAAAGGTTTGCTACATCAATCCAAGACTAAAAGAATCAAAAAAAATCTTACCTTAACAGAAGTTTGCTCCTCTCCCTTCTACACCTCTCAGATCCCAAGAAGAAAAATCGTTCTTTTCTCTTTGCGTGAATGAAACTATGAGGTATTTTTTTTGCTAGCTACGTGAAATTTCCATGCCCTTTGGCATTCTATAACCCCAATTAACAGTAAGTCCTAATTAAGGACATTAAAATGGCCTAGTTGAAACTCTCAACTTATTGCATCAGGTAGAAAACTCTTGATTTTTCCTTTTTCTTTTAGGGAAAACCGGTTCTCTACAAAACAAAACAACAAGCTTTGTGTAGATCAAATGAATGCTTGCACTTCCATAGTCTGCTCAGCCACTAAATTGTGTCGATTTTGTAGCAACATGCATGAAGAGGAACTCTTTGGAGTGTCAGAAAGTAAAAAATATAGGGCTCTGTTTCAGCATTAACCCACTCCTGAACCATAATTCAAACAACAGACATAGCTCAGATATAAGCAATAAGGCTACAGCATTGCAACCATAAGATCCAAAATAATGAAATTAACGTGTGAATGGAATGCTCATTCCTATTCTCGTGTTTGGGTACGATCAGAGAAAAGAAATAGATGGGAATATATTTAAAAAAGGTATATCCGGAATTTATTTTATTATTTTGATTCTTACTTAAGTGGGAAAATCAATTCATTAATAACTCATTGAAAACGACAATTTCCACATTAAGTTGAAATTGATTAGAAATGGGAATTTAACATTTCTATCAGTATGTATGAATGAATGAGAAGTTACAATTGTATTTCGTTCACACTTATTCTCACAATACCAAACGAGACGTAACGTACCACGACCACTAGACCCTGCATAATCAACAAGTAATGTCATTGACAAGTAACAATCAAAGATGACAAGGAGCCTTCTAATATGAGAAAATGCATCTACTGTTTAACGTCTAATTGACTGAGTACAACTGAAACCGATAAGTTTGTCGTCTGGGAATGCTAGAACAATTAGTACAACCAGTAGACCCAACAGTATTCAGAAACATATAATCGATAACATGAAGTCTACAACAACCACTAGATCCAGCAAACACAAACAGCTTTACTAGTCCATTACATTCACTTTGCGGAATATAGCAAGTTAACAATTACCACCATCAAATCTTATACGACTTAAAGAGAAGCACACAGCTTCAGCGCCTGCCTTCAATGCTCAGTACTGCCCTATTCTCCAAACTATAGTATATCCAGTAGCATCACCGACAGAGCGGTTTGATAAATCTCTAAGCAAGATCTCCAATTCTTCAGGCTTTTTATGCTGCTTCCATAGATGCCTGATTGAACTTCCTCAACTTCTGAAGCCCCTTCACCACCTCTTTCATGGTGGGCCTTTATTCTCCCTTCATGCTAAGTCATTGTTTCGCAAGGTAATAAACTTCAAGCAACATCTCTAATTGCCCTTCATCCATTTGCGCTCCATTGTTAAGCTCAGCATCAAAAACCTGCATTAAACGACCTCCATTCATCATAGAGAGAAAGGTGGACGCAAGACTCTTCTCTGTTTTGGGCCCTTTGAAACCAAATGCATTCTTCCTTATGAGCAGTTAACTTTTCATCCAAGGCTACTCGAGTTGAAGCACCGAAATCAGACGCTTTTGCCACATAACATAGTTCTCATCTATTAGGATGCTAGAGTACTTATCATCACCATGAAGGATGGGAGGCGAAGCTGAGGAGTGCAAATAGGCGACTGCTTTGGCGGGGATTCTATATCAATCCTGAGACGAAGTTCTAATGGAATAAATTGCAGGCAATTATTGCCATGGTTATAATCATGAAGAGCCCCGTTAGAAGGAAATTCATATACCAATATTGGAACTTCAACCTCTATGCAATACCCCAAAAAAGCTTAACTAAACTCTTATGTTTAATTTGTGATGTAAGTAGAATCTCTTTCACAAATTCTTCCTTTTGGCTTTCATCAATCATCCTAGACTTCTTCATGGCAACGGTTACTTTTCCTTCTAAAATTCGCTTATAAACTGTCCCATGTCCTCCATGCCCAAGGATTAGATTCATGTCAAAATTATTTTTGCCTCTTCCTTATCTTCTTTTCCAAATATCCTGAACAAAGCCCCGCATCTAGAATCTTTCGACTTGATCTCTTCATACAACAGTAGAACTCCGTTTTTCTGGAAGAACCTTCCTTTCCCTTTAACAAGCTTTCTCTTTCACTCTCGACACACATGCAAAAGCTGAAAACAATAAGTAAAACAATATCAATTTCAGTTGCTGCAGATACAAGCAAATGAGTGTAAATTCAATGATAAGAGGAACAGTTTTGTTCAGTCCCTGCCAACTCTAATGATGATACGACAACCTAATAGATATGTGACGTTCTTTTCATATGATTATACGAGACCTTCAAAGGCAATATTTTGCCATTAAAAGTACTTTTGTTTCGCAATATTTATCCCTCAAAAGGCAAGTTTACCTTTCAAGATACTTTAGTGTCACAATTGTTGGTTGGTTGCATTCTCAGTCTAAGGGAATTAGAGGGCTTTTCTTGAGAGAGGGAAAGAAAAATTGCTCCTTCGCATTAAGAGGCAGCAGGTTTTTCAAAAGCACCTAAATTGCAGGATAAATTTCACTAAATCCCCAATAAGCTTGGGCCTTTGGCATTCAACCACCAAAAACTTGGGAACTCTCACTAAACTGCCAATGAATTCGAGAAAGAACCCCAAAATCATTTTGTTCTTTTTTCACTTGACCCCAACGACTAGTTTATAAGGTTTAAGTGGTATTTTCTGTTTGGGAACTCAATTATGGCCTTACACTGGTATGAGGGGTTAAGTGCAAAAAAGTCACAATACTGTGGGGATTTTCTATAATTCCCAAACTTCTGGGGTTTAGTAAGAGTTTCAAACTTTTTGGGAGTTAATTTGCCAAAGGCCAAAACTTAATCAGGCTTTTGCGAGATTTACCCTAAATTGTAAGTTACTGACGAGAAGGAGAACAGGAGGTTTGCCATTTAGATTTATGTTTACATTGTTTAGAGGTTCATATGAACACTTACCTAGAGCCAACTTCACCCATAGCGGAAGTCTTCCTGGATGAGGATTTGGGTTGCACTCGATGTTTTTAGGGTCACTGCTGTGCTAACCAGAAGGGCATGACTAGCTCCCTTCTGTGTTTAAGCAATTCAACATTAAAATAAAAGATAATGAAGGTGAAGTTTGAGAATATAGAGGAAACGTACCTCGGCATCCCTCTTTAAGGTAGGGGTTTCCTTCATAATTTTTAGAGCAGTTGAAAAAGTAACTGATACCAGAGTAAGAGTTTACACATATGCTGCTGTTGCGCACACGTAAGAGGTAGTGTGCACTGCTGTATCGCATTTCTCACCTCCGACTACCCAGTCTATCACCAGAGGGACTCCGTCCTTGTATTTCTGGAGAAAATTCCAATCCACCAAATCCGAAGAAATTAAAGTGAACCAATCCTTATCTGCTACAAAGACATAGCTGAAAGGATGTATTTAGGAACATATCTACGGTGATAATTAGTTAGAAAAATGTAGAGTTGAAGAAGACAAGGCCATCTGGAATGGAAGTCTGGCAACAGCCTGTGCCCCTGCATGAGCCATTAGTGATCTTATCATCACTGTTACAGATGGATACACACCCACTTGCATAGAAATTTCCATTGTCTCCTACTATGTATGCAAGGGTGTCACAGCCATGGCAGTGAATTTGTTCAGGGTGGTGGAGTCGTGAACAGGGAGCCTCTCAAATCCATATATGTGCTCGAATAGTCCATACGGCCAGACTTGTTGTAATAATCATAGGACAGTTGGTTGAGCACTCGTGCTTGGCCTTCTAACAGTGAGATGTCAATGACAGCAAGGGAGCTGGTGTTGCCACCATAGAAAGCCTTCAGCTTCTGATCAACCTCCTTACATTGGATCTCAAAGCCTGCACAGAAGCAACCAGTGCCAATACCAAAAGGGTAGGGAATGCTAATGTTGCTGCAGGAATCTTGACACACCGCTAGTGAAATATCGGTGGATGCAGCTGCATTTACAGTTGTTTCTGGTACCAGTACCAGCTGCAGCAAAAAATGATCCTTTCCATTTCTCTAGTTTCTGGTTATTATCTTTTTGACCTTTCACTCGGTTGCCTCCTCTATATATGCATATACTGAAAGGTGGGTCCTAATTTGTCTGCAGATGTCCTGTCCTTGGAGGAGACTACAAATTTATGGAAAATCATTTGTGTTAACTGACCTTGACTCAGCTCAATGGTAGCTTTCAACAGTAAAGGTAAAGGACATCTAACAATTATATACAGAGTGATGACCTTTGACATTGAGGGAGTCGTACATATCAAGTGATTGCAATTTTACAATGGATGAATCAAATTCTAGCCGTTTGGAAACTTACAGTCAATTTGAGTGATAAATCGTGTAGTATATAAAAGTTCAAGCTATTTGAAGTCTGAACTTCAGAACTAAAAGTTAAGAGATCATGAAGAAATGTACAGTAGAACATTTGAGATGAAAAAAAGTTAATTTCCACAAGTTAATTCGCAGGAGTTCTAAGTAAGGTTATCGATAGCAAATAGCCTCGCAGCGGTGAAACACCACTAAAGCTATTTAGGGCTATAACGAAAAACAACGCAAAGTCAAATAGTGGCCTAATATAAATATGTATAAATATTCAAAAAAAATAAAGAAAAAAATAAAAATTCTACAAATGCATATTTAATGATTTATAGAGATCCTAAGCATGAAATAGATGTATAACAATCACATAATATTAACAAAAGTACCATACAAAATGAAAAAGCGTTCATGTTTATCAAAAAGACTGCTATTTGACCCATTTTTTTATTTTCAAGTTGCTAATAGAAAATTCTTAACAATAGAAAAACATTGATTAGTAGCAACATAATTGTATTTACTATATGAAACCAGACATAAAAATGAAGCTTTCAAGCATAGACAAGTGCGCACTATTTCTCGCTATTTACCGCTATTTTGTACTTTCAAGCGCTTTAGCAAGCGAAAAGCGCTCACAAGCGCTATTGTTCACCGCAATCAATGAAATCGTAGCAGTAAGCTGTGCACTACCACTATTTGCGCCGAAATAGTGCCGCTGTCGGCCGCTATTTACAACAGTGGGTCTCAGGTAAGTTCTAACTGACCATGGAAACAAGAAGAAGCAGCAAATTCACCCCCACACATTACGATTAATAAATATCAGGGTCATCATAAAGCATATCCATTACACAATCGAGATGCAATATTTACTAGTTAAGGATTGCTGAAAAATCTGACATTAAGCATACCTTACCTACTAGCCTCGTTGAAATGGAGTTGAGTTGATCTCACAGCCTGGAGACTTGAATTCTCCTCGAGTACAGTCATGATAAACAGGAGATCAGCTTAATTGATGTCTAAAACTTCTAAAAAATAATTTTCCACTACAACTCAAAGATGACAGAGAAACTAGTCCTAGACGTTAAATTCCGAGAATCTGACGTACCAAGTGGGCTTCAACAAATTGCTTGACCAGAAATAAGGAGGGCAAGGTTGGACACACGAAAGACTCAGAAGAAGAAGCAACTATGTAGACGTAATTGCAGCATAAGATTGCAAAGTCCATCCACTATAAATCATAGCCTTAAATGCCTCAACTGTCTAACAAGTTGACTTCATGAATAAATGGTCTAGATGCGATAGACATGACAACGAGGCATTTAGCAATCAATGCTAGTGTAGAAGAAAACTCACACAAGGAAGAAAGGGATGAAATATAGGAAAATTTGGCTATCTGAAGAAATAATATCAAGTAATAGAGGCCCTAATTTATAAAATCTTTGGACCTTACCTACTAATTCCTCTTTGAAGAAATAACATCAAATAACAGAGAGCACACACATGCATACACAAACAAGCACAAACACCCACGCGCGCGTGTATACACACGTGTGTGTACACACACACACAGAAAGAATAACATGTATATGTACATTATTTCTGGGCACCTAATTTAGCAAAACAAGCTGCCAGTCTATACACATTATTTCCTATTTCCTATCTATATAAAAGAAGGAAAGGCAGATAAAACTAGACAAAACAAGGAAATAAGATAGTTATTTGGCATGTGTGAAGTTTTTCCATCATTCACTGAACAAAACGTAGAGCATTCACAGAACAAAACCTAGAGAAGTGAATAAGATACACATATCCACCATCAATCTACAGGCCAAACATCATTTATCTGACCACCAAAACCAATAAAAGCATGAGTAAGCCAAATCACTTATGACGTTATCCCAACATAGTCGTATTGATAATTAGATATAAGACAGTAATTGAGTTTCCACACATCCGCAGCAACCAGTCAACACATAATAGAATACCAAAGTAGCACGTGACATTTTCAAAACCCATAAACATACAAGCAATTAAAATGAAACTTGTCTTCCAACCTGACTCATAAAAGTGCCACAAGCATTTGCCTCAACCATTTATGAAGAGTAACAATATTATGCAGTGCAGTTATTGAAAAAAATACAGACTACACCGAAAATAACATAAACACCAGTTGACATTTGATAATTATAACAGCAAACGAAATAATGATTACAAACATTATTAATATACCATGTATATACAAGTATCCATAAAAGATAAAACCAAGGGCGAAAAAGTCGTGTTCAGATACATAGGCGATTCTATATCTCAACTGAAGGAACAATCATTTGCAACTCAAAGACACTATCAGTGGGTCGACTTAAAGAAGTTTGAGAAGATAAAAAGAAAACAAATTTCTGTGAGCAGCGGCCACAAGAGCAACACCAACAAAACAGTATCCTATATTATCAAGTTCCTGACTTTTGTTTTTCTATCATAATACCCCTAGTAAAGATATCAATAATGCAGCCAAACACCAGCCATAAGTCACATTAATAGCCTACATATGGAAACCCACCAATTTTCTATAATAAACAAACCATAACAAAACCACTAATCAAACCAAAACCCCTCAATAATCAATCTTATCAAGACAAAATCTCAAGCTTCTTAAAGCAACATGTTTCGCCATTGCACAATACAGCTACATAACAAAGAAAATAACATCTGCTATAGCAACAAAATATCCATAACATATGACATAATTGTCCATACCCAGAAACCCATGAAAAACAAACCTCAAGATCGTGACTTCTGCTCTCCGCCCGTCTTCACAGCCTCCCCGGAGCAACACCCACCTCCATGATGATGATGATGATGATGATGGCCATGGCCATGCCCGTGCCCAAGCTGCTCCATCCTGATCTCCTTTCCCCTCAGCTGCTTCCTCATATCATACGCATCCTCCCCATCCGCATAATACTTCGCCTCCACATCATTGATCTTGTAACCAAGCGTATTAGCATACAAATTGAATGCCGCCCTGTTTTAACGTCATTAATATCCATAACTGTAAATATGCAAGTATATAGATTTCGAGAAGTAAGGCAATGTTTTTATCATTTTACTTTGTTAAAGCCTATGAGTATTTTACTTTAATGCCCCAAAGATACTCTTTTTATTTTTTTTGTCACTTTGATGCCCTGAAATTCCATTTTCACAATTGATACGACAAACTGCATGAAAGTTTACGCTAACTTTGTTCAAGAATATCAACATAGAAAAGTATATGAGAAATTTCTTACCAAAACTCAGTTTCTCGGGGTTTCGGAGGAAAGTAACACAATTAAAACTTTATGGTATCAATTTGTCAAAATAAAACTTCAGGGGTATCAAAGTTAAAAGACTGCAACTTTGGGGTGTTAAAGCCTGTAATAGCTCAAAATAACAAGCACCTGTTGCTCCTCCTCACGTGAAGCGACACATACTCAGCACCAAAAACCCCTTCCATGGCGTTCTGCGCCGCCGTCATGAGCTTCGTGGCCAGGCCGAGCTTGCGGTGCGATCGGAGGACGGCGAGCGAGGTGATGTGGCCATGGCAGGGCTCCGACGACTCCTCCTCCAACGAAGAGGAGCTGCGGCCATGAGAGGATGTGGTAGAAGTAGTACTTCATCTGGTAGTTCTCCGGGAGGCAGAGGAGGTTGCAGGCTTGCATCGCGAGGAGATCGTCCATCGTCGCCTTGCGGATGCACACCATGGCCGATTTCTAGGGTCGATTTCTAGGGTTAGGGTTTCGGGAGATTTTGGGGGGAGGAAACGGGAGTGGAGAGAAAATCGAGGAGAGGACTTATTTCAGATGATATTAAAATGTCAGTTTGGGCTGGGCCTACAGAATTGCGGAGCCCCGTAGCCCGGCATACTTGGTATTTTGGGGGTTTTAATTGTGTACCTCTGAAATCATCCATGTTTGCAGATTTAGCCCCCAGATCTAGATGTTTGCAAACTTGCCCTCCAACTGTGCCACATTGAGCTAAAATACCTCCTAAAAACTATAGCAAGGAGTATTTACATCATATTTATAGTTTATGATAGTTTTCTATCTCAAATTTCTTCCTTCTCACTCAGTTACAAAAACTAAAAACATCAAATGACGAATCTTGTATTATGAAAATAGCTACCAAATGCAGGCGAGAACTTTGGGCAAGGAATGAGAGAGAAAACTGAGCATAAGTGACGTTAAGAATGAAGTGTGTAAAGGTTTCAAGACCAGATGCAAAATGAACATCGTTATCGGCAAGGAATGAGAGAGAAAACTGAGCATAAGTGACGTTAAGAATGAAGTGTGTAAAGGTTTCAAGACCAGATGCAAAATGAACATCGATATCCAACAAACATATTCGACACGATGAAAATATAAATACTTAATATTTATAGCTGGTAGAACGCCGACACAAAATACAATATATGAGTAAATTCGAGTTCATATCAAATATATGTATTGGACATAAAATTAAAATAATTCTCACCGTTAGATTAATAGATGATATGTCAATTTTGACGATACATAGGTTTATTCTTAGATGTATAGATATATCAAACACTGTAATGCTCTGTTCTCTCATTCATGAAATGCATGTGCGCGCACACGCATCCATATACATTTCTCTTATACAACCTTTATTCTTATTTGATTTTGGAATATCTGAATCATAAATTCCCTTGTCGAATTATACTGTATTCGTATCCATATTTGCAAATTACCACCGTGATAGTATCAAATTCAATTCTTATATTATTCGTTTTCACTCCTAACAAAATGGACTGTAGGCAGTATTGAGCCGAAACTAGCGCCTAAACAAGGCCCAAAGAAAAGCCCAAACGCTTCGCCTCCGACTGGACTAGAATCTAACACGACAAAATTTCGCTCACCAGAGAGTCGAGTTCATTACCAAGGGTTTTTTTAATTTCAGAGAAGGGGGAGGAGGAAGAAGAAGGGGGACCAAATCCTGCAAAATTTCTAAAAATCAAAAATTGCAATGGCTTCTCTGTCGACGTGGGTTCGCTACGCCGTCAACAAGTTCGAGTACTCGGTCTCTCTCGGTTGGAAGGTAGCAAAGAAGTTCATTTCATTTATTTGTTTCGTTTTTGCTTGTGTGTGTGTTTTTTTTGGGAGTTGATATGGTTGATGAGCTGCGTACTGTCTCCTTTGCGAATCCCTTGTGGGATTTGAT
>NC_033794.1:15051658-15097467 GCF_001876935.1 Asparagus officinalis | reverse complement strand
TAGGGTTAGGAAATGATGAGAATTTTGAAAATTAAAATGAAACATGTGATTTTCCTTGCAAGTTTTTTGAATGTATTTTGTAATGTGCAAGGATAAGAGTCAATGGTTTTTGAAGGAGTTGAGGGAAACATTGACTTGAATTGATAATTACAAGGTCTCGATGGAACTGAAATAGATTTATAAATTTAGTGAAGTTTTTGGGTTATCCAGCTTTAACTAATGTTCAGCTTTCCCGAGATAAATAGTATGCTAAGATTTGGAAAATGGTGGATACAATGGGTTCACTGAGTTCATGAATAATCACAGCTCTAACAAAGTCACAAATCCGATGCACATGACAATGTAACGTTGGGTGTGTGTGTTGTGTAGGGGGGGGGGCCTCACTTGTGTTGCGTGTACTTATATACCCCAAAGTTCTAAAAGTGTGCACTTAAATACCCTTAAGTTTGTAAAACTGACACTAAACTACCCTCAAGTTTGCATAACTGAGGGTATATAAGTGCAAGTTGTAAAGCCTTCAGCATATTTAAATTCTCATTTTTAAAACTTTGGTGCAGATAGAGAAATGCAGAAAACCAAATAGTTTATATTCAACGGAAACTGGTTCTTGCACAAAGCGAGAGGCCGTAGATGTCCAAGTCTTCTTTTAACATGAGGAATTAATATGTTTCTTTTGGCACAGGGTGCTTTCTAGCTTTCTGGTTTTTTGTGGTATCATTTTTTAAACTAACTGGCAGCCATCTGAAAGCTTTCTGTTATAGTAATATGTTTATAAACAGTTAAACACTCCTGCATCTTCAGATTATGTCTTCTCTTATTGATAAAGAAGGTTTCCCTAAGTAATTTCTTTATTTGTGTGCAGAAGTACAATGTCGGTCAGATCAATGCCAAAGAATTTAGCGATGCAATTTGGAAAAATTTCTTCCAGGGGAAGCTTACATTCTTGCATTGGGCTAAAGGGGAGGAAATGGCACCAATAGTGACAGGACAGGGAACAACTCTTCTTGTTAGAAAGATGGCTTTCCCGGTTCCAACGTATAAAGTTATTCCCTTTCTTTTACTTTTTTCTTATTTCATAGAGCAAACTATATACTGCGCAATTGCCATTTCATCTCATGTTGGAAGGGGATTTGTTACTTGTACTAGATCAAACACTTATAGCGTTAAACTTATTCTTAGCTTTAGAAAGGACAAGCAACCATTTATGTCGGGGATCAAATGAAAAGGCAAATTCATACTTTCTCTAGTAAATAGTCACCATGATAAAGAATCAAGAAAGTCAATTGGAAGGGTAAATATGAACATATATGTTCCCTATTATTAGGGCCTAACAGTAACATAAAATGTTTTGTGAGCTAATAACGATTCATGGTTATAAACTGTAGGTGGATCTAAGCATCAGAGCTTCAGTTTACTGCCTAGTTCCTCGCTACTTAAGCATTGTTGTAGGTGGTAATCAGGATTTTCCCCCCAAAAACATAGTAGCACTATATCAATAAACAAAAAGAATACGACGTCTAATAAAACTCAGAAAATAGTAAATAAGTACATAGGAATTCCAGCAGTCATTCTGATGAATGCCTGCTAGCTAGCGTCTTAGATATCACTTGATTACTAGTCTTTTTCTTGAAAAGATTAACTACACAATCAATCAAATGAAAACAGGAAGCAACTAAGAGATAAGATATCTTCGACCATAACAGTTTAGTGAGAAACAAGCAACTATGGCCAATGAATTAACAAAAATGTAGTGTAAATAATAACTTACAAGTGAAATTTACCTTGAACGAAGAGAGATGCAGTTCGTCACTTTTCCTGAACATGTTAAAAATGAATAGGATGATAACTAACAAGCAACAGCTTATATAGTAACAATGACAAGTATTACACAGGTCACAATTCAACCCAGGATTACTGACATAATTAAGATATATCTAGTATTATCGCATCCTTTGTCACATTGAAAAAGCCCATGTAACAAGGTACTGCTACACTCAATTTGTAACATAACAAGCATAATGTTATTGAGTGTTAAACGTACATATCATCATCTAGCAGAATCCCCAAGCATAAGATCCAGCACCTAAAAAGCAAAATTGATGCAACCAGTAAGTGACACGCCTCAGTAGTGAGAAGCAAACACATACTAATACTAGTGCCTCATCTAACTCCGACTTCTAGTCTTTACTAGCCAACACTTCATCTCCTTCTGATCCTTCTGGTGAATCGCCATTATTCTCCTTAAAAGAAATGCCCATTGATTCTTCCTTATTGGTCATCTCATCATTGGAGCCAATAACCTCCTCACAAAATATTCTTTGATTCCCTTTGGAGCCTAAATCACATGCTGCATCACTATCTGCTGCCAATCTTACAATCTTATTAGGTGTTAATGCTCGTTAGCACATGAAGGTGAGTTAGTCATCATCACGTCACGTCGTGGCTTGGTTTCCTACTAGCAGCAAACAATTAAATAGAACTTTTTGTCATTCATCCCTATTTCTTAGCTTGAGCTTGTTTAAAAATTGCCATAAACAAGATCCTACTACCTCTCAGACTCCAAATCATTTCTCTTTATGGTGTGGATCTATTGAAATTTTAAATTTTAAAAAAAGATTGAGGAACATGAAAACCAAGTTATACACCAATCACAGGAATTCACTTAACTGGTAGTCGAGTACTAATGAGTACTAATTGCTTTTATTTAGTATCTTACTTCCTCAATTGTGCTTGAATTCCTCTTACAGGAGGTGGTAGTCAAGTTAAGAATTCTAACAGTCAACCCTTGACCTTGAGCAGTGCACACACTTAACAGCATATGAATACCAACAATGAATATGTAAACATATGATCACAGTCATTTCTAAGATGCAAACCAACAAAACAATCAACCTATACATCATTATGAGTTTAAAATCTAGAATAAACATTCACTGGAATTAAGACCCAGTTTTTACCGTATTGTCACCACAACCAGCCTCCTAAAGAATCCATCAATTAAAGTAGTTCGCACACATACACTATTTAGAGTCTTAGACAACGTCATCTCCATAGTAGTGTTAGGGATCAAGGAAGTATGTGACACTATGCAAATAATTGACAAGCTAGCCTCTTGCATTCCCCTAAATGTTGTCGATCACTAGTTCATATTTCTTCTCATTGTTTTTACATATGGGATTTACCTCTTTCACATCTTCAAGTGTGCCCAGTACAAAACCTGTAAATGGGTTATCCACCAACCTTAATAACCAGATAAGACACTTACAAGCTTGAACATTTTGCTTGATGAGTTATTCATTGTTGGTCTTGAGACAGGTTTATGAGAGCTATAAGCAAGTTAACCATACTTTTGGAGATTCACACCGGATCCGTCTCCTTGATTCAAGAGGTGGTTGCTAAATCCAAAACAAGATGTAATAGTTTAGAGGCTACATAAAGGATGCTGACTAAACTTGGGATAAGTATTTCAAATAGCAATAGAGGTTCCCAACCTCTCTAGCACTTATCTTCTACTATAATTGCAAGGGTGAGGGTATAAAGAAAAACCATTGTAACACATTGGTTTCATGTATCAAGGTGACTGCTACACAACCATCTCTTCCTCTCTACTGTACCTTCTCCCTCCTTAGATCTGCAACAGTGTTGCCAACTCCTTCCCCTGTACCTTTTTGCATTTTTCATTTTAATTTTTTGTCATCAAGCATAACTGCCCTAGCCAGTGAACGATATTTCAATAATGCAACAAATTAGCATGTCATATCATATCATTTCTTATCACATCTGTTTTAAGGCAAAATGACCATAATGCTTGGTGGGGCTGATGTCTCAAGTTTTTTTTTTAATTGTTGTTTATCTCCCTTGTTCTTGTACATCTATGTATTGTTACTGTTTAGACAAACAGCAACTTGTTCATGAGAATTTAAAAAATATGCACTAAATTAAACTTCTATCTCATCATAGAAAACTTATTTATTTTATGTATTTCCCACTGTATTGTGTGTTTAAGTGACGACATAGCTTTATTGTTTAAAAAACTCAGTTCATCATTTTTGTGTATCTTCTATGAGTTTTTCATATATAATTCCTGTTTTTGACTGTAGGCAAGTCTTTATTGGCGATGTTGTTATGTTGAAGGACCCTGAGAAACCTGAAGATTTTCTTGTTCGAAGGCTGGCTGCCGTTGAAGGCTATGAGATGGTTTCCAAAGAAGAGAAAGAAGAACCGTTTATTTTAGAAAAGGATCAGTGCTGGGTGTTGGCTGATAATGAATCTTTAAAGGCAAAGGTACACCTAATTATAATTTATCTATCCTAGTTTTACCAGAAAACCTATCTGAAATTTCTGTCATTGTGTCTTTATTATATTCTTGATTTTTTTTTTTTGGTAAATGATCATTTTAATACTAGTTTAAACTTTAACAAAATTTGCTTCTAGCATTTCTCAAAAAACTCATCCGTTTTGTCTTTGAGCAATCTCCAATTATTATTTATATAAGGCGAAGGCTTATTGGTTCCAAGGGCATAACTAGCTTAGTTATGCCCACTTGTAAAAATATGTGTTATGCAATAAATTGAACGATCAACTCTATTCATCTTGATCTCTATGTCTTAAAAGGTCTACGAATAAAAATAACACGTTCTGAACACATATTACACATGCATCAAGTGGTCACAAAAATTAATGGTTTTCTGACAATACCACAGGAGAGCCTCTTGATGCATGCGTTAGACTATTCTAATAGATGATCCGCTCCATTCATCATAATTTAAATGTGTAAAAAACATCTATGAATTAAGAATCTTGATGTTTCAATACTTCTAACACATTTTTCATTGTCTGTGTAGTTGTATAGTCATAAAACCGTTAATTTTACAATCACTGGATGGATAAGTAACTATAACCTAATATGCCTAATTTTTTGTTTATATATCATTCAAAGCATATTGATCGAAATGAACAGAGTGGATCAAGTACTTGATCACATATAATGTAGTTTTGAAGGTGGGCATAACCAAGCTAGTTATATGCCCTAGGAGCAAATAAGCCTTCCCCTTTATATAAATTAACTTATATGTATAGTGAAAGGAACTGATTGAGTTATGATAACATGTGACTTAAAGTTGTCATCTTTAGAGCCTCAACGTAATCCTATTTGTTTCCTTCATTTGCGATTGAGTTATGCATTTTCAGTTAAATTTTTATATTTGTGTAAATCTCCTTGTTAGGAAAAGATCATAAATGGGAATTTTCTTCCTTTGAAAGACCCTTTTCAGCATACAAATCCCTATATGGTACGCATGTTAATGTATCAATTTAACAATTTTACATTACTCTCTTATTTCAACTGCTGCTGCAACAAAATTGTGAAGTTATGATGAGAGTTAGGGAAATAACATTTGATATTTTAAAACTCAATATGCTGGTCGAGCGCCCTTCCAGCAGGATGAAATTTTGGTTGTCACTAAAATATCTTCATAATCTTCTTAAAAATGTGCCGTCTAATCGGATAGAAACCTTGCGTGGCTCAGTACCATCTTAATAATTCTATCATCACATAGACAGTTTGAAGTTATAAGGACAGTAGAAGTCTTGAAGGAAAGGTGTCTATACTCTGTAGCCCGCTTCCCACTGACACCATAAATGCCTTTTTGCAGTTGTACTGAGATGGTGGTGAAAAAGAAATTTGTGGAGCATATACACCCATCAAAGTATCTCTTCCAGCATAATATCTTGTTTAGTACTTGGCAGAAATTTTGGAGGGGTCTGATTTTTGAAAAAGTGATAATATTATAGTTAATGGGGCAAAGATTTATAGAGATAGACCTAAGAGACCTTGGTTGGAAGCAATTAAGAAGGTCATGGTAATAGTTAACTGTAGGAGACAGCCAATAATAGAACTGAATGGAAGAATAGGATTCATGTAGCCGACCCCAAAATTTTTGGAATAAAGTCTTTGTTGCTGTTGTTGTTTGATTTTTGGAAAGAACTCAGAGAGAAAAGTAATCCTCATGTATAACATCAGTATTTTCTTTCTTCTGCACATGGAGGGTTTCTATACTTCTGCAAATGTTATCCCTTGAGATCTTTTTTTTTCCATGGACAAACTTGTTATATGTAAGCCCATAAATTTTGCACGGGCATCGAATGACAGGAAATCGATGTAGCTGACAGAGAGCTTTTTAGCTACTTAGATTTAGAATGAAGTAGCCCTAGCTACCTCCAGGTCTTTTTTGAGGTTCTTGATTATTTGACTCATAATTGATGAACCCAATCTCAAATGCAACTTCCTGGTGTGAATCGCGTGCATGTAGATATTTCTAATTTTGGTCTGAAGAGCATAATATATTGGATATTAAGGAGCAATTCTTATGTCAACTTAAGTGGATGGTCCACCAAAATTTCTATCCACTCATGTTGCCTAGGGATCCTTGCATGATATAAAGAGTCTTTTTATATATATAAATGAGTGGATAGAAACTTTGGTGGACAAAGGCTTGGTGTTCACTTAAGTTGACATAAGATCAACTCGGATATTAAGAAATATTTGAAGTGACATTGACCAGTAGATACCTGGACAATCTTACTTCTCACTGTAAATTGCTTATCCAGAAACTGCTCAAATTATACGACTGCAACGCATCACCTCGCACATTCAAATTGTATAAACTTATTTCTGAATGCACAAAATTTGTGTATTATTCTAATTTTGGGCAAATGGCAGGAGGCCAAGGACAGCCGGCTGTTTGGCCCTGTTCCTATGAGCAACATTGTTGGGCGAGTTATATATGCCTTGCAATCAGCTGTCGATCATGGACCTGTACAGAACAGGTACTCAATCCATCCAGTAAAAGTATCCATGGGCCATGTTCAGTGGATTAATGGCACATCAAGAAAAAATAATCTTTGGATCGGTGCAATATTTTTCATGTTGTTTTGTATTGTACTTATCCAAAGATAGCCTGTGGTGTACCATTAATCTAGGGACATGCATATGTACATATAACTGTCAACCCTTCTACTTTATTGTCATTGATTTTTATTTTATTTTTTTCCAGTCACATGGCGATGAGCCATGATTCATCAGTATTGGCGGTGGAGTTGGATGTGGATGAAATGGCAAGAAGCACCAAAATGTAGGTTTGTTCACAAACCTGATGCTGTTCTCTATGTGAAGGGCCAACATGAACTACTCTTAGCGAATGGTTAACTATGATTCAGGGGTTCTTCAAGTGATTGTATTTTCCTTCAAAAAACCGATAACTTCTGTGCATTTCTCTGTTTGCCGATGAGTTTTAGTAATGAAGCTAAGTGTTGAGGCTGCAAATAAGCTCAATGTCTATTTTTCATGGGGTGATGTGATGCTGACTTCTATTTGATTACAGAGGGGAATTCCAATATTGTTTTGGCTTTCACTGTATAAGCTTGGATACTGAGAGCATTGTTTGTGCTCTGTATGAACGTGGGTAGGTTAGTAGGTCCTTTGTTCATTTCTAGCATAGCTCTGCGGATGTGACATGATGGTGCGATGTTGGCGTATGCATTTAGATTTTCATTTGTAGTGATTTTTATGGCAGGCTTATAATAACCATGACTGGAAGAAAAAAAATGACAGCATCAGGTAAAATATTCATCCCACAGTCTCAAAATGAGGGGATCATTTGTTATTGTATGTCCGGAGGTGTGTATTTTTTGGAGCGTTGGAATAGCCTGAACTCTGAGGCAACCCCCTCGTCGAGCAACAAGTAGGGATATTCTTTACTGCTTTCGGTGTAGGAGACGCGTAGGATGCGCAAGCATTATAGCAGTATGATGATGTTTGATGTGGTGCCTGTTATCATTAGTTTGATTCGCCTTTTCTTCATTTTATTAGACTCTTGAAGGGCCCTGAGTCGTCAACAAGAAGTAATTTTTTTTTTAAATGCATAGTTCGCAACAATTACTCCTTTAGGTTTACAAATTTTATTCATCTATTCTTATACCTTAGTTCTGAACAATCGTTGGTTTTCAGTACTGATGTTTTCTACACTAAGACCCTCAACACCAATCCCTCTGCCGTCAATTCTTCATGTATACAGAGATCTCAGTTACGCATAGTGAGACTTTACTTGGCGACCAACAGACGTGGATCAGGGTTCTTGACTTTCCAACAGGCATGAGAGCGTCTCACCCATCATAGATTGTTTCTCTTTCTCTCTCTTCATTTGAGAAGGTTATAGCTGTAATGTTCGGTGATGGTTTTGCCCTCGAGGTACCTAAGAGGGTTAAAGGGAGAATTATGATGCAATTAGGTGAAGGGGTGGTGCAAGTTCGAGTTGATTTGGGTTCTGTTTGGCAAAACTAGCTGAAAGCTGCGAGATTATAGCTGAAAGCTGTTAAGCTAGCTGAAAGCTATGAAATTGTATCTGAAAACTGATAGCTGTGTAGCTAGCTAATTGACAGAGCTATTTGGCAAAAGTAGCTGTACAATTAGCTTAAATTTGTTAAATAACTAAAAAGGACATGCAATATTATTGATATAAAATTAGAATTATTAGGGGAAAAAACAGAAGAAAAAAATTAGCAGCTCCTTCCCAAAGACAAATGCTACTTGCGATAGCTTTTCAAAAGCTACTTGTAAAAAACACAATCTCCAAAATAATCTCCTCTTATTTTTTGTCACCAAACAGCTCTACTAGCTTATTGACCAAGTCAATAAGACATAATCTCTTAGATAATACACAATCTCTTAGATAAGACACAGTCTCTTGTTGCCAAATAGTGCCTTTGACTGATGACGCAAGTTTGTACGGCCAATACTAGATATTTTGTGTACGGGGAGATTGAAGGTTTCTTGCGTTGCTTTGGTGCTCCGAAAATATGTTCTTTTTTTAGTTTTTTATTAAATTCGGGTTCATATTTTTAGATTTAAACTTTATTTGCTAAATATTACACATATGATGATGACAAGCGGGCAACAAACTGTGTCGCTAATCCTTTCTGAAGTTAGCTGAGAAATATAAAGGATGTGTTTATCCTTTACTTTTTAATAACTGTTCCCTATTATTTCTCATTCCGTAACTACTTCATCCACGTTGCTTATTTGTCGTTTTGCTCTCCGCATAGTAAAAAGTCTCTATCACCTCCCACATAAAAAAGCAAAACTTATGGAAAAGTTATTTTAACAAGTTATTTTCATTACTATAAACCTAGCTTTTCCTAATTATCTGATGGGGGAATTAGATTGTTTGATTTTATTTTATTTTTTTACACAAATTGAAGCCTATTTGTTCAAGTTATGAATGGGTTAATTGGAAGCAAATCTCCTATAGTATCATCCAATTGAAAATAGACCCATTGTAGTTATTGTATCATAAAAATGACTAAGCGTTAATCACATTCCTGGAGATGACATGTATCCCAAATATACGCCAATTCGACCCAACCCCATAAAGGTTGAGTTGAAAGGCGTCATTTCTCGGATCTTACTGCTAAGTTCAACTTCGTGCATTTTCTATCGGTGGATCGAGTCGTGGAATGCTCTCATTCAGAGCAACCGATTTGAAAGGCGGCTCCTCTCAGCCCACCTCCAAGAGCCGAGACAAATGGTGGCCTTTCTCAAACCCCTCAATGGCAGTCAGTCACCATCACATTAAATGCAAAGTTAAAGACATCATCACATCTCCCTTGGAGTCTTAATGACTCATCAAAGCACGCTAACGTCGCAGCCTTTCTGTCGCCGCAACAATAACTAGGAGGATGACTTGGATCGCCCAACGTCGACACCTGTAAAGTACCAGCTGACCAAACCGACTGCTTGGTCTCGGCAAAGTTAGATAAATTAATACCCTTCAGAATCTACTATAAATAGGCGCATTGCCAACAGCATTGAGATACGCAATTTCTGTTCTAAAACCTACGGTACGCATATTACCTCCACTTAAGATCAACACTAACTTAACCGTCGGAGGAACTACATGAGAACCCAACTTTGACCTTTTACGCGTTGTTTGTGTGCAGGATCGAACACTCTTCTCAATAATCAACCGCTAAAGAAGATTAAGGGCTCTAAACACTCTATAACCTACCTGAAACCATGCTGTTAAGTATCAGAGATTAAGGGCCTATTTGTTTGTACGGAAGTAATTGTGAAGTAGCTGAAGTAAAAGAAGTAGAGGCTACTTCTGCTACTTCCAAGTAAAAAAGTGTGTTTGGTTCTCTGAAAAACTTACTTCCAATACTTCCCTAAATGCTTATGTGGTGCCTACGTGTCATCCTTACTTTTAAAATATTTTTTCAATCCTCAATACTCAGAAGTAGCTCGGAAGTAGTTGAAATGCATATTAATTATGACATAAATAATTTTTTTATTAATATTTCCTTTATTAGTTACTTCTAACAACTTTTCATTGATAAAATTACTTCCTAATAATATTTCCAAATGTTATCCAAACAAAAAAAAAGTAAATAAAAATGAAGAAGTTCTACTTCCATTACTTCTAAAAATATATGAAACAAACAAAAAAAAATGCTATTTTCACTATTTTCTACTTCATAGCTTTGAAAGTTACTTCTATAACATACTTCTTATTTCTAATACTTCCATTATCCAAACGGGCCCTAAGTGTAGTTTTATTTGTTGTGAATTAATACACATCTCGAGTGAATTTTTTTACTCGTAATATCCCTAAAAAAGTTTGAGGGGACGGATAGATCCTCTATAGTTTTCTTGATGATAATAGAGTCCCTATTGTTTTTTTCTTTTGACATTTATAAAAGAGTCTAAAAGGTTCACCAAAGGTGAATTCGCACCTCGGATATTACTACATGAGTTCTATTTGCAACAAATAGCACTACATAAGGTCTATTCACAATTGGGTGATGCTACATGAGGTCTGGTACTAATTTAAAAATTAAAGTTTACTTTTAACTAATACTAGAACAATTCAATCATTCTTATAACATGTCTGCTTTTATTTCATCATGACCTATGTGTATGTAGAGTTTACTAGTTTAATTTGTTAGAGCCAAATAATGTACTTTATGCAAGTTTCTATCTTTGAAACTTAATTGAAAAGGAAAATAATAAAAATAGAAAATGATATGCACAAAGATTAACAATTTCATAATACAAAAAGTATAAATAATACTAATTTTGGTATAAAAAAACACCGTTCGAAAAATGTTTGTGAAAGATTAGGTGTAGAAAAATTCAGTTTCCATCCATTTCATAGACTTTTTTACTTTCTTAATTACAATACTACCTGTCGAACTCATTATAACTGCCATACCTAAAATCTTGGATTATATATAGAGAGAGATTTTCGGCTCTTAATAAATAACTATGACCAGTATGATCAATGCCACAAATTTTCATCACAAAAGTTCCGAGTCCGCCCAAACCAAAACTCTAGCTGTTTTGCCTTAAAATAATCATTTGGATGCTGTGCATTATGTGCATCTCTGTGCTTCGAATAAGGAGGCATTTCCGTGCCTTGGACAGGGAGATATGTACGTGAATTTTAGAGACCTTTTTTGTAAACGATAAAATTGCAAACATGAATCGGGACAATGGCGGTAAGGCCAGTGCTTAGCACGAGCTAAAATACTAGTTATAGAAAATATCGACATATTTTCAATCCTATAATTTAGAAGGTTTGGTTCTCCTCAATGATCTGATGCATAAGCAAAAAATGGCTACAATATCTCTTTTCACTGGATTCGGATCCTCTCCGCTATCTAAAAAGTAGTGGAGGGACCACTACATAATCACAACCATTAACTATCTAGTTGATGGTGGTGATTTTTTCTTTGAGTGCAAATTAGGAATGAGTGCAATACACGGGGCTATGGTGAGTGTTAGATTTTAGATTATATCATAACCGCCCACTAAATAATCAACGATTGAGATTAAAAGTAGTGATCTCTCCACTATTTTTTTTAGTGGAGAGGATCCAAATTCCTTTTCACTATAGATGAAAAGTCAACTTTAAATAAACATGAAACACCTTAATTATGGCGATGTTCTAGCTATCCTGTACAGCGCCAGAAACAATGCTTTCATCTATAAGGCATAAACCAGGGAATTGGAATTCATTGTAAGAATTTATTGATATAATAATAAAGTGCGCTCTTGAAATTCATTTGTAAATTCTCTTTCTGATTTTGTTTAATATATACATGAACAAGGCTTCTCGCTCTGTTTTTTACCTCAAAAAAAAGTGCGCTCTTGAAGATACTAGACAAATATGCTGTCAGATAGAGTGATGGTATATATTTTGAATGGATGCTAAAAACAGTCTTCTCTAATTTTATTCACTGTGACAGACAGGATATCCCTTCTCAAATTTCAACTAATAACAAGAAGTCCTTAGTGCAACTTTACTTCAAAACAAATAAAAGTTGCTTTCGTGTTCTACTAGTAATTGCTAAGAAATGGTACAAGCTAGCGAGATTGGCATCATCAAGTTATAGCTAAGAACATGTCTACTCCCTACCCATCACCAAACAAAGCTGGATGTCTTGCAATCCGCTAGGATATTTTTACATCAAAATGATAAAAAAAAAAAAAAGATAAGAGTTCCCGTGATAGTCTGGTAGCACATATTCTGAGAAATGGCATAAACTAGCTAGTTTGACAATTCCTAATTACCAGTGAGCACCCCGTGCAAAGCACGACCCCATGCTTTTTTAAGCACCGCATTTGAACTTGTCTCCCTCTAAATTTTAATACATTTGATTTAATTATTGTATGCTTAAAATTAGAAATCATATCTACTACTCTAAACTTAAAGAATGATCCAAGTTTTAATGCGTTTGATTTGCTTTACTGTTTATGCTACAGTGAATTACTGTAGTAGAAACAATAACTTCAAGTGCAGAAGACAAGATTTAATTTACTGTTTATGCTACAGTATTTCCTATCGACGTCTTTACTGCAGCATGAACGACAATCTTTTGGATTCTCCTTTTAAGTATAGAGGAGTAGATAGCCTAAAATAAGTTTGCTTTCCAGGAGTCCACATACTTATTTTAAATGACGCATTTATTTTGTTTCTCCGAGCACTGGAGTTCTCAAAACTTAGCCGCACACATAGTCCATATATCTATTATGTAATTAATACTTATTGACATAGGTACCTTCAATGCATAAAGTACTAATATAACTATTTCATGTGGAAACTCTTTCATACACTGATGATTCCATGGCAATGATGGAAGTGTTTGCTATTATTATTTTAACAGCAAATTGATCTGTGAACAAACTACGGATCATCAATTGCAAATCAATACTACAAGACTTAACGATCATGAAATTAGATCAAAAAAACAAAATCAGAGTAATCACTCTCTCTGATTAAATCGTACACAATTAGGCTAGTGAATCTCATGACAACCAATTTAGCTGGGAAAACGTAACGGAAGAAATGCCCAATGCTTCCGTTACCTCAAGTACGTTGCAGAACACAGAATCATAGAATTTTTCTTCTTAAGCGTCTCAGATATCTGGAAAGAATCTTAGGGGCTGTTTGGTTGGCATTTTTTACCCTTGTTTCCCCTGCCAAAACTGACAAAAGCTTTACTTGCAAAAACGCTCTAAAATGAGTGTTTTTGCAAGTAAAGCAGTCAAAACTGACAACTTTTGTCAGTTTTGACAGGGAAACCCAAACAAAAAAAGCCAACCAAACAGCCCCTTAACGAAAATAAAATTAATGCAGGTTCTTGCTCACGCCAAAAGCATCCGCACATGAGATTCAGACTAAGCCGTTACAGCTTCTCATGAGCAATGCATGCATGCTCTGATGCTCACCAAAGCTCCTTACTTCCATTTTTCTCTCCTCTCATTTGCAATTGCAAGTATTAACAAGATAGATATAGGGATGAGGGAATTGATTTGGGATCTGCTGTGTACGCGATGAATAGATTTGTGGCGGGTTAGGGATCTGCGCTGTAGACGTAGAGGGTATCGGTGGTGTCTGTATATGGAGATGGGGAGAGGGATGGGAGTAGTGTTGGTAAAAAAAAAATCACAGTTTTTTGCAATTTCTAAAACTTGTTAGGGGCTATTTACGAAATATGTTAGGGGTCATTTGCAATTTCTGTACTATTAGAAATTGGCAGTGTATAAGGGGCTGAAAACTCTGAATGTGAGTCTAATAAATTATTTTTGTTGAAGTTTAGAGAAATGATGAGACAGGCGAGGATTTTTTTTGAACGAGGTGTCAAGTTTTTATTAGATAATTATAACCGGATCATCTTAAATATCACAAGTACATGTTAACTATACCCTATACCTATTAATTATAACTGGTTCTTGTTACGTATCATATATACCTATTAATTATAAAAGTTCCTGTTAAGTATCACAACTACAAGTTAACCATATCACTGTACCTATTAATTATATCAGGTTCCTGTTAAGTATCACGTGTACATGTTAACTATAACAAGTACGTGGTAATCATAAATTGTTCATGTTAAGTATCACATATACCTGTTAGCTATAACCAAAAACCACATACAAAATGTAGTTAAAATTCTAAATGTGCAAATTGGTCAACCAAATGTAGCATATACCACAAATCACCCACAGAAATTTGTCACATAAAACATGAACAAGTTATAATTATGTTCTTCATTCAGCTAAGCCTCATACTCAAATCTCACATCATTTGTTTATGCATCACAACGCCACCGCTTCGTGCTCAGTTTAAGTACTTTCATAAAATTATAATAAGCACTAAAACTAGCTATGAGCCTACTTTTTTTCATCAGCTTCAACATTTTTCCTACAATACTTTAGTAAAATCACTTAAGATTAACAAGCACTAAAAGATAACGTTAACAACCACATATAAAACTCAACGGTTATATTGTAAACTTAGTAGAAACTACATGTATTTAACAAATACGAATAAAACTTACCTGTTACGGTCTTTAACTTAATACCCATTTATTTAAATTAATAACAAATATTAAATTTTAAATAGTCAAAGTTTAAAGTTAACATCCAATGACCAATAATAGCAACCGGCGATAAAACTTAAGAGTTATGCTCTTTACCTTAACAGGCATTCACTAAAATTAACATCCAACAGGTAATGTGTACAGTCAAATACCAAATACTATTATTAACAACCAACACTCAAACTTAGTATTAAACATTCTATCATACTCAAGTCGTACCAAAATCCTCTTCCATACCATGGCTGAAACAGGACAATGAAAGAATAAATGCCCATTATCCCCTTATATATCATGTTTAGGGGTTGTTTGGTTGGTTTCTTTTGCCCCTGATTCCCTGCCAAAACTGACAGCAAGCTATCGGTTTTGACAGGGAATCAGAGGCAAAAGAAGCAAAACAAACAGCCCTTTACATAACTCTCACAAACTCCCAATCGAACCGAAGGACTCTATGAGTTAAAAAGTCTTACCCGTGCGGTGGCCCACAGCACAAAAAATGTGTCTAGAAATGGGAACTTAATTTGCACTCTATGTAGACCGAGCCCAATCCATAGTTGGGTAATTAATACAGAACAGCTAAAGTCAAGTTAGCATTACTACGTAGGGGTGTCCAAAAAGCCCGGAGCCCGGGCCCGGCCCGGTGTCCGGCCCGGGCCCAGGCCCGGGTCGCCGTTGACGAGCCCTGTCCGGGCCCGGCCCGGGCCCGGAACAGTGCCCAAATTGGGCACTGGGGCTTCGAATGGCCGGGCCCGGCCCGGCCAAAACGGTCACAAACGTGACCGTTGGCCGGTCCGGGCCGGGCTGGCCCGACCCCAGATTTGACCTTTTGACCGTTTTGCCCCTTAAAACGGTCAAAAAACGGCTATTTTTCGAGGGTTTTTTTGGTCATTTACCTAGGGAGCTGCTTCTATAAATAGAGGGGGGGTTTCAATTCATTTCCTCACAACAAAACTCATCTATTTCTCTCTCTACTACTCTCTTATACAATCTTATACTATCTCATACTAATATACTATCCTATAATCTTTTGTATTTTCTAATACTTCCAACAAATGGCTTCTGGGTCTGATTATGAAGAGCAACATGCATTTCCTACCGATCCAGAGATGAGTCCTCCTACAACAACTCCTCATCCTACCGGTGTTAATCCTGAATCTGGTGGCGACGAATCTACGGCACCAAGAGCTCCAAAAAGGCCGAGGTCTGATGTATGGAATTTTTTTGAGAAGATAGACGTCACCAAGGATGAACACGGTAGGATCATCTCTCAGAATGCGAAATGTGCGTTGTGCGGCCAGATATTCAAAGCTCATCATAAGAGCGGCACCAACCATCTCAAACGGCATATTGAAAAACACAACAAAGGTCAAAATCTACAAGGTGATATCCGGCAGTCTATGCTTTCCCAATCATCCTCTTCAGGTACCCTCGGCAATTGGAATTATGACGCTGCCCGAGGCCAGAAATGCGTAATCAGGTTTATTGTTCTTAAAAATCTTCCTTTTAAATTAGTAGAAGATGATGAATTTGAAGATTTGTTTAGAGATGATTTTTATCCTGCATTTACAAAATTTTCTCGTCAAACCTGTCAACGTGATATTTTAAAATATTATGTTGAGGAACAGGGAAAAATAATTTCTTATTTTAAAAATTTAAACTGCAAATTTTCTTTAACTTCTGATATTTGGTCATCTAGAGTGCAAACTGGTTATTTATGTATAACAGCACACTGGATTGATGAAAGTTGGAAAATGTTTAAAAGAGTTGTTTCTTTTATTGCAATTGAAGAGTCGCACACTGGTATTAATGTTGCAAATTTAATTGTTAAAGAACTTACGAAACTAGAAATTGATCAAAGAATATTTACTCTTTCACTAGATAATGCAAGTAATAATAATGTAGCTGTTGATTTTCTGAAAATAACTTTGTCATTGCCATGTCATGGTGAGCTTTTTCATGTTAGATGTATCTGTCATATTTTAAATTTAATTGTTCAAAGTGCATTTTCTGAAATTAAACCCATGATAGAAAAAGTTAGAACAGTTACTAATATGCATAATGCTTCTGAAATGAGAATTAAAAGATGGAAACAATGTTGTAAAAGAAAAAATTATAAGCCTAGACTAATTCCAAAAGATGTTGACCATAGGTGGAATTCCACCTATGCAATGTTATCTGTAGCAATAGAATATAAAGAAATTATAAATGATTTTATAAATTTTTATGCTTCTAGTTCTAGCTCTGGTAGTGCTTATGGAATAACTGAAGATGAATGGACAGTTATATGTAAATTAAATGAGATGTTACAAGTTTTTTATGATGCTACTATGTTATTATCTGGTTGTTATTATCCAACTATTACTTTAGCTGCTTTACAAATTTTAAATATTCAAAAAAATTTTGCAAAATATCGTATGGATGATATTTTTGGAAATATAATTTTTCAAATGGAGAGTAAATTTAATAAGTATTTTAGGCCTATTCCTCATATTTTTGGTATTGGTGTTCTTATTGATCCATGCTTGAAGGAAATTGGCCTTCGAAGTTTGTTACAATCATTGTATGGTGGACAGATTATAGACTTAGATGATGGATCCACCCTTACTGCTACTACTCATTATTTAGCTATTAGAAATTATTTTCAAACCTTATATGATGAGTATGCAGCTAGATATGGTGTAGCTACACAACAGTCTTCAGCTTCGGCACCTTCAGCTTCGAGCACAGGTCGAGGTAAAAGTGTAAGTTTTGATAGGTATGCAATGGTAGCTGAACTAACTGGTGGATCTGGAACTTCATCAGGATTAGATGTTTCTGAAATAGATGAATATTTTTCTGCTTCTTTAGTTAGATGTCAAGGAAATGCTTTAGATATTTTGCAATGGTGGAAAGTATATGGATCAGTTTCATATCCTATACTTTCCACCATGGTTCGTGACTTACTATCAGTGCAGGTTTCGACTGTAGCCTCGGAATCCGCTTTCAGCACAGCAGGACGTTTGATCGACGACCACAGGACATGCTTAGATCCGTATACTGTACAAGCGGTGATGTGCTTACAGGATTGGTGGAGATACGAGAAGCGAACACAAGGCATCGAACGGATTGCTATGATTGAAGATAAATTTGAAGAGTTGGGACTAGCAGATAGATATAATGATTAGATAATATTCATAAAATTGTAATTTTTATTTCTTAGCTTTAAATTTGAATTAAATTATTTCAAAAAAAGTTACAAATGATAGTGATATGGGTGAGTAGGTGCCAACCTAGTTGGGATGTACTCATCTATTGTGATGCGACGAATTTCGAAATAAATTTATACTTGTAAAGGATTTACCGATTATTAATAAAGAAGTTATTTTTATTATTTTTTGTACTTGTAATTTATGTCATTTCATTTCAAGTTATTAATTAAATTTATGATATTTTTTATAATAATTTATGATTTATGGTTTTGTTAAAATTTTAAAAAAAATAAAAAAAATAAAAAAAAATTTATAAAAAAAACAAACCGGGCCGGCCCGGTGTCCGGGGTTTTGCCCGGCCGACCACCCGGGCCCGGGTCCGGGCTTGGGTTTTGCCCGGCCCGGATGGACAGCCCTATTACTACGTACTACCGGTAAAACAACCAGTATAGAATTCCGCTCCTACCAATGAAAAATTTACGGGAAAAGCTCCTCCTACTTTCTTCCTCCACGGTAAAACATTGCTTGGTGAAGGAATATTTCAATGACAACGGCGGCGGCGGCGCTTAGGCTAGAGAGTTGTTGGTCAGTGGACTCCATAAAAGAGAGAAGAGAGAGAGAGAGTATGTTTGTAATTATGAGAGATATTTTATGGATTTTTTTCCAAGCGATTCTACAGGGACCCCAAATAGGGGACCGGGGGATACCTAGGTTCCCCTCCGTTGGATAATGGCACTCCCCCTCCGGTTGGATGATGCAGTGCATCATTCCAACCGGAGGGGACAGCCCTCACCTCCCTCTGTGCGCGTCCCCTATTTGGGGTCCTTGTGGCATTAATCTTTTAGTTTTACTCTCATTGATGAGTTGGCAGTGTATAAAAGGCTTAAACAGAAAATAGCAATGTATTTGGGGCTTTTGCACATGAGAAATAAGACCAAGGTCTCAGTCGCATGGGCTTTTAAATTTTGGGGCCTTCACATAATTTTCCGTTTTTAAAAATAAGTTTTCTCTCTCTTTCTTTCTCTATTTTAAAGAGAAGCGGGTAACGGGTTTAGATCCATTATAATTGGATATGAAATAGGTGCCGGCTCCCACACCCCCGCCCCACCACCCCACCCCCCTCCATAACCCCCCAACCGCCCAACTCGATAACTAAAACCCTAGAAATCGAGAGAAATCCAAATCCCTTCTCCTTCTTCTTCAATCAGGCATCGTCGAGCCTAGAATCTCCTTATTCCTTGAACCAGAGGAGTCGAATCAAAAAGGGACCAAGATGAGGATTATGATAAAGGGCGGCGTTTGAGAACACGAGGATGATGCCCTGAAGCGGCGGTTATGAAGTACGGGAAGAATCAATGGCTCGGATCTCTTCGCTTCTCGTTCGCAAATCCGCGAAGCAGTGCAAAGCTCGTGGTAATGAGTGGCTCGATCTCGCATTAAAAAAGGTATATTTTAGGATTACTTCATATTTCAATCCGATATTTAATGCCCTAGATTTCGGTAAATTCCAGATAGAACCCTGAACTTTGGGGTGATTTGCGCAAAAGGACCATGTACTATAAGAAATATCTTTGTCATTTCTGGACTTAGGATATTGAAGCTTAAAATTTTGATATTAGAACTATGGATGATGGCTAATTTCTAGCTGCAACGTTGTACTGTGCTTATATTAAGAGCAGTTATTGGTTTTCTTTGGGGATTATTTATGATGAAACCCCCTCTTTACATGAAATAAGCATTAAATGGTACTGTAAATTTTTTTTTTCAAGTGTCATTTGCCGTGTTATGATATTGAAGTTACTTCAATTTTCTTTTTTTAACAGACCGAGTGGACCCGAGAAGAAGATGAAAAATTACTTCATCTGGCAAAACTCATGCCTACACAGTGGAGAACCATTGCTCCGATTGTGGGCAGAACACCGTCTCAGTGCCTTGAGCGCTATGAGAAACTTCTTGATGCAGCTTGTGCAAAGGATGAGAACTATGAGGCGAATGATGACCCGCGAAAGTTGCGACCTGGAGAGATTGACCCTAACCCTGAGTCAAAACCGGCCCGCCCTGATCCGGTTGATATGGATGAAGATGAGAAGGAAATGCTCTCGGAGGCAAGGGCTAGGTTAGCCAACACTAGGGGCAAAAAAGCAAAGAGAAAGGCTAGGGAAAAGCAGCTTGAAGAGGCGAGGAGATTGGCCTCGTTGCAGAAGAGAAGAGAATTGAAGGCAGCTGGGATTCCTACAAGGCAGAGGAGGAGGAAGAGGAAGGGGATTGATTACAATGCAGAAATACCCTTTGAAAAGAGACCTCCTCCGGGGTTCTATGATGTCTCAGGAGAGGAGAGACCTGTAGAGAATCCTAAGTTCCCGACCACTATAGAAGAGCTTGAAGGCAAAAGGCGGGTTGATATAGAAGCACAATTGAGGAAGCAAGATATAGCAAAGAACAAAATCGCACAGAGGCAAGATGCTCCTTCGGCAATATTGCAAGCGAACAAGCTCAACGATCCAGAGGCAGTTAGAAAGAGGTCAAAACTTATGCTTCCAGCACCGCAGATTTCAGATCAAGAATTAGAGGAAATAGCAAAGATGGGTTATGCGAGTGATCTTATTTCAGGTGCCGATGAGCTCTCTGAAGGAAGCGGTGCTACTCGTGCTCTTCTTGCGAATTATTCTCAGACTCCAAGACAAGGAATGACGCCCATGCGGACCCCACAAAGGACACCAGCAGGAAAAGCAGATGCCGTCATGATGGAGGCTGAGAATCTTGCACGGCTGAGAGAGTCTCAGACACCACTATTAGGTGGGGAGAATCCTGAGTTACATCCATCAGATTTTTCTGGAGTCACTCCTAGGAAAAGGGAAATCCAGACTCCAAATCCCATGGCTACTCCTTTGATGAGCCCAGGATCTACAGGTCTTACCCCTAGAATTGGGATGACTCCATCTAGAGATGGGAATTCTTTTGGTGCAACACCGAAATCAACTCCTTATCGAGATGAGCTCCATATAAATGAAGACAATGAAATTCATAAACAGGCTGAGTTGAGAAGGAATTTGCGTTCTGGTTTAACTAGCCTTCCCCAACCTAAGAATGAGTATCAGATAGTTATTCAACCCATTCCAGAGGAGAATGAAGAAGTAGAAGAGAAAATTGAAGAGGACATGTCAGATAAGATAGCTAGAGAGAAGGCTTTGGAACAGGCGAGACAGGAGGTCCTACTCAGGAAGAGATCAAAAGTTCTTCAAAGGGAGCTTCCTCGGCCACCTGCTGCTGCATTGGATCTTATTCGAAATATGTTAATGCGAAAGGATGAAGATAAGAGCTCCTTTGTTCCCCCAACTTTGTTCGAACAGGCTGATGAAATGATAAACAAAGAGCTACTTGCGTTGTTAGAGCATGATAATGCCAAGTATCCACTTGAAGAGAAATCTGATAAGGAAAGAAAGAAAGGGGTAAAGCGAGCAGCAAATGGGAAATCTTCTATGCCTGTGCCTGAAATTGAAGATTTCGAAGAGGATGAACTGAAGGAGGTACGCTTTTCTTGTGCCACCACATATGGTCTGATATTTCATTCCCACTGATACTCCGGCAGGCTTTACCTTCGGCCTTCCATCACTTTTTAACCCATTTCTATCATCTTGTCCTTTTTTTGTTTATGTTTTTCTCTCTTACTAGCTCAATCTACAATTGCTTGTCCCTTACCAATATTATAACACCAATTTTAGTGTTTGATATTACATCATTTATGAACAGCTTGGTAGCCAAGTATCAGTTCTTGAAACATTCTTTAGGACCCTTCTACATGAATCCTCAATTGTTGATAATCCGGCATAGAGACCTGAAACATGGAAGAATCTTTCCTTAGATTATTTTATCCACAAGCATTGTGTTGAAAAGCGGACCGGGCCACCGCTTAAAGCTAAGCGGTACTTAGGCAGCCCGTCTAAGTCTTGGAAGTGCCTAGGGGAGAACGGGCTGCTTACGCGGACTTTACCGTGGTGGAATGGGATATATTGCTCACTTAAGCATAGTAATGGTTGAAGAGAGTAACATAGGTTAGAATGTACCGGATCAAAATATGTCCATCTCAAGTAAAACAATGAGGATATGATTTAAATCTTTGAAAATAATCCTTCTTTCTCTCGATGTTGAAAACATCTATGTGTTGCTTAAGCGTTCGCCTGGGCGTCAGGCGCTAGGTCTGGCACTGGGAAACGCCTAGCGCTTTCTAAAACATTGCCTACTAGTTTTAACACTTTCTGAATTATAAATGATTCTCCTGAAACATTTGTCCCCAGAAACATTTGGAAAGAATAAATTGTATCGGTGATTCAATGGTTAAACAGAAGGACTGAGAAATCTTAGGCAAACTGACACTTGTACTAAATTATGAATGAAATGCATCTACTTTAATATAGGTACATGGGGAATCCGACACCCCTTACTGTTGCTTAACAACACTATAGTAACATCGTAAAAAAATATATGTATAAATACGAGGATGTGTACTGTGTGGCGTAGAAGAGATGAGCAAAGTAAGCATTAGTTTTGCAGGACCCTCGTCACTTTCTTGCTCACTAGTTAATAAGATCCTGAACTAGTATTTTGACACTTAAGGGAGTCTTCTAAGCCACGGGTGATGCGGCTTCTTTAAATTGCACGGGTATAGGATCTGAGACGTGAAAACCAATCTGTTTAGCTATTTATTAGTGACTAATGTTATTTTAGCTAATAAGTTAGTACTTATTTTTTTACTTTGTTTATGGGGTATTTGGGTTGTTGGAGATTCCCCCAGTGGCATTTAATAATTATTTAAAGGAGGGACTACATGGATTCTGTATTGATGAAGATGCTATTACTATCCTAGACCAGTTAGTGCCATAGAGAAAGGCCCAGGTGCCCTATGTGTAGGCCAGATTCTGGGATCTTAAAAATGTTTTTGCTGGGGGAGTTTCTTTATGAGAGTCACTTATAATGGAAGGTTTGAGAACATAGGACAAGTTAAGAGTTATTTTCTTCTGCTTATAAATAATCAAGTAAATTTGAGTCGCTTAAGACTTGACCTTCACTTGCTGCAATCTATTTTCATTATTTTCGGGCAATTTTTTTAAAAGACCATTTATTGCAAGGTAATTGCATGTTGTAATAAATATTAGCCTACCTAACAAAAGCCTAATCATGTAATCCACAATATGCAAAAATTCGGTGGCAGAAACGAGACTTCCTTGGGATTGGAAAGGTCTAGGAGTGTCATGGAAATATTTACGCTATAGCATGCTTATGGGTGTCATGTACTGGTCACATAGTTGGGTATATAAGTAACCCCATTACTATAGTCTTTAAGAACTACAAGGTATGACAAGTGATATTTTCAATAATTAAATGTATGACATGAGGTGCAAGGGAAGAAGATGGGGCCGGGGAGGTATCATGTTTATGGGTGTCAGGTCCTAGTCACATAGTTGGGTATATATATAACCAATGTTACATTAAACGCTAGGCGCTTCTAGGCGTCGGACTTGGCGCCCAGCGCTTAGTCGCCTAGACGGGCGCCTAAGCGGTTTCTGGGCGTTATTTTTCTTTCTTCATTTAAGTGGTGGTCGATGAGGTTTTGCTGAAGGTCGGAGGAGGTAGTGGAGGTGTTCATATTTGGAGGTTAATGGAGTTTGGAGGACGTGTATGCTACGACACATAAAATCACAATCAAGGCCTACAGGGTGCAATCCACGTAAGCAGACAATGCTCTCCTAAATACTCGTAAAATCTAGGTGGGCACCCTAAATACCGCCTAGGCGCTAGGCGCTAGTTAGGCGGTCTAGGTACCGCCTAGGCCTAGGCGTACGCCTAAGCGGGCTAGGCGGAGGTTTTTTAAAACAGTGTATATAACCATATTATTTCTAGGACAAGTGATATTTTTGGTAATTAAATATATGACATATGAGGTGAAAGGGGAGAAGACGGGGATGTATTGGGACCCACAGCCCCATGGAGGGGGTGCCAGGTTTAAACCCATTTTAACCCAACATATGACCAATAAGCAAAAATAATTTAGTATTGTGTTAAATATTCACAATGCAGCATACATTCTATTGACATAGTGCAACACTAAGACACATCTGCTGCATTATTTCAAAATTGTGCTTGACAGAATAAGTCTGTTGTGCTACATAACATGTTTTATTGGTTTTACAGGATTGGCTTCTATTTCCTCCTTGTAATGGTATTATTTTTAGCTAACAAGACTCTAAAGGGATAATTTTCAAATTAGAAAGTGAAGAGGAGCTTAGGGACTCTTTGTACACCATTCAGTGATACAATAAATTCTGAGAAGCGATAATTTGGACGTGAAATATGTATCAAATCCTGAATGATATAGTATGACACCATTTAAATTATTTTTTTAAGAGTTCCTCACAACATCTAGAAACGTTAAATAAGGAGCATATATGAAATTAACATTTAGGGAATCAGGTATTAGTTTCTACATAATTCAGACATGCGAACTGACTATATGGGATCATGCTTTTTTCCTTTAATTTGATGTTTATTTTATGCTGGAGAGAACATGGGCGTTAGGGATATGGGAGAGAAATGTCCAACCTCTTACAGGAACCTTTTTTAAACCTTTCCTTCCCATTTTTGGGAAGCAAAAGCTATCAATCTTCCATAACATTAAGGACTCTTTCGGTAGAATTCTCTCCGAGAGGCTGATTGCCTTTCATAATGACTGTATGCTCATATATTTTCATATATTTAACCTAAGTTGCCTACAGAATTTGCTAGGAAGATGTAGTCTTTATCTCTGTTACCAGCTAAGTTTATGATATTTTGTTCTTGCTTCCTGTCACCAATCTGTCAGAATTAGATAGCTGTCCTCTTTCTGACAAGGTAGAATTTGGTTTATGTACTCCAATGAGGTTTTTTTGGGGATCTATTCATCACTCTTGTGGTTCCCTCAAACTTTTTAATTTTGCACATATTATTCCTTTTCATTACAGTATGAATCCTATCCTGTTTAGAGTTTTATCCATATCCTCAGTATTCAGGAGATAATTGGTTGTCAATGTTTTTAGCACTTGGAATCTATGAAGCATCGGCACTCCGAAACAAGCCCCGAGTCCGTGTCCGACGCGTGTCGGACGCGGACACGCGTTCGACACGCGTCGGACACGCGGTCAACGCCGCCGACACGGGTCAACGCCCCGACTCGCACCCGACATGGCTCACTCGTTCCCGACACGATTGATAGGGCGAAAAAAAACCCGAAATCCAAAACCTAAAACCCAAACCCTAGTTTTCACTCACCCGATTGACTCGTCCTCTTTCTCTCTCGATCTCGACACGGCTGAAAAGAAAACGCCGCTACAAGTTATAGATCTTTCTCTCGATCGGCTCGTCCTCGTCGTCGTCCTCGTCAGCTCGTCCTCTCTCCATCGATCTCTCGTCGGCTAGGTCAGACTCTCTCTGATTCTTCGTCTCTCTCTCCCTCGATCTCTTGATCTTTCTCTCTCAGTCTCTCCCTCGATCTCTCGATCTCTCTCTCGATCTCTCGATCTCTCTCTCCGATCTCTTCCTCTCTCTCTGACTCTCTCTCTTTCTCGATCTCTGATTCCTCTCAGTCTCTCTTTCGATCTCCGAGCTCTTCCTCTCTCAGTCTCTCGATCTCCGATCTCTTCCTCTCAGTCTCTCTCTCCGATCTCTTCCTCTCTCTCAGACTCTCTCCGATCTCTCAGTCTCTCTCTCTGATTCTCTCTCTCTCTCTGTCTCTCTCTCGATCTCTCTCTCTACGATCTCTTCCTCTCTCTGACTCTCTCTTTCTCGATGTATGATTCCTCTCTCTCCGATCTCTTCCTCTCTCTCAATTTTGATCTCTCTTTCTCTCTGATTCTCTCTAGATATAAAGATTTTATTGTTTTTACATTTTAATTTACTATTTTATGTTAATTTACTGTAATTAATTAAGGTTCGGGGTTCCATTAATTTATTGTTAATTAATTAGGGTTTTATTTTTTAATTTACTATTAATTAGGATTTTAGTTACTATTTTGCTATTGTTAATTTTTTAATTTACTGTTATTGCTATTGTATTTTAGAGAAATGGAATAATAAGGGAGTTCTAATGGCAATGAAGTACAAGATGACAAATGTTCATTTTGAAAATATGTTACCAAATTGGAGAAAGCGGGCGGGGGGTGGACGACAGGAGAAAATTGAAGATAGAGATGTAATTATTACATAGGGGAGTTTACCGGTTCACACTCAAGAGTTAAAAATCACCTCATGAGGATAAGCGGGACTGGAATTAATATGTGTTCCAAGTCAACACCCGAAAACTTAAGGGAGTTTCAAAGGACATTGGATCAAGCGGAGGCGAGGTTGAGGGCTTTTAGGTCTAAGATGCCAGTTTTGCCTACATCTTCGACTACAAGGATGACCGGTGTAAGTGCAAGTACAAGCATGCTAATTCGTGCAAGTGAATCTAAGAGGAGGGGGCCTAATACCGTAGAACAAGCATTCAACATGGGAGCAATGGAGAAATTGGATGCATTGATTGGTAGGGTGTTCTTCACCGAGGATTGTCCTTCAACTTGAAAAGGAATTTATATTATGCCAATGCTTTTGCATATGCCACAACGCAAGTAATCTAATCTCTGGCTACAAGCCTCCCGGTTACAATTACATGAGGATCACTATCTTATAACGTGAGAAAACTCACGTAGAGAGATTGATGGAGCCCATCAGAGGCCCATGGCAATAGAAGGGGTTCTCCATTTGTAGTGATGGGTGGACGGATGCATAAAGGAGGCCCATCATCAATTTTATGATGGTAAGTAAGGGTAAGACAATGTTCTTGAATGTTGTGAATGCCAAAGGGAGAAGTTAAGAATAAATATTTTATCCAAGCGTAGCTAGAAAAGTGCATCACAGAGGTGGGACCGTAAAATATCATCCAAATCATAATCGATAATGTTTCGGCATGCAAGGCCGCGGAAGGGCTTGTGGAAGGCACTTGGTCTCACATATTTTATCCAAGCGAAGCTAGAAAAGTGCATCACAGAGGTAGGACCGCAAAATATCATCCAAATAATAACTGATAATGCTTCGGCATGCAAGGCCGCAGGAGGGCTTGTGGAGGGCACTTGGCCTCACATATTTTGGACTCCTTGTGTAGTCCATACACTCAATCTTGCTATCAAGAATATTTGTGTGACTAAGAACACGGAAGCAAATGTCGTGGCTTATGTACAATTACATTGGATTACAGAGATCTCTGATGATGCATTGCTTATGAAGAATTTTATCATGAACCACTCTATGCGGCTTGCCATGTTCAATGATTATTCCAAGATGAAGTTCCTATCGATTGTCGATACAAGATTTGCCTCGTGGATTATTATGTTGAAGACGTTTAAGGTCTCGTCAAGAGAGGCCTCCAAGACATGGTCCTTAGTGATCGATGGAGCTTGTATAAAGAAGATGATGTGAGGAAGGCTCAATTTATGAAAGAGAAAGTCCTCGATGATTTGTAGTGGGACAAGATAGATTTTATTCTTCACTTCACTGGCCCAATCTATGAAATGATAAGGATCACCGACACCGATACACCATGTCTTCATTTGCTGTATGATATGTAGGGTACAATGATTAAGAAGGTGAAGCAAGCTATTTATAGGCATGAGAGTAAAAGGGATAACGAGAAATCTTCTTTTTATAAGGTGGTTCACAAGATCTTGGTGGATCGATGGAACAAGAGCAACAACCCGCTTCAGTGCTTGGCACACTCTTTAGTTCCAAGGTAATATTTCACATTTCACTCTTTAATGCGAATATTTCTATTAATTAATACATTGCGAGCTAATTCATGTTATTAACGAACATATGTACTATCATTCCACATGGCTTAATAAGAACGTCAATCGGCAAGCTTCAAATCAAGATCTTGAGATCTCTACAGAAAGAGCAAAGTTCTTAAGAAGATACTATCCTAACCCCGATGAACGACGGGCGGTGAACTTGGAATATGCTAAGTTTGTGGGGGCTTTGGAGGCTTTTAGTGATGCAGATTCTCTTTCCGATAGAGCACATATGGATCCTAAGTCATGGTGGCTTCTTTGTGGTCTAAGTACTCCAAATTTGCAAGCATTGACCGTAAACCTTCTAGGCCAACCTTGTTCCTCTTCTTGTTGTGAACGGAATTGGAGTACATATGGTTTCATTCACTCCTTAAAAAGGAACAAGCTAACCCCGCACGTCGCGAATGATCTTGTTTATGTTCACACCAACTTTTGCTTACTTCTCGAAGATCGGAAGAGTAATGGAAGGGAATCAAGAAATGTGGGATATTAGCAGAGATGCCTTCGACTCATTTCAAGGTGCCGGCATTTTAGATGTTGCTGTCATTTCTCTTGATGAGCTCACGATGGAGGCCGTTGTGTTTGAGGAGGATGAAGGAGTTGAAGCCATAGAATGATCTTTTTGATGTTTTAACTTGAAATTTTTATTTTAAGATATGCTTTTGGTTGTAATTTTTATATTTTTGAAATGTTAGTAACTTAGTATTTTGTAGCCATGGAACTAGTTGCAACTTGAACTTTATTCTCTTGTATTTTTATATGCTCAAGATGAAAGTAATGAAAATTAAAACTTGGTATTATCTTCAAATCAGTTACATAACTTACATTTGTTATTGATTATACAAGCCAATGTTACATAATAATATAACATAAAAATTGATCTATTTTTCTATATGTTCATCTTCTCTTTCTTGTCTTTTTAACATTATTGTCTTCAATTCTCCAAGAGATCATTGCCATCCCGACGTCTTAATTCACACATGCAACACACTTTCCTTTAGTTTCTTATTTATAATCTCCACTTTACATAACAAAAAATATGAAAATGTAATAGCAAACTAATTCCATATTGATCTATATATAATAATAATATTAAAAAATTCTAGTCGTGTCGTCGTGTCCTATTTTTTGGGGTTTTGCCGTGTTCGTGTCTGTGTCGTTGTGTCCATATCCATCCATGCTTCATAGCTTGGAATCCTGTACTATCAACTCTTCCAATTCTTTTAAGGGACATTTGGTTACGCATATCTGCCTCAAAAGTTGAAGTGCCAATGGATAATGGATATTTGGTCTCTAAGAGTGCAATTTCCGTCGCACTGAAAAGTATCCTTGGTAATATGTTTATGTCTCACCAAGTATAATCCTTTGGTCCTTTAATACAAGTGTGCCAAGTTATAATCGACAACTATCTTTGTATATATTTTTCTTATTTATTCTCCGTAGAACTGACAACGATCTCTGATTACTTTTTTCTTATTTCTTCTCTGTACAGTTCCAGTTCTTTGGCCATTTCTTGCTTTGAAATGGTACTTAGCCTTCTTGTCTTTAATACCCTTTCAGTAGCGTTGCTCATAAAGTAACCAAGGGGAAAAACTGCTTTAATACTGGAAAATAAAAATAAGCTCTAAAGATAAATAGAACCAGGTGAAATTAAGCTATTAGTTACTTTTGTGAATTTCCTAAGAGTATTCAAGGAGACAATCTATACTTAATTTGTGCATTTTAATTAGAAACCTTATTGCAACTAGAACTACTAATCAACACACTTTTAATGGTAGTAGAGATTTAATTTTATGTGTCATTCCTGATGTTAACATCTCTGCTTAGTGCCATTTTTGAAATGAACTTCCATTGCTGTCGGGCATTTTTCTGTATCCTTATTTTACGATGTCTGTGGAGTGCCACTTTCGAAGAGAACTCGAATATCAGGATTCTTTAATGTTATTTATCATAGAAAACTATTGGTACTGGGCTCATTTTAATAGCAGCAGAGATCTTCTCATCATGGTTATAAGTTTGAGTTTCTTTAATATACCCTTTTTCATGTTTTTTATGTCTAAATTTGATTGCTAATTTTTTTATATCAAAACTAGCTTTATTGCTGGCAAATTATTGTTTTAAGTTTCAAAATAGCATTCTTAGTTCCTTCACGCAATTTCTAAATTTATTATGCTTGAATTTGCCAAAAAATGTATTGATTTACACAAAGTGAATTACAAAGCTTTCTTTCCATTTATCTTATTTCTCCCTGTACTTACATTCTCCCTGTACTTACATGTACAGTGTAATATCTGTACTTTAGGCATGGATTTGTTAAACTTTCGGTTTGTTTCGTTGTTCAATCAATCTTTAGATTGTTGTTCCTCATGAACTTTTGAACTGCTCCATTTGGTGCTGAACCATAAGTCTAAGTTTTAAAGATGTTACGTGTCATTCGGATATTTCTCCTTATGTGAATTTGGTCCTATGGTACTACGACTACTCGTTATTACAATTCCAAAAAGATTAGTCTGCAAAGTTTCTCTTCAAATATGACATTAAAACATATACTTATGCATCCGATTCATTGTTTTTTGTAGGCTGATTCTCTGATTAGGGAAGAGGTTGAGTTTCTTCAAGTGGCCATGGGCCATGAGAACGAGTCTCTTGATGATTTCGTTAAAGCACACGATGCATGCCAAGAAGATCTCATGTACTTTCCTGGTCGTAATACATTTGGTCTTGCCAGTGTTGCTGGTAGTAGTGAAAAGCTGGCTGCTTTGCAGAATGACTTCGAAATAATGAAAAAGAGATTGGACGATGAGGCAAAGAAGGCAACCAAACTTGAAAACAAGATTAAACTTCTCACACATGGACATCAGGTGCCTGAATAATCTTATTATATTTGAAACCTGAATAATCAATTACAAATTAATCCTTTTTTTTTAAACTAATGCCATCGTATGTTCCCAATCTAACATTATCTTGCATAATTTTCCTTTCTGTTTGAATGAACAGATGAGGGCTGGGAAGTTATGGTCCCAGATTGAGGCCACATTCAAGCAAATGGACACAGCAGCAACAGAGCTAGAATGCTTTCAAGCTTTGCAAAAGCAGGAAGTAGTGGCGGCTTCATACAGAGTCGGTAGCTTGATGGAAGAAGTCAACAAACAAAAAGGGCTTGAACGAAATCTTCAGCAGCGCTATGGAGATCTGATAGCTGAGCACGACAGAGTTCAGAAGTTACTGGAAGAGCACAGGGAACGTCTACGATTAGAGGATGAAATTACAGCAAAACAGAGGGCACTTGAGGAAGAAGTTGCTGCAAAACAGAGGGCACTTGAGGAAGAAGTTGCAGCGAAGAATCGGGCGCTTGAGGAAGAAATTGTAGCCAGGAGTCATACTGTTGACGAAGAAATGAAAGATGTTGGCGAAACAGATTTGTCTAGTTCAGATCCTACTGATGCTGACAATGCAGACAAAGTTGCTAATGCACCTGATAACCTAAGTAAAGCTAGCAATAATGAAGACATGGCTCCAGAGGGTGTTGGTCATTCTACTGAGTCCGTAGCTACTGACGCATATGTTGCTGAAACTGCTCATCAGGTGGAAAACCCTCATCCTCAAGCTAGTGCTGCTTCTAATTCAAGTGGATTGGATGAGATGATGACAATAGATTCTGTTCAACCCATAGTAGATAATTCAACTGTTTCTGACTCGACTGCTCCTACAATTGCTAATGCCAGTGATCCAACCGTAATCCTGCGAAAATCTGATGTTGTTGCTTCACAGTCTTCAGATGCTGATCCTATAATAACAGAGGTGACAGTTGGTGATTCATCTAGGCAAATGGATGGTCCATGTTTGGTTAGCTTTGGTGAAAATTTGACTGTTAACGCTGAACTACCTAATGAGAGCAATACTTTGGCTTCAGGGAGCGGAGAGATGGAGTCAAGTTAGCTCGGGGAATTGAAAGGGTCTAATGACACTGCAATCAAGTTTGGCATAGTTGAGATTGTTGGTTTTTCCACTGAAATCTGTTTGTTTCAGATTATGAGCTTGTTTCATATCGCAGATGGTGAGGATATCAAATTTCTCACTGAAGGTTTTGAGGGCATCCTTAAAAAGATGAGGAGATTCACCGCAGAGAATCTTTGGCAACTTGTATTATTTTGGCGGTATCTTTGTCAGGTTACCAAAGAAACAAATAATGAGTGTATTTCGAGAGGTATCAGTTCAAGTTGCGTGAATGATATAATGGCATATGAGAATATTGTTGTAAGGCTATTTAAACTCTATTATGCGAATACTAGAACCCTGGACATTATTTCATTTCTCAAGATGATATATCACTGTGACTTGGTTTAATGTTTATTTAATTGACTAATTAATCTTCTCTGTTGAATACTGAGGTTGATGCTCTGAAAGTTCTTAGTAGTTTAACGAAAACTGTGATGAATGTAAGATGTGCTATCAATACTTGCAGAGAACGCAACTGTCGTTATTTGACAAAGCACGTACTGTATACTTTTGTACTACTGCTGGAGAGCAACTGGAGAACAAGAGTTGTAGGATGTAGAGATACTCTGTATATTTTTTTTTCCTTGAAATTTTCCAGGTTTCATGATTTTTCCAGTTTGTTCTCGGTGTGGGGAATTTTGTTGATGTTTTGAAGCGTGAAACGTTTCCCCCGATTTTCCAAGTGCGAGGACATTTTCAATACTGAAAAAATGGCTAAAATACTAGGTTTTTTTTTTGACCTCTTTTGAGACTTCGGTACTTCGGTGACAGTTTGGTATTTTTTTGTTGACCCCAATGGTCAAATAGGCTCAAACTTGGTCGCTAAGGAAATTTTTTTAAAGTAGTCCCTCACTTCTTCACTATTTTGATATTAGTCCCCCTCAAATCATTAAAATTTGTTAGTAGTTTACAGATTTAACTTAATTACAAATCCAAACTTATTTCAAACAACTCAGATTCGGATCCTCTCCAATTATGTGGTAATTAGAAAGAGTCAGATTCTTTCAATCCTTATCGTCTATACTAAATTCAATGAATGAGATCACGTCACTTAAGATTTTTATTGTTATCTTGAAAACCACTATGGTATCGAAAACCACTTGCAAACTTGAAAACCACTATTTGTAATAATCAATGTCATATGGCGTGATCTCATCCGCTAAAAGTGATATAGATGGTAAGGCTAGAGAGAATTGGACCGTCTCCAATTACTACCTAAAATTTGAGAGCATCTCAATCCTTCAAACTCTCATATTCTCCATGTTTCCCTTTTACAAACCCCTTACCCATTTAACTCAATTACAAATTCAAACTCATTTCAAACTCTCATTTTCTCCATTTCAACCCCTCTTACCTGTTTAACTCGATTACAAACCCCTAAGTCTCGCCACAACTTCGATCTGATTCATGTCCCTACTACTTTAATTATCTTAATTAATTGATAAGCTAATTAGATTATGGTTTAACTGATTCTCCCATCCTTTTTTTTTTACAATCCCTTATTCAGGAGTTCTCTACTTATTTTGAAAGCAGAGAATAGACAAATATCAATGTTCACTTAGAAGGGGTGGGGTCCGTGGAGGATTTGGGGTGGGGGTGCGGGATCGTGTTTAGCAAACTTTTAGTGCTTATTGCGCAAATTTAATTGCTGCATTATTATCATAATTATGATAATGATGAACTTTTCTCCTAGATTCACATGTTGGTATGCGCATAGGTAGGTAAAGAGTCACGTATCAAGAAGAAAATGTACACGTGCAAGAAAAAGACACATGAAACAAGAAAATGAAATTTCCGAG
Organism: Asparagus officinalis; assembly: GCF_001876935.1. Classification (NCBI taxonomy): domain Eukaryota; kingdom Viridiplantae; phylum Streptophyta; class Magnoliopsida; order Asparagales; family Asparagaceae; genus Asparagus; species Asparagus officinalis. Next base: position 15,063,690 of record NC_033794.1, on the reverse strand, counting down.
TGGCCTTAATTTGTCAAGAGCCCAAACGCAACAAGGTAATGGTTAGCTTGTGGGGACACACAATACAATTTGTTATAAGAGCCCGCCAACTTTTTGTAACCGCCTTAAAGAATGACGTCAGCTGGAATGCCTTGAATTCTGATCTGTCTGTTATTATTCCCAATGAACAATTTTTCACTTCAGCACTATTTAATTTTTTTATTATTAAAATCGATCCTTTTTTTTATTTACCAAAACCGACCCGATTTCTTGATTAGCAGCTTAATCACCTTCCTAATTAGTCGGGGTTGCCAACCCCGACTATTTAGGAGGGTGTTAAACCCTAATTAGAAGCCTTAAATCCTAAAAATTAATGTCCTAAATAGTCGGGGTTGGCAACCCCGACTAATTAGAAAGGTGATTAAGCTGCTAATCATGAAATCGGGTCGATTTTGGTAAAAAAAAGGATCGATTTCAATAATAAAAAATTGGAATGGGGCTGAAGTGAAAAATTGTTCTATTCCCAATAGTAAATGGGTGAACCCGGGCGGGTTAAGTAAATTTGATCATCGTGGGCGAGACTTTATAATTGAGTTCGGATCTTTGCATCTTCAATTATAGAGAGCCCCAGATAACTGGTTATTATGTGGAAGGGCAACATTGGCTCATTTAGTGGGCCCCACCAATAAAAGGCTTTTTAAGTAATTTGTTTAAACATTATCATTCGTGGGGCTCATAGGATGAGCAGATGTGATTGGCGAGTTGTAGAGGTTCTTTATAACCGAAAGTGCAGAGGATCTCTCCCAATTATAGCTAGTACATGATATATTTTATCTAAATATCAGCAACACTGATGCTAAACCTGGATTTTTGTTTTCAAAAATCAAGAGGACGAGGGGGTCAATTGGGCAAATAGTATGTGGACAAAATTAAAATTTGTTCTTAACTTAGCACCCAAAACACAAAGCCCAAGAATTTTACACAGGTAAAGACTATAATACCCATTCTCTCTCTCTAATATTATATTCGTAATAACCATACAATCCCTCCTCTCTCCCTCCTCCTTCCCCCACCATTTTTGCCCTAGCCCCCTCCGTCCCTTCTGCAACCCTCGTGGCGGCCGAAGCTCCTCTCCGGTCTCACGCCTCGACCCCTCGCCTCCGCTCGCCGAGATCCTCCGTGTCCACCGCCGATCCCAGCGCGGCCTCCGCTCGACCCCTCGCCTCTGTTCCCAACCCAATCCCTCCTCCCCCAGACGCCACATCAAACCCCCCTCTCCATCCCTCAGGTCCATCATCCCCCACCATCTATAGTGCTGTCGTTCTTGGAAATTATTGTACTTTATGTCTTTTCATACAACTTGTGCGTGTGTGTTAAATACTTCATTCATCTTTTTCTGCAGGGAAATTTACCGTGGTTGTTAAGGTTATACGCGTTGCTTGTTAAGGTTACGTGTTGGTTGTTAAGGTTATACGCGTTGCTTGTTAAGGTTATATGCGTTGGTTGTTAAGGTTTCGGGTTGCTTGTTAAGTATGCGGGTTGCTTGTTAAAGTTACGCGTTGGTTGTTAAGATTAACCGTAACCTTAACAAGTAATCCGTAACCTTAACAACCAACGTGTAACCTTAACAAGCAACCCAAAACCTTAACAACCAACGCGTATAACTTTAACAACCAACACGTGACCTTAACAACCAATGTATAACCTTAACAAGCAACCTGTAACCTTAACAACCAACACGTAAATCGCTTGGCTTTTGAAAATTCGTAACCTTAACAACCAACGCGTAACCTTAACAAGCAACCCGAAACCTTAACAACCAACGCGTATAACTTTAACAACCAACACGTAACCTTAACAACCAACGTGTAACCTTAACAAACAACCTGTAACTTTAACAACCAACACATAAATCGTTTGGCTTTTGAAAATTTCATTAAAATTAAAAGTGAAATATTATTACAAAATCTAGCTCACTCCCACTACCTAAAACAAATGTATGCATCATCGTCTTCTTCCTCTACCCTGTCAACGGTCTCAAAACCATGGCAGTCCACCTCCTCAGTGAGTGTTGAGTGGTAAAATGAAAGTAATCATACATTGCACAGTTTTATGTGGTGCTGTAAGCATGAATTTTCTGAAGAAAAGTATAGAATTGTTACTGCTTTTTATTTTATGAAGTTATGAATTATTATAGTAGAAGTACAAAAAATTAAAGCTTTTTTTCTATTTCCTTCCTTTTTTTTATTTTTATGAAGGTTTTACGAGTTGCTTGTGAAGGTTACGGGTTTGCTTGTTAAGTTACGCGTTGATTGTTAAGGTTACGGGTTGGTTGTTAAGGTTACAGGTTGGTTGTTAAGCTTAATCTTCACAATCAACGCGTAACCTTAACAAGCAAACCGTAACCTTAACAAGCAACACGTAACCTTAACAAGCAACCCGTAATCTTAACAACCCGTAACCTTATCTGCAAATAGAAAAGATAACTATCATTGGGTACATGTATATTAAACGTAAAGAAAGAAAATACCGTTGATGCAAGAGAGAAGAGGCATTCTTTTTCGAACAGGAAAACTTATTTTGAAGAGATAACTATCATTGGGTACATGTATATTAAACGTAAAGAAAGAAAATACCGTTGATGCAAGAGAGAAGAGGCATTCTTTTTCGAACAGGAAAACTTATTTTGAAGGGGGAAATTAAAAAAAGAAAAAGATCCCAAAAAGAAAACATGTGACAGGAAGAAACTCTGTTGCTAGTAAATCTAGATGCATTAGTTTCAGAAGCTACTCGGGACGAGGCCCAGGCTGCAGGGACAGGTTAAGGTTGAGGTTCTGAGCTTCATGAAATATTCTCGGCGAGCAAAGGCCGAGGGGTCGAGCGAGGGGTCGAGCGGGATCAGCGGTGGACACGGAGGATCTCAGCGAGCAGAGGCGAGGGGTCGAGGCGTGAGACCGGAGAGGAGCTTCGGCCGCCACGAGGGTTGCAGAAGGGACGGAGGGGGCTAGGGCAAAAATGGTGGGGGAAGGAGGAGGGAGAGAGGAGGGATTGTATGGTTATTACGAATATAATATTAGAGAGAGAGAATGTGTATTATAGTCTTTACCTGTGTAAAATTCTTGGGCTTTGTGTTTTGGGGGCTCAGAGCACAGTTATTACGAATTTGGGGGTTTTTAGAGCGTTGAAAAAGTCTTGGGAGGGGAAAGCATATTTGTTACGAATTTGGGGGCTGGAAGCATTTTTCCCTTAATGTAAACAAACGGGCCCTAAGTGCAATTATACCAAAACTTAACTACTTAAATGCTAAAAAGAGATGAAAACTAAGATATAACTGAGCTGCTTAAACCTGACCGACTTCGCTCAGGTGACCGGTCAACCATTGGTTTTTGACTATTGACTTGTTTGGTTGCACTCTTTCTTCCTTTGAGGCTTTACCTTCAATTTTATATCACATTGATGGGACATTAATGATTTTGTTTCTTCATGTCAGGGCTATAAATAGAAAACAGAAAACTCTCACGTAAAAAGCGAGACAGTGTTTGCTGTCTCGCTGGGCGAGACAGTGTTTGCTGTCTCGACCCGCGAGACAGTAAATACTGTCTCGGAAACAGTAACCGCATGCAGTTTTCGTTTTAACTGCCTTCCCACGTTTCAAACTCCGTTATTTTGGTAGTTATCCACGTGATTCTCGCCCACGACGTTTCCCACGTTCTTGAACAGTTAGTGGCCACGTGTTGGCGGTTATGCAAAGTAGTTTTGACCCTCTGAGAGCTGTCTCACGTGCGAGACAGTAAATTCTGTCTCGCACGGCGAGACAGTAAAGACTGTCTCGCGCGGCGAGACAGTCAAGTCTGTCTCGCACGGCGAGACAGTCAAGACTTGTGTTTTTTCTGCCTTTTTGGATGATTTCCTCTTGAGCTGTATTTGGATATCTTTCAGCATTTTTTGACGCCTACAGATACCCCCTCCAAAGTATTCCAGACTCAATCTTTTATAGAGGAGTTCTGGGATGCTTTGGATAAGATAGGTCTTACTTATGATCCTTTCCATGCTTGGTTGGGTAGATCGTATAGAAGAACCTGTAGATGGCTTCAACACTTGATCTCTTTGTCTCTCAGTCTATTCAGTGCTTTGTAGAATAGCTAAGATCCTTTCGGCATGGCGTTCATCACTTGACCGTCATCGAGATCTTGAATTGAAGCTGGAATTTGTACTTGTGAATTCAGCTTTTGTCATCAAATTGATACCGCATTGTTAATCACTGTATCAGTCTTCATAGGAACACAGTTTATACTCATGTATTTTTTTGGAGTTCTCGGGAAAAATAGTTTAACCTCGTATACCCGTTGGGAGGTAGCCAGGTTATTCTTAAGAATATTTTGAGTGATATTCTCCAGAAACTTCCTGTTGATAGTAGGGAAACAGTTTAGACTCGTGTACCTATTGGAGTAATATGATCTCTTTTTTTGTTGGTAGAGATGAACCCAATGATGGAGAGGAAGAATTTTATATTCTATCTCCTGGTCTCTTGTTTGTTGGTAGAGATGAACCCGATGATGGAGAGGAAGAATTTTATATTCTATCTCCTGGTGCAAAGGAAACTCGAAGTGGGATCTCCACTTAGAGAATCTGGATTGGTTTGAGTAATCTTAAATGTCACAAAGTTTGATTATTCAACTAAAAGTGGACCTCTCGTTCATGGAAGGAATCGAGAGGGGATTTTGGTTGTGGTTTGACCAAGTGGGAGTTTTGAGACGATCCTGACTGTTTAAAGGTTTGATCATTCGATTTGTGGACCTCTCGTTCATGGAAGAAATCGAGAGGGGATTTTGGCTTTGGTCCTAACTGTTTAAAGGTTTGACCATGAGAGAATTTTATGAGGGAAGATTGATCCAACGAAGTGATCGAATCTCACCTCAGCAAAAGAGTATTCGTAAATCACCGTGGGGATATAGTGCTTATCACTTTGTTTATAATGATCGGGTTATCCCTAAGAAAATTACATATAGCATTCTTTCGGGAACTTCCCGTTACATGAATTATCCACCCCCAGCTTTCTTTGCAAAACTGGGTGTAACGAGGAGTACGTTATCCTCAGTCGCATGTTCGGGTTATCCTTAAGAATATAAGATTCTCCAGGAACTCCCCGTTATCTTCAGGAACTTCCCGTGAAAGAAAGGAAATAGTTTAGACTCATATACCTGTTGGAGTATTAAGGAGCAGTTTATACTCGTATACTCATCGGAGTCAAGGAAAACAGTTTATACTCGTGTATCCAATGGAGTATGGTTCGTCTTTACTCGGCTTGTTTCGCCGTTATGACGCCGGAGTCAATTAGGGCTTGGATCTTGTTTTTGAGTCCAAAGCAAATATTGGTGGGATGAAGAATCTTTCTGTGATATGCACAGTAGTTTGGATCTGTAATCATCTTAGCACTCTCCTGATCTTTAATAGGCGGTAGCTCGATTTTGTCATTGGCGAGGAGGTATTCCAATATGACTGGAGCTTCATCGTCTTCGAAAGAATACTCATTTTGGAACCTCGGATCGAGAGTTGCGTTCACAGGAATTGTGGATGTCGTCGGTTGACCTCTCTCAACTTTCTTTCTTTTAAGAAAGTGTTCAGCTTGTTCACCACGTAGTTTTAACTCTTTCCAAGTGGTGGATGGTACGACCCCAGAGCTTCCAGGACATCGATGGAGAGGTTATTGTGGCATGTTTGCAGGATGAACTCCTCTGTAATAGGATCTCTGCAATTCATTGCTTTGCCACGGAAGCGCTTGACAAAAAAGGGTTCCGACTGACACTTCGGTATCATCATCGAAGAAGTTGCTGAGGAACAAACTTTCCATGTCATCCCAGCAATTGATGCTCCCTGGCTTGAGCCGTCGGTACCAATCGAAGGTGGGCCCACGAAGGGTGTCAATGAATGACCGGACCATTAAAGCCTCGTTTCCAGAGATCATGCCCAAATAAGGCTTGAAATAAATCAAGTGCTGAATCGGCGAACTCTTCCCCTCAAACGGTGTGAAGTTAATCAGATTGAACTTCGCCGGGTACGGTATTGAATCCCATTCCCTTGGATAGGGACATGGAATACCCGTCTTCTTAACTTCTTGAGCCGTCATCAAAGCATTGACTTTATTTTCAAGCTCTTTCATTTTCTCGTCATCGTCTATATCTTCATTGAGGTGCTATTGAACCACCCCCAATCTCGTTATTGGGAGAATCCGTTAGACCACCCCCAGCGTTATTGCTATTGGGAGGTGCATCAGCCATAATGACTTCATCCACTTCTGGATCACTGCCATCTACAACATTCTGAGTGTGGCGGCTGGATTCAGCTTGCTGACTGGACTCGGGAGGTTGAGGTTGTTGAGTTAGCAACTCTCTCATTTGTTGAATAGCTAACTCCATCTCTGTCTTCTTCTCAGCTCTAATTTCTTCACGTTGCTTCGTTAGAGCTTCTTGAAGCATTTGAGCAAATTGATCAGAGGTGATCGTGAGTATTTCTCTGGTTTGTTCCGTGCTAGACATTGTATCATCAGAAGCGATTGCAGAACAAGTGTCCGAGAATTCATCCTCCGAGGCATTCCTTCTTGCATTCTTTTGTAATCTCTGCGTCTGATGGCTCCTAATTGGAGTCGAGACATCCTTTGAGCAATTCTTGGATTGACTTTTCCTCTCGGGGAAAAGTCGGGATTTGAGTCACTTGAATGCCGCTTAGACTTTCTTTTATCAGCCACGTTGATGGTGACTTCAGGGAATTCATCATCTTAGGCAGCTGATTTTCTTTTGCGGAAATGTCTCGGCTTAGGCTTCGACAATACAGAGACTCTTCGTGGGATGGCTTCTCGTTTGAAACAGTCACATTCTGATAATGCTGCTTTAACGAGTCGCACACAGGAACAATGAGAGTTTATTTCTCGAATAACTCTCTTTCGAAAATTATTCACAACCCCAACTTGATAATACGATTCATCGGTATGATTGCCAAAAAATCGTATCGTCTGTTGGCATAACCTCCCAGGTATGACGATATCATTTGGTGAATGCGTCTTCTTCTGGGGGTGTAAAACCTTGTTGGCATTCTCAGGACAATTTATTTCTGTCTTTGAGCGATCCAAGGTTATGTCGGGAGTCGCACGTTTAAAACCACCCCCTTGCGGGTATGGAGTCTTAACGGGCTCCGAATGCTGATTTTGCATAAGTCCAGACTTTGGAATCCAAACTTGGCAGAGTTTCGGTGGTTCTTTGGTCACCGTTTCCTTCCTCCTTTCCTGTCTTTGTTGTAGGAGAGCTCGAGCATGAGCAGCATTTGCACGACGTTTTTGTATACGTTCTTTGAGAGTCGAACGAGTCCTTTTGACAATAGTCCATTCCTCCGTCGTGAGTTTAACAGAGACATGAATGATTGGTCGTTAAGACAACTGAACCACTCGATGCCTCCTCGACTCTAAGTCCGCATGATAACGAACTCCGTCGGTTTGTTCCAAGGCCTTAGCTATTTGACGAGCGCGGCGGTGACGTTGTCTCTGACGAGCCCTCTTCGTCAGTGCCGGTGGGCTTTGATTCGATGACTCTTTAACTAGATAAGGGCCATTGTGAGCGGAGGTGTTGCTAGTAAAATCCTCAGCAACAATCAAGCGAGAGTCTTTATTTTGTGCCTTCTTTGGCATATAAATCTTCCTCAATTGTGAGATCCTCTTGTACTTGCAAGACAATAAAGATCTTGAAGAGGACGATGAGAGATATTCCTCAAACTTGGTTTGGTCGAATTCATATTCAACCATGGACTCAACCAGTATCTTGATCGGCTGCAACACGACGGTCTCGGCAGCGAGACCGTTGGCTCCCACTGTGGTCGCCAGCTTGTTTGCGTCAAAAGTTGACTTTGTCATGGAATTCATTATATCTTCGGTCGATTACAATAAATTCAAAAGAGATAGTCTTTTTATAAGACTTCTTTTACACAACAAAAGGAAAATTACAACTCTTGAGAAACAAACGCAGGATCGTTGTTTGGATCGCTGCTTGCGTGGGATCTTTGCCTGTGCCGGGAGCGCTTTGACTCGTGGACCACCAAATCACAGATTCTGATTGAACCGTGAGGGGTTTAATGATTCTTCCTTCGTTTATCGAAGTAAGAATTTGAAGCGAATATCTTATCGATGTAAGATGTTCACTCTTCTAAAGATCAAGTCAGAGCTTAGATCTCTAGGAATCGCCAAAAGCTTCTTGAAGATGTTTGTGAAGAAGGAAGACTCTCTCTTTTGCTCTAATTCACCAAAACTCCAGGCCCTCTGCTCTAATTTGCTCTGGAAATGCTCAGCCCCTGTCAATGATGGCCATAGGGGGGTATTTATAGCCTCCTTGGACGATAACTGAAGAAATAGCCGATCAGCAACTAGCCCTTTAGGCGCGGCAGTTGATGCTGTCGCGGCTAAAGGGCGCGACAGTCGACAATGTCGCGGCCAAAGGGTGCGGCAGTCGACACTGCCGCGGCTAAAGGGGCAGTTACACCCACGTTCATACGTGTTTGAAACAGTTCTCCCACGACCTTTAACCACCTTTTTCGTGGTTTAACTGCCTATCCACGTCAGCACACGTTCTATCTCTGATATGCCGCCACGTGGACTTCAAATAATCATCATATAACTGCCTTGTAACCACCATAGCACGCCCTATAATAGCCGCTGCACCTTATGCTGTCGCGCCTTAGCCACGGCATGATATGCTGCCGCGCCTTAGCCGTGGCACCATATGCTGCCGCGCCATGGCCGTGGCACAATATGCTGCCGCGCCATGGCCGTGGCACCATGAGCTGTCGCGCCTGAGCCGCGACACCAAGCGCTATTTGTTGGTGTGTACATGTTGTCCGGGAGAGAGGAGGGATTGTATGGTTATTACGAATATAATATTAGAGAGAGAGAATGAGTATTATAGTCTTTACCTGTGTAAAATTCTTGGGCTTTGTGTTTTGGGGGCTCAGAGCACAGTTATTACGAATTTGGGGGTTTTTAGAGCGTTGAAAAAGTCTTGGGAGGGGAAAGCATATTTGTTACGAATTTGGGGGCTGGAAGCATTTTTCCCTTAAATGTATTTCTTAAGAGATCAGTAGGGGCAGTTGACTTCATTGCCCCCATTGTAGATTCGTTCTTGATACTAACCATAACTAAATTCACAACTATCCAGGGCAAGAGTTAACTCTTATCTAGCATTGTAGGTGTAAAAATTGATTTCCCGAAGTAGGGATTTCGTTTGTATTGATTAGAATAACTTATTATAAACTAATGAATCAATGTTACAACAGAAGCGGAGTGAATGTCTTCCTTGTTTAACGTGGGGTCTTTGGTAGCGATAGGACGCCTCGCTCTGTTCTCACACCGAGTTTGCTTCCCTTGGACCATCCGATCAAGGTTGCAGGTGAGCTTCAGTACGCAGTAGAAACTCATGTTGATCGAGTTTGGACCTCCGAGCTCAATGGCGATCAAGGCCGAAAGTTAGAGGGAGATGCTACAGTGCAAGATCAATGCAAAGAGCTAGTCGTCAACTCCGTCGGGAGTTGAGAGCTAATGGTCCAGCTAACTGATTGAATCAATCAATAAACTGCAAACATCTTTCCTGTAGCCAGGAGAGGCCCTTAAATAGGGGAGAGACAACGTGGTCGCTCCCTTGAATCATGATGTGACCATGTACTGTTGAGAGATGCCATGCCTCTCACTTCAAATGTGAGCGGCTGCTTGAGGGGCTCAGAGCATTGTACTCCTCCTCTTCACGTCGCGGGAGTTGGGAAGGCCCATCCCTATACGTGATAGTGCAGCTGCCAGGTACCCTGGCGAATTTGTTAGTAACCTAGCTGACGGCTTGAAAGTGCAGGCAAGCTCAGTTACTTGGACGAACTTAACTCGTGCAGGCGAGTCAAGTATACAGGCCAACCTCTGGTCATCTGGTGATGCAGGCGTATCTGGCGATTAAACGAACTTGACTCGTGCAGGCGAGTCAAGTATGCAGACGGGTTTGTCGACTGCGTGGATTTGACTGGCCACTTGTACTGTGAGCGGCTGCTTGATGGGCTTGGAGTACTGTGCTCTCTCCTTTCACGTCGTGGGAGATGGGAAAGCCCATCCCTGTACGTGACAATGCAGGCTCCAGGTACTCTGGCGAGTCTGGCGAATTTGTTGATTGTATGGTTGGTTGCTTGAACATGCAGGTGACTCTTAGTCACTTGGACGAACTTGACTCGTGCATGCGAATCAAGTATGCAGGCGAGCCTCCGATCGTCTGGCGATGCAGGTGCACTTGGCGGTTAAACGAACTTAACCAGTGCAGGAGAGTTTAAGTATGCAGGCGAGTTCGGCGACTGCGTGGATTTGACTGGCCACTTGTACTGTGAGCGGCTGCTTGATGGGCTCGGAGCACTGTACTCCTCCCCTTCACGTCGTGGGAAATGGGAAGGCCCATCCCTGTACGTGACAATGCAGCCATCAGGTACTCTGGTGAGTTCGGCGAGCTTGTTGATCATATGGCCGAGTAGGCGGGCTCAGCTCTTGAGGAGACTTGGCTTATGCGGGCGATTTTTTGGTTGCCTAGCGGATTCCCTGTTTGTGCAGGCGAGTTCAACGATCGTGTTGTCCTGACTCGTGCATACAAGTTAAGTACGTGGGCGAGTTTCTTTCATCTGGCAAAATCAACTTTTGAGGAGACCCGACTCGGGCAGGCGAGTCAAGTGTACATGCGAGTTTTTAGGTCCTCATGTAGTCAAGGTAGTTTTTATAGCCTACAAGCCTGCCAAAAAGAAAAAAAAATTGTGCATGGTGTAAACTGAGTTACCTCTCATAATTTGCCAAACGTGAAAAATAGTAGAATGGTTTATAAATTTCTCTAGAGGGGAGTTAACCCCTCAAACATAATAAATCCATCTATTTAGACGTATTAAAACATAAGCTTTCTATTTATAAAGAAAGTAATCATAATTCTTTTTTTTCTCAAACACAAAAAATGACAACAAGGATTAAAATAAAAACCAACCTAACAGATTAAAAATTTTAACTATTTGGATTAACAAATGAACAAACTACATTAACTCTTCTCTTTACTTTCTCATCCTTAACCCTTTGCCAAATGAGATCTTAGATTTACGAAGGTAAAATATCTTGTACAAACGGGTCTGGGACATTTTCATCCCTGATGGAGGCACCTGCAACCCTTATTTCTCTTTTATTTGGCATAACTCTCTCCTCAGCAGGGTCAAATTCTTTATGTGGATTCTCTCTATGGCCAAACTCAATACCAAGGAAAAGGTCACGATAAAAGGGTGGACCGGAGACTCTATATGCTCCCTCTGCTCCAATGACATAAAATCCCACAACCACCTCCTCTTCATTGTCAGTTGGCCAAATGGGTCTGGGACATTTTCATCTCAATCACTGGTATCCAAGTTCTTCCTACATCCATATACCAATGCTTCGAAATGTGCACCAACAAAGACATAGAGCCTGCAGTGAGGCTGTTGTAGAGATTTATCTTCCAACCATTTGCTGGGTTGTATGGACTGCTCGTAATAACTTCATATTCAATGGAGCTAGCCATGCCAAATCACCATCAACTGGCATCCAATATAGCTTACTATCTTAATTTCTGGACAAGTTCGGCGGTATCCAAGCGAGCTCTCAAGCTCAAGGCAATCGTTCGGGAAAGGGGGATTTCCGACCTGATCGCCTTGAACGAGGACAGTGATGGGGGAGTAGGCGATCAATAGGGATGCTTGCTTCTCTGGCTTTTGGGATTTTTTTGGGATTTTTGTGCACAGATGGAGTCCTCTTACGGACTTACATACATTTTTTTGTGTTAAACTATACTATTGTGGGCTATTAGCTTTTCTCCTCATTGTATATTCTATTGTATATCTATGAGTGATTTTACTTTGCTCTTCTTGTAGAATGACGACATAGGTCCGCTCATCTACCAATTTAGGAACTAGCGTTAAATCACATCTAGATATAGATATCTGTAAATACTCTTAACTTCTTATTTTTTATACAATGATAGGGC